>NC_134545.1:63311683-63614713 GCF_050624435.1 Tenrec ecaudatus
TCAAGCCCATAAGTCTGATATTAGCCCATATATCAATACCAGTCTATAATTTTCTCTTCAGACTTGCGCAACACATGCAATGATGCAGAATGCAAGAAGATCACAGGCCAGTGGCTGGACAGTCTTGTGGCTGCAGTGGCGGTGGAAGCATCTCAGGACTGGTGTGGGCCTTCACGTGGCTCCTCCAGCTCCAGGGCTCTGGCTCCATTAGGGGTCTCCGTATGACTTGTCAACAGGAAGACAAGCAGAGTGTGTGGCCTAGCCTCGAGTGAGCTATTTATCTCCATAGCACCTCAAAATGAGGCCATCAAGCTGCAACCTGATTGATAGGCTAAGCTCCACCTCTTCACTCTTAATAGTCCCAAATTGACACCAAATTATAAGTGTTCTAACATGTCTGGGTTGACTAGAGAAACAAATTCAGAGACACTCATGTGTAGTAGAGTTTCATATACATGAACAATTGAATATTGAGAAAACATCCCAGCCCAGTTCAGATCAAGTCCACAGTCCATTATTAGCCCATATGTCCGATACCAATCTATAAAGTCTTCTTCAGACTGATACAACACATGCAATGACAGCGAATGCAGGAAGGTCACAGGCCAGTGGGTGAAAAGTCATGTTGATCCAGTGGCAGTGGAAGCATCTCAGTGCTAGCAGGCAGGGGTCTCCACGTGACTCCTTTGCCTCCAGGGCTCTAGCTTAGCTCCATGTGGCTTGTCAGAAGGAATGTCTTGCAGGGAGGGAGCATGTGTCCCACCTCCAGCGAGCTATTTATTTCCTCAGCGCCTCCAAATGAGGCCATCAAGCTGTGACCTGATTGGCAGACTAGACTCCCCCCCTTCATTCTGAAGTCTCAAATTGACAACAGGTTATGTAATGACCACATTAGGTAACGACCACAGGAGTCATTCAAAGGGAACAGCAGGATGCTGAGTGTTGAAAATCATGAAAGGTGTGCACCTGAGTTGCAATCTCTAGCACTATTTGTACAACTTACGTGTTGTTTGTACAACTTACGTGTTGTTGTTTTTGTCAGGTGCCATCAACTTGATGCTGACCTACGTTTTCTCTGTGCTCAACTGAAGGAAACATTTCCTGCACCTGTGCCTTCCTTAAAATTGTTCCCATGGCTGAGTTCATGGTTGCAGCCACTGTATCATTCCTTCGCCCGGAGGGTCTTCTTCTCTGTCGCTGTCTTCTTCTTGATGGAACACGGTGTTCTTCTCCAGGGGCCGGTCTCTGCACAGTCTGTAAGCTGAAGTCTTGCCTCTAAGAGCACTCTGGCCGTACCCCTTCCCAGACACATCGGTTCGTCCTTTCGGCGGTCCGTGGGGCTTCAGTACTCTTCTCCAGGCCCACAATTCAAGTGCACCCATGCTTCTTTGATCTTCTTTATTCGGTTTCCAGCTTCCCCATGCATATGAGGCAGTGGAAAGTACCACGGCTCGAGTCAGGCACACTTTCATCTCCAAAGGCATATCAGCAAACACTACACCAGGCTTATTCTGAATCATAGTGACTGGCTACAGGGTTGATTCCTGAACATGTAGATCTGTTTACAGGACTCGATAGCATAAGTTTTATCCCAAGGATCAGGCTCTGGGTTCAGACTGCTGGCCTGCAGTTAGCAGCCCACCTCGTAGCTCCCACATTGCTTACGTAGTGATTGTGTTTTATATGGTATGTGGTTTTATGGTTTTCAGGGTGATGGTTACTCATTAAATTTCAAGAAATTGAAGGACGTACGGGAGGGTGATCACATAGTTAGGTGGTTTTCCTCAGGGTCAAAGAATGAGGCAATGGCAGATTTGGGATTTCAATTAGAACGTTTTCCAGGGCTAAAAGGGATTAGAACAAAAATTGCCTACACAAAATAACCGCACATTCGCGAACGTAAGTCCTTGTGGTATAATTGACGTTCTTAAAAAAAGAATTAGATGTGGGCTTTTCCATCTCAGTGTCTGTGCTTTTGGATGACTTAAGTAATATTTACCACACAGCCATCGAAGCCCATTTGATGAGTTGTAAATGCGATCAATTCTATTTTTAATGTCTTATGCAGAGCAGCTCAGTCTTGAGCCCCTTTAAATCTGCTTATGAAGCTGTCTTATTTTTTCCTAGTTATCTTGGTTTTTAAAATTATTTGCTTTAAAAAGTGAATGTAAGAAGGACCTACAGTGGGGTGGGCACTGCCCCTCCCAGGATGGCATCATTTGGCTGAAGGAAATTTGATCTGGATTCCTGGCTATCAGGAGACTCAGACTGAGTCCAGTTATAAATAGAGGGTCTTCTATTTCTCCATTAGGGCAGATATGCAAGCAGGCATTCACCCTTCTGAGCTGATAGGAGCTGGAATGGGCTGAGTTGAGTTGACTTGGCCACAAAGCATGCTGGGACAGAACAGCACAGTCCCCAAAGGGCTTTGCCAATCATCCCATATGCTCAGGAGCCTGGTGAATTTCACTTTATCGTGTGGCCATCCACGTTGGATGAAGTCCCACGTCTTTTGGCATGATATCCAGAGTATGGCCATGGGAGTTCAGGAGGCTATGCAGCTGTGATTTTAAGTACTTCACCCCACTGATACACCCTTGGTCTGAGGATCCAGCTCTCAAAGGGAGATTGAAGCGAAAGGCTGATGAGAGTGTCAGGCCTCAGAGCAGCGGGAGCCAGTAGGAAGCCAGAGCAGGCAATTAGGATGAGTCAATCCAGGAAATTGGGTTCTAATTCCCCACCTTTGTTGTCAAGTGCCCTCAAGTCGGTTTTGACTCATAGCAACCCTGTCCACAACTGAACAAAATGCTGCCCAGTCCTGCGCCCTCCTCACAATTGTTCCTGTGCTTGAGCCCATTGCTGCAGCCCCTGTGTCAGTGCATTTCCTTGGCAGTCTGCATCCTTTTCTCTGCCTCTCTACCAAGCATGGTGTCCTTCTCCAGAGAATAGTCTCTCTCGAATAGCATGTCGAAAGTATGTGAGACAAAGTCTCACCATCCTTGCCTACAAAGAGTAGTCTAGCTGCACTTCTTCCAAGACATATTTGTTTGTTCTTTTCACAAATAGGGGATGTTGTCTTCAACAGGCATGGAAAGGGAAATGGAACTATCCCCATGAGAATACCAGGAGGCTTCAAAGAGTTGGTGGAGACATTCCATTGTCTTTCAATTCCATTTCATTCATGATTTTTTGAAGCCCCATTATATGTAGGCTTGGCAGAGGATAGTTCTACATATGTATTTACATATGCTGAAAATATATCCATGGATAAAGTAGAGCATACCGGGGATATCATTCTGAAAACTTTGTTAGGCATGACCAAACACCTTGAGGAAGTGAATTGCTGAGCCTAGGGATTCAGCGTCTAGTCTGGGGACATCAAAGTCAGTTAGCATAACAGAGTCCACAGAGAATGTGTTCTACCTCCCAACGTGCTGGGTAGTGGTTGGGGTTTTCATAGATTGTCAGGGGCCACCTAACGTGCAACTTGTCTGAAGCCAAGAAGACTGAAGAAAATCAGACTCAGAGGCAACTAGTCAATGGACTACTCAGTCCTCACGCTGCATGACCTTGAGAGCAGAAGAACTAGGTGGTGCTAGCAACTACACCCAACTGTTCTGAAAGGGGTCGCCTTTGAAGGTACAGGTGGAAAAAAATGTGGAACACATTTCAAAATATAAAATTAGTACAGCTTACTGGTCAGAGAGTGGTATAAGCTGACAGTATGCCCCAGTCATCCTCAGGCCTGGAACTAATCTGATCCCTGTGGCTCAGTTTTTACCCAAGTGGTGGCTGGGTCTTTAAGGTGAACATCAGCCCTGAGCAGCTGCACATTCCTTGGCATAATCCACCATTTAATATCAGAGGTTCCACGTTTGTCCAGGGACAAAGTTCACATGGCAAGGAAGTTTGGGGGTATATGTGCGTGTGTGTGTGTGGGGGGGGTGATGAGAAGTGGAATTGAGACATAGGGATCAACATGGGCTATAAAAGTAAAAATAAAGAAAATGACCCTGTTTGAAATCTCTGGGGAGAATTAGAACGTCTGGGGCTGGGGGCTGCCTGGGAGCGCACATCTTTAATGGACGTCTCCCTCCTCCAGTGATTCTCAAATTTTCATTTACATTTCTGAGCCAGAGCAGCAAGGAGCTTTGAAATGTGGATCATCAGAAGGCACTCTAAACATGCTCCCTAAAAGGTCCATAAAAACAAAAATAATAAATAATGTCAGCCTCGAATTGACCACCTACGAGGCTGCATATTGTGCTGGTATACAATAATGAACCGGGAGAGCGTACCTCCAGCTTTTATGGACTTGGAAAGAGCTAATATACAAGTGGACAAATAAAAAAGCATAAGAGTAAGTCAAAAAGTATTACTACAAGTGCCTTTATGAAACAACGTTCGAACTGCAACGCTGTTGCTTCTCAGCGTAGCCTTCATCTCGCTCTGTTCCCTTCTGGACATGGTGGTTCCACATCCCTCGTGCTCCCTGATGAATGCTGTGACCTCTGATTTACCTGACCCTGAGCCTCGAATTGTGTTCCTTTGAAATACTCTTTGAGTTTTAGGAAGAAAAAAGGAAGTCTAAGGGGCAGGATCAGGAATGCAGGAGGATGTGGTCGGGTTGCACAAGATCAATCCTGCTAACTCCAAGAATGAGCGGGTGCATTGTCATGATGGGAAAACATTCCTTGTGGAAAAGTCCCTGGCCTCTGCTCGTTAGTGCAAGTTTCCCTTGTCTTAAAAAATTTTCATAATAAGCCCCGAGGATCTTCCTGTGTCTTTTGAGAAACTCTGCAAAGATTGCCACTTTGGAATTTCCCACATCAGTCGCGGTGACCTTCGGAGCGGACCTCTTTGCCCTTACTATAACTGGCCTAGCAAATTCCTTTGGAAGCCTTAGTTTTTTGTTTGGTTTTGTCTGTTTTATTTTTTAATTTAAAAAATTAACAGTTTTATTGACACTCACATATCATACAATTCAGTAGTTAAATCATATTAACTACATACAATCGTCACCCCAATCCATTTTAGAACATTTTATTCTTTCTTGTACTCATTGTTATTGGCTCCCCATTTCCCCCCAACCTTCCCTGCCGTACCCCCAGGAAACCATGAATCCAGTTACTATCTCTCTAAATTTACCTATCCTGGATTTCATCGACAGGAAAAATGCTTACGAATAATAACAACAATAAAGTAAAAGAGAGAAAATCCTCCACTGGAAATCAAACAGAAAAGATTAAAAAGCAGAACAAATGTAAAATGAGTCACAAGGGAGATCAAACGGTAGGTGTTAAATGTTAACCTACCTGCATCTCCAGTGATCCATTTCCAATGCATTCAGCATGATAGCAAGGCGATGCTCATCCCTGGTCTATGGCCAGATGGGATTCAGCAGCTGTCAGCCATAGTTTCGATCAAACCTGTCTTCTTGCACACAGCCCGATGAGACTCAAAGAGGTGTGTGACCCAGGGAGCAGGTCCTCCTAGTCACCCTCGGATTGTGGCGACATGTTTGAACACGTGCTGCTGGGAACAGACTTGTGGATGTAGGAACGACAGCAGTAGAAGCCGTAATTTTCTGACTTACCCTCAAATCATACTGTTTTAAGATTTGAATAAGTAATAGAGACACCAAAGGACACTGCTTAAATAAGGTCATCGAAGTGAACTTAGATCTTCGATGGAGCTAAGCGTTCAATAATAATACAGCTGAACAGGCTCTGAACAGGCGGTGGTGGTGGGGTATATATATCAGAATAGTAAGTGAATGTGTGGATGTTTGGGGAACCCAGTTGGACCCCCGTTTTGAGATTTCCTGATTGATTTGCTTCATATCACCATAGAACACGTGTCTGGGATAAATGAGAAGTGAAGGAGCACCAAGCCTTTTCTAGAAACTAAATTCAGGTGCCCTGCTCGACAGCTGGTAAATTGCAGACGGCGCCACGTTAAGAGTGGTATTTCCCAATCCAGCCTGTGTAGGTGTTACCTGTTCCCACCGAACTAAAGCGGGCCCTGGGTAATTGCAGAGGACAGAAAATGAGTATTTTCTAAAATACAGAGTATTTTCTCCATGATGCAAAAGAGAAAAATTAGCTTTAGGAAACCATAGGTAAGTTTGGCAGACTCGTCTCTGCTTCTTTCTTAACTGGAAAGAAGAGTTGAGGAAGCAGATAGAATTGCTCTGTCTAGAGGATCCATTAGTTGTTACTCCAGTTTCCTGTAGATCCATTGACAGGGACTTTGGAAGTACGCCTGGGAATTGCTGGCATCCTGCCTCCAGAAGATGTGCTGGAGGCAGCATCCCAGGGAGCAGAAGTCTTCGTAAGAGGAGGGCTGTGCTGAGTTAGGACTAGGACCACAGACAGCTAATGCCTTGCTTCATTTGCCTGCAGCAGGGAAAGCACAGTCTCACTCTAAAGGTCAGGGAGTCGGGCAGGATTGAATAGTGAAACAGCAGGCCAGTCTCTCCGCAGGACTTCAGGCTTCTTCCCGCCATCGCTGTGTGGAATTGCTGCCATCACTATCTTGATTTGTTTGCTTGCTGATGACCTGTGTCTTCACTAGCCTGGAACCCCCTGAGGAGGGACCCACATCGGTAGACTCGTAGAAGTATGTGAGTGCCCATATTCATAGCTACACATGGACCCAGGTGCATGGTCTGGCTGCTGGTGGTGGGAAGTTGGGATTCTACAAAGCTCAGCCCTAAAAGACATGCTCGAGTCTCTTGTCATCTACTAGAAGCACATACATGTCACAGGGCCACGCATTGGTAAACCCCTTCCACTGACACTACCCTGCCTGGGTTCTACCCCCACCAGGGTGCCCTTTCCTGCTGATCAGCAGCTTGTCCCCAGGCGGGGGTGGGGTGGGGAGACCACCGCAGGGGCTGCAGTATGTCTTAAATTCTATGTGCTTTTCCAGCCTTTACAGTGCTTTCTTTTTTCTGCTACCTGGAGGTCTTTTTTCCCAGACTGTCATCCTCCCTCATCTATTTCCATTTTTCCACTCCACCTTCCCTTTCCTTCCCTGTCCTCTTATGCTTCCTAGCATCTCAGAGGGGGAGACACCAGAAATGCCGGTTTACCCCTTTTGGCACTTGGAGTCTTATCTCTGCTCCAGTGTGAGGACCAGTGAGAGAGGAGATGGGAAAGGAAGATAGAAAATTGTCCAATCAGTGAACACAAGCTGGTCATAAATATTATACCTCCCTCCTTATGAGAGCCGACAGGCCTCTGAATATGAACCATGGCATACTCTGTGTATCCACCCTCTGGACCCACCACCTACTTACTGCCTTTCCATCAATTCCGACCTATAAATGACCTTAGAGGACAAACTAGGAGTGCTCCTGAAGTTTTCTGAGTCTGTGAATCTTTATGGAAGCCGACTACATCATTTTCTCCTGCCAAGCAGCTGGTGGCTTGAACCACCAACCTTTGGGTTAGTGTATAACCCAGTGCTCCACCAGACCCCTTCCTTATACTTTATGCAATGAACTGTTATCTCATTTTCTTTGCTATTTTGTTGTGCTTCAACAACACGTGGCTTAGTGCCAGAAACGGGCCCAAGTACTTACTCAGTGCCAGACTCTGTGCATCCACCCCAGTCTCCTTGCATTTGCTTTCCCTTGCTTTGAAGTTGGAAGGGAACTTAGAAGCTCTGTATCCGGAGGCACTTCCTTGGCAGATACAGGAAGGGAGGTCATGGGAGGGAACATGGCTAGGTCTGAATCCTATCCTCAGGGTAAAGTTTGATCATGCGTGCCATAGGGCCTGAGCTCTTCCCAGCTGCCTCCAAGGTTAGGAGACATTACCCATGACCTCGGAGAACCTGGCCATCTAGCCCTTGGGTGTTTGCCATGTGCTGGGACAGTGCCAAGTGCTTGTCATGACTTCTTAGAATGACCCTCTTAAGCAGTGGTCACTAGTCCTGTGATTATCTGCTCTTTTCATGAAATTAAGGCCCGAAATAGTCAAGAGACTTGCCTAAAAGCAGACACACAGCACACTGCAGCTCTGCGGGAACCTGAAGCCTTTTCTGCTTCGTAAAATAAACAGTGTATATGAGTTTGAGTGACATTGCTGGTACCAGGTTTTCCCTGTAAATGAAGATAGGGACTGGCATGGCTTCTTAACTTTCGGTGGTTTTGTTTATTTTGAGAGATTCTTCTGATTTCCAAGGTCCTCTAGTAGGAAGCAGCCCCAGAGGCCTTCGATCTACCGCCAGCACTTGGTAATGAAATCTTTTCAGAAACTTACTCCCCTGGCTTCTTCCGGACCTCCTCTTGACAACCTGAGGCTTCTGCTCAGGCGCTGGACAAGCATCTCCGGCTAGGAAAGGCAGCTGTAAAATTGGAAGTCTCTCGGGAAGGTGCTTCAGCTGAGCTGTGGTCCCTGACAGAGCAGCCCCTGAGCTCAGAGAGGTTGAAACCAGATGTGAGTGCCGCTGTGTGCTAGGCACCTAATGCTTTGAAAGCTGACAAGAGATAACTGACTTCTGACGTCTCTCAAGAAACAGTGTGTAAGATATTGCTGTAGGATCACCTTTGCTCACGTGAACCGAATGCATGAGCTCTGCATAGATGGGCCTTGCGTGGGTGGCTGGCTGTGCGTGGAGAGGGGCATGGGGAGGTGAGGAGATGCTGGCAGAGGAGGTGTGTGTATGCAATCAGGTGTAAGTATGGGGAGCATGTGTAGAGTGAGGTGTGAGGGTGAGGTTTGGCTGTAAAGGCTGTGTATGAGGTTGCAGGTATCTGAAAGGTGGGATGTGATCTATTTGTGTGGATGACAGGACAGAGAGCATCAGGGGGTGAATTTGTCAGGGTGTTGGAGGGTGGGATGAGGGTGTCAGGGGCAGGTTGGAGGGCATGTGAAGGGGGGGGAAGGTTGCGGGGGTGGGGGGATGTTTGTGGATCAGGTATGAGGGTGCAGGGTAGGGTGTTAGAGTAATGTGTGGGAGTGGGGGTAAGTATCTTAGGGGTGGGAATGGTCGGACTAAGTGTGAATATCAGGGATAAGCTATGTGGACCATGGGACGAACAGGAAGGAGTGTGTGTGTGGGGGCGGGGGGGCATAGTAAGAAGCGGACCAATGGCTGCCCTCCAGATGGCTGCTGGGGCGGGGGCGGGGCTTGGGGGAGGCGATGCTGAGCCCTATGGGGAACCACAGCTGAGGGAACAGACTCAGCAGTGACTCACTTTCACCTGGTCAGGGGAAGGGATTTGCTGGGCGGCTGAATCACAGCTGGATGTGTCAGTCTGTGTGACTTTGCTCCTGTTAAGAACCATGGTGGGGCGTGGCAGGGGGCAAGGAGATTTTAAATGAGAAAGGAAGGGGAAGGTGGGAGGCTGTGCTGGGGGCTGTGAGAGGTAAATTGCTTCTGCCTCAGTGGTTCTGCCCCAGTAGGGGGACAAGGTCATCTCTCAGGACTCTGCTCTTGATAAAAAGCAACTGCAGTCCCACCGTGGAGAGAAGTAAGTTTAGCTAGCGTGAGCTCGCGCTCTCTCTCTCTCTCTCTCTCTCTCTCTCTCTCTCTCTCTCTCTCTCTCTCTCTCACACACACACACACACACACACACAACACACACACACACACCCCAGATACAGATAAGAGGGGGGAGGCCAAGCGCCCTCTGCAGCAGTAGCTTTTCATGCACTGCGGTCCGCTGCAGGCTTTGCGGGGCAGGGGGCGGGGGAGGGGGGAAGGGGGGGGAGGACGACGACGATGGCTTTTATGAATGGTCGCCTGGGAGGGGCCTCATGTCATCAGCGCCTGATGTCAGCACCGTGAACGGAGCACTTGCAACGCGTAACGCCGCGAGCAGCGGGACAGCAGACACCTTCGCAGCTTAGTTCTCGGGGTGACGGAACACGGGCCCCATGTGTCACCCACAGCGCACCCCTAGACACCGGGCTTTGCAGGAGGCAGGAGCGGAGGCTGCCTGGGGAGCCATGCGCATCTGACCCTGCACCGCCAGTCTCCCCTGCAGCCCCGGCCCTGGAGAGAGGGGCTTGCGCGGCGCGGGCGTCTTCCGAGCAGCCCCATGTTCTGCTGGTGCTGGCAGAATTCCTTGCTGAAGCTCCAAGCCCTGGAATCTGACGTGTGCTCTGCGTTTCTGACCCACCAGGAAGAAGCTGCTCAGGTGCAGGGAGGCAAGGACCCAGCCCCAGCCTCGCCCCCGCGGGTGCTTGCAGACAGGGCGGATTCTGCAGGTAAGAGGCATGGTCGGGCGGGGGAGGTCCTCCCTGGTCCCCTGCAGGTGGGTCAGCCTCTGGCTGCTTCAAACAGAACTTGTGCCCCTGTGGCTAACGGTACCGGGTGCCACATGAACGCCAAAGAGGTGCTTCTGGGGACACGGGAGTCGCTGCGAGGGCCCTGGGGGCAGCTCAGGGCCCAGGCGCTGGTGGAAAGCACCCCTCCTGATGTCCTGTCTCCATTTTCCAGTTGAGTGGTGTGTGACAAATGAGTATGTGCCTGTTTGCCGTCATTGGAGCGAGATGCCCTATGCAGTCTGGAAACCGATGCGATCTTTGAAGTTAGGTATGGATGAGGGTGGGGGGTGGGATTTAAACATTTATCGCTACTTCGTTTGATAACTGCTTATAAGATGACCCGTCAACCAACGGAGAGCAGAGGGGCGTGACAAAGCTCGCTGTTATTTTATATTTGCTTCTCTGTCTCAGATATATATATATATTTAGCATTCATCTCTGTATCAAAAATCAGAATGGGGCCTTATCTGTAAGTTTCCCTGGTTTTACTCCCAGGGATGGTACACTGGCAAGCAGAAGGCAGACTCGGTGTCCCAAGAAGAATTAGGAAAGAAACCTTGAGTGGAAATGAGAGCACAGCTTTGATTTTTTAACCCAAATGGGTCGGAGGTGTGCGGGCTGGTTAGTTGCCCCTTCTCTATGGAAGTTGATAGAACAGAGTCACACAGGGAACCTCTTTCTGTAGTTTTCGCAATCAATGAATAATGTGCTTAGGACACTACTATTCAAAATGGCCCACATTATCTACACAGGTAAAACCACAGTCTCCCTTATTTTAATGTAAATTAATAACAGTGACAACTGATGCTGATAATAGCTACGGTTAAGACTTGCAGGCACTGTTCTAAGCACTTTGTATGTATTACATTAAATCCTCAGGCCAACCAATGCAATAATCCTTTCTTGTTTTGATAATACGGATACTAGGGTTCAGACCAATGACTAAATCCAGGTGACTAACTGCTGGTGAGTGGGAGATTATTCCCGTGTGGATGCAGGTGACCAGTAGCCATGTTGTCCAGAGAGGTTCCCTCCTGTGTTGGCCACTGTGGTTGGAATGAGCTATATGTGAAATTAGGGTTTTAAATCAGATTACTAGACAACATCATCTTGCTCCAACCACATACTCCTCTAATCAAAACAATATATAAAATACATAGCATAACTTTGAGTCAAATACTGAGTAGCCCTTAACTTATCTGATCCTTGTCGATGAGCTATGTAAGTGTCAGGCAAAGAATTATAACTCAGTAAAATATCTGTTGCATGTTGGAAATAGATTTTTTTTTTAATTCATGACTTTACAGTGTCTCCTAGTCTCCCTCCACTCCCCCACCCCTCACCCCAAATCAAAAAAAGTTTTGATAGATAGCAATTTCAACAGGCTTTACCACTGCCTGCACATTGAAAACAAACACTGGGTTTATGTTGAGATTACTCCCCTGTCTCCCACCCCCCTCAAGTATATATATTCACGATGCGGTAAGTATCAAATGGCAAAAATAGGAAGAAGGCCCCCTCCAGAGTAAGCTTATGGGTTGGATGCTCAATTTTCCAAATACAGAGAACCTGTAGATACATTGGGCTTGGCCCAGAGCTCTTGGAGTTGTTCCGAGACATCTTTGAAGACATCCCACGTGCGCATGCTCATATTTGTATGTGTGTGGCTTGCGCTCACCAGTCAAGGACAGCTCAGCATCGCTCGCACGGGTCTCACCCACCCTGATGCTGTTCCTTCGCAGAGGTCCTGTACACGGCGACTCTGGTTGACCTTAAGCGGATTCTGGGGAACTTCATGGAGGGAATGTAGTGGACCCTGTAATGCTTTTGGTTGGATACATGCTTCTGATTTTCTGATAAAACCGTTTGACAATGTAACAGATATCGCCCCCCCAACACCCCCTGTTTTCAGAGAGCTAAGGAATCTGCATAGGGACACTATAGGGCAGAGCAGAACTGCCATTCTAGGTTCCCAAGGCGGTAAATCTTTAGAAAGCCTCTTCCTTTTCCTTTGGAGTGGCTGGGGGTTTCTTTTCTTTCTTTCTTTACCTTTTCAATTCTTTATTGGGAGCTCTTCCAGATGTGGCAACATTCCATTGTTCTATCACCTCAAGCAGGATTGTACAATTGCTACCAATCAGCTTCAAGCCACTGACCTTGTGATTAGCAGCCTAACACGTAACCACTCCACTTCCGGGCTCCTTCTGAATCAGCGTGGCCTCGGGGACTGTGAGGTTGGGGTTTGTGAGGAACCTGCTTTTGGCAGAGATACTGTCTTCACGGAGGGGTTTGGCGGGGATGACTCTTTTACAACATCAATTATAGATAAATTGGTCTCGTTAGCTTCCAAGACTCCCTCTTATCAGCTGTACATTTTCTAATTAGTGTCTCTCAGAAGGAGGAAATTTCTGCTATTTTATATCAGGTTTCTTAACTCAGGGCCTGTGAATGGACTTCCACAGTGATCTTTGAACAAACTACAGGGTTTATTAAATGTAAATTCCTGGTGAGAGGATGATAAATTGCATAAGTTGAGCACAGATGGTCATAAAAGCTTATAGTAATTAAAAAATAGTTTTGTCTTTCAAGTCTAGCATCTAGGCCGAGTCTTACGTGTACATAAATATTCAATAAGTAATGCTTGTGTCAATTGTATAATGAGGACAACACCCCTCAAAAGGCAAGCAATATCATTTTTACAGGATGTACTACAATTAGAGGCAAACGTTTATAAATATAAATTGGTGTCATTCAAATAGCACTCAACTTAATTTAAACTTAATCTTGGTACAAGGTAGGAGCCCTGGTGGTATAGTGGGTCACATGCTGAGCTGCCAGCTGCAAGATCAGCAGTTCAAACCCACTAACTGCTCCACAGAAAAAAGACGAAGCTTTCTGCTCCTGAAAAGATTTTCTATCTTGAAAATCCATAAGGGCAGATCTATTCTGTCCTATCGGGTTACTCTAAATCAGAATTGAGACCCAGGCTGTGTGGGCTGTTTTCTGGTTATGGCATGAGTTAAATAAATGTCGTATCTTCTGTGGTGGGTATCTGGCAGGATGCTTGTCTCCATGAACAAAGTATAGTGGGCTCAGTATCTAAGGATCCAAATGGTAGGTTTAATTTAGGCTTATGAGTTGCAGACACTGGTTTCACTTGATGGCACATTGCCTGAGATGCTCCCCCATCGATAAATCCATCAGTTATAAACTTCACCTGCACTAAGACCCAGTTCGAGTCCCTGAGGGGCCCTGGGTTGTAGAAAATGTCCCCAGATCTGTGCGCATGTTAGAATGACTGTTACACAGGGAGCCTTTTCAACATGGAGATAGTTAGGGCTACTGACTAGAGTCTAGCGTGAGTGCTATGTCATCTGCTTCACAAACATACACAAGTGACGGAAAACACTGGAGTTGATATACGTCTGAATCAACCCCGTAGCCATGGGTGGATTTTTGGATTATTTGAGAAAAATCCTTTTTGGCGAATGCTGTCACCAGAAGTAACTAGAGACTTCTTACCAGATATAACCAAAATTCGTTGCCATCAAGTCAATGCTGATTCAGAGTGACCCCCAGTGGGTTTGAGACCATTACTGTTTACAGGAGTAGAAAGCCCAGTTTTCCTTCTACAGGCGCTGCTGGTGGTTTTGAACTGCCAACCACGTGGAGCTCAGCCCAACACGTAACCCCTATGCTGTCTATTTCTTGTAATTCTAAAATTTGATGTTTTAAATTAAACTTTCCATTTTAGCAAGAGCCTTCTTGCTAATGTTGATCATGATGGGACACTCATTTAGCATTGAAGGCGCCCTGGTGGTACCGCGGGTTAAGTGCTGGGCTCTTGACCAGACCATTGGCAATTTGCAACATCATCTGCTCCCTGGGGGAAACTTGAGGGAGTCTATTTCCACAACGAGGTACAGCCTTGGGAACCCCATAGAGCAGTTCTGCTCTTCTAGAGCGTTGCTGTAAGGCAGAATTGACTCTATGGGTGTAGAGTCTGAAATTATTCCTCTAACGTGCTCTTCCCAGTCCAAAGAATTGTCTCTCTCTAATGTGGAGATGAGCAGGATCAGCGTCTGACTGCCTCACTCATCGTCCGACTCCATCACGTTGACCAGGGGCTCCCATTTACCTGGGAGTGTGTAGAAAACAGAGCTTCTGTGACTCCCACCCTCGAGAGAGAGGATCTGAGAACCTCCAGGTGTGATAGGTCCCCTTGGGGTGGCAAGCAAATTTGCGAACACTTTCTAGCACAGAGGGCCCTGTCAGAGGGCCACGGCGATATTCTTGCAGCAGGTGAATCCGATTAGACTTTTGGACCAGGGGAGTCTTTGGGGTGGGCCTTACCCTCCATGTAACATGTTGCTTTGTGTCTCTGGGAGTCAGGGGAAAGGACCTCGGTCACTTTAACTTCAGATTCGGTCCATGATGATGCCATCACGGCTCCCACTATGTATTTCTCCATGAATCCCGTGGTGCTCTTCTTGTTCTCGGGTCAATCTCACATTGAGGTCAGTTTTCTTTCAGGTTAAACTAGGGCCTCCCCTCTGCTCACCACACCATTCAGAAGAAACATCCCCATCCATTCTGGTTTCCCTGAATGGAGAGAAGAGGCCCCTGTGAGGATATAAACGCCTCCCTTAGGCAGCCAGAGATCCCGCCTGTCTGCTGGCTGCTTTGACAGATGTTGTAGTGCGCGCCCCATGTCCGTGCCTGCGCCCCTTTCTCGGTGTGTCTTACCTGATTTACACAGAGTATTCCAGAGAGAGACTGACAGTCCTTTGACTTTTTCCTCATGCATGGGCAGAGGTGTCATGACTTTGTAAACTGTCACCATTGAGCAGACGAGGCAAAGTACAGCAGGCCTCTTGCTGGGCATTTGAACAGCATGGCAGTCCTAACGATCTCAGGCCACTGCATTCCTGCCTGAACGACAATGTGGGCACAGGAGCGTTTTAGGAAACAATTCACAAAATAATGATACTATTAGGATTCTTTTCCAAATGATTTCTAGCGATGCACAGTGTTTTCTTGCCTGCCCCCACTCTTTACCCCATTGTAGTAACATTTGATAAAGGCTCCCCAAATCTCATTCCCTGTCAAATTAATAGTCTAGCACATCTCGCTGGTTAAGAAGAGACTGGTTCCTTTTCTCTAACCATATTACCAACAGGCCAGTATCTGTCACCTGTCACTGTCAGCCTCTACCTTGTGGCCTTGTTCCTGTGGTTGCTTAGCATTTGTGCTCTTTGAGACATAGCAACGTCATCTGCGAAGTTCAACTCGGCACTCTGCACTTCCTGTAAATGTGGAACAGGATTCACCCAGGATCCATCCGCCATGTCCATCGTAAGGTTACTAGTTCAACTCTGCCATGTGTTGCCTATTGTGAAGTGGACTTTGTATCCATCGCAAATCACGGAGTCCATGCAATCGTTGTTTTGTGTTTTGTTTGTAAACCACTGCTTGGGTGAAAAACTGTAGACACCTTGCAAGTCCACGTTCTGCTTATTGACCATCTTGCTCAGAAGGATCATTTCTTACAGAACACCATGTACTCCCTGGGTGACCACGGATAGGCTGTGGAACCTCTCCATGCCTCTGTTCGATTTTCCGGAAATTAGTAGTGCCTACTTCCTTAAGATGTCTGTGAGATGGCATGGCACCGTGCATGTGAAGTTCTTAGCACATAAAACTCAAACGAAACCAACTGCCGCCCGATGGGAGAGACTAGAACTGCTCCAACTGGGTTTGTAAAGCTGTAAAGTTTCACAGAAATAGACTGCCCCTTCTTTCTTCCACAGAGCAGCAGGTGCGTTTGAAACACCGGCCTTCTGGTTAGCAGCCAAGTGCTTTGACCTGGAAGCCACCAAGGCTCTGCTCATAGTCTACGGTCAAGGCTGAAACCAGGTGTGGTCTATTGGACACTTACCGCAGCCTGTGAGGGGGCCCTGTCTCCGAAAGCAGAGCAGCAGGTCCATTCTGTTCTAAGCTGTCACTGTGAATCAGAATAGACTCTGTGGCCATGGTGTGTGTGTGTGTGTGTGTGTGTGTGTGTGTGTGTGTGTGTGTGTGAGAGAGAGAGAGAGAGAGAGAGAGACAGAGATAGAGACAGAGAGAGAGAGAGAGAGAGAGAGAGAGAGAGACACACACAGAGAGAGATATGCTGCGAGTTCTTACTAAATTCAGCACTTATGTTGCCTTTCCTCCATTTGAAAATGCTGGAATTTCTCTTTAGAGATCTATACTCTGTCATAATTTTTAACTATGTGGAAGTGACATTGAGATGGCTCATTCTCTCGGTGTACCTCTAACATCTCGATTGTGATTGGCATTACACTACTTCCCTTAAGCAAAAGGCACTTATCAGCAGCAATAATCTTTAGAGCTGATGGTAGAATAATTCCCACCTATAAAAGTTGAAACGCTTGTTGCAATAAAATCTCTTGTGCTTCCCTATGACATGAGTCAGCTTCATAATTCTTCTCTGGTGCTTTTATTACCACCTTCAGAGTCTGTGGAGGTGGGAGCTCCGTATTAACCCCTTGATCTCCAAAGGAAGCAATTTTCAAAGGGCTTTCATAATTTATAGCTGACAGGGCAAGTCAATGAGCTGAGGCTGTTCCTACAACCGCTTTGTACTGAAAGGAAACAATCAATCCTAAGGCCCCAAATTCTGGGTGATTATGAATTCTTTTTTAGTCAGTTCTTTGTTGGGGTGTCTTGCATCACTCCGGTTGTCCTTCCCACGGCTCTTTATAAATGAGGCTCCTGCGTGTGAAAATGCTTGTCTGGTCACAGACACAGCAGCTGTTGAGTAGATAACACCATTGCCTTTGGACTTTATAGCCCACGTTTAATCTGGTCTTTCCTTTTCCTTTAATGGACTTTATTTCTAAGAACATGTTTAGGTGTACAGGCTATGGAGCAGATAGTTCAGAGTTTCTATATACCCATGTTCCCTCTACTCACCATGTCCCCTCTATTGCCCCCAAACCCATACCAAACTCACTGCTAGAGTCCACTCCAACTGAGAGTGACCCTACAGGCCAGGAAGAACTACCCTTGGGGGGTTTTGAGCCTGTAACTCTACACAAGAATAGAAAGCCTCATCTTTCTCCCGGGGAGTGGCTGGTGGTTTTGAACTGCTGACCTTGTGGTTAGTAACCCAACAGGGAACCACTATGTCACCAGAGCCCCTATATTGTAGACATAAAAAAAACAAAACACTGCCACAATGGGCATGTTCAGACAAAATAATCATCCCCTTGAGATAGTAACTCCTGACGGTGTTCTCCAAATGATTTTAAATGAGCCTTTGAAAGATGCAACCACTTCATTGGTTGGAATTTCCTCCCATGATCTTCCCATTAGAGTAAAAAAGTTACCCTTTCCATCTGCTTCTCAAGCAAATCTGTTTATGAATGGCAACGCCCCTTTGAACATGACTCTTTTAACTCCGGTACCACTGAGGTGATCGACTAAGAGACGTAGCAATCCACTAAGAGACGTAGGCGGTCCATGTGGCCGAGGGATGAGCAGCGACACTGCACCCAGCCCTGTTCTCTGCGGCTCTCAGTCTGTCCCTCTGTCGCAGTGGACATGTCTGCTCCTGCCTCCACCGGTGGGGCTCTGCCCCTGAACAGAGATTAGTCAGCCTGGTTGTCATCTGAGCAGTTGGCTCCAGGTTTGTGACATGGCGAGGAGAGATGCTGACATGAGATTGCTGATTGGCCATTTCTCAGGACTATTTCTCCTTTGTTCTCTGACAGGAGGCCTATCGGCAAAGGAATAAAGCCTGTATATCAGGGGAAAGGGGAAAGCTCCATCCAGTCACCGCCTAGATTTGTCTAGATGGTTCCGCACCCCCTTTCCTCCCACGATTGGGCACTGTCTAGCTAGTGCTATCCAGAAGCTTCCTCCAAGAAAATAAGTTATTTCTGCTTCAGATGCACACCAACAAACTGATGCAAAGAATGCATGGCTTCCCCTTTGTAGTCCACCACGGCCCTGGGAAACTCATGCATTGCCTGTGCTCAGCCTGGGTCGTGCTGCTGTCACCCCAGTTCTAGTTGCCACTGAGCCTATCTCATCTCACCGCGACCTCATGTTTGTCAGAGCAGGACTGGGCCAATTTCTCAGAAGTTGACCGCCAGGCCTTTCTCCTGAGATGCTGCTTGGTGGACTTGAGCCTTCAACCTTTTGGTTCACAGCTGAGCTAACTGTTTGCATCACCCCGGACCTCTGTAGCTCACTGTACAGTTGCGGTTTAGGGGCGACGCTGCGAATTTATGCAGACCTCTGTCTCCCAGGGGCCAGAAGAGCGTACGTCCATTGGACGTGCCCTCAAACCCTTTGGTTGTCACTTTGCCTCTTCTTCTCACCCACTCCTGCCATGGCGGTGTCTCTGTTTTCTTTGGCTTCTCCCCCAGGCTGCTGCTGTCCTGTTTCAGTCATTGTCACACCACTCTCTCGTCCCCTGTCATCTTTCAATTTAGTGATCTCTGCCTGTTCCTCTTTCTCTCTTTGGGACTTGCCTTTGCTAAACTGCCATGATGTGGAATTAAACCCCATTTGAAATACTTGTTGAATTTCAATTAGCTGCTTACATTGATTAAATCCCATATGATACTTAAAATTTGGGTGAGCTGAAACTGCATGCCGTAAAATTCTATCTTACACAACATGTTTGTGCAATATCAGTATGATTTTCCTTTGTGTCTCAGTTGATAGAACTTTTTAAAGGTGGAGTGTCCAACCCCTTATTCTGACTATTTGAGACAATGAAAATACTAATAATGTATTAATAAAGCCTTTTAAAATAGAAAATCACATATGGCATTATTGGACTTTTAAAAACAACCAGTGATCATATGTGTTAGGCTGCGTTGATGAGACAAATCCAGTGACATTCATATATGTGTAAGAGAGCTTTATATTAAGAAGTACTTATACATCAAGAAAACATCCCAACCCAGTTCAGATCAAGTCCATAAATCCGACACTGGTCCATAAATCCCTTTTCAGACTCAGAGATACAAGTAAGGATGCAGAGTGCAGGAAGATCACAGGCAGTAGATGCAGTTGTGTGGTTCCAATGGCAGTGGACGCAGCTCCAGGGCTAGTGCAGGTCTCTGCATGGCTTGTCATAGGAAAGCAGAAGGGGGGGGGGGACGGGGAGAGAGAGAGAGAGAGAGAGAGAGAGAGAGAGAGAGAGAGAGAGAGAGAGAGAGAGAGAGAGAGAGAGAGAAAACACGTTCCCAGGGTCTTCCTTATGAAAAGGCCACACCCACAAGGAGGCCCCCTCAGGTTGTGATTGACAGGCTAGACTTTACCCATATTTTCTTATGGGTACCATGTTGGTCCAGAGAACCTAACTATCCATACCATAGGCCCTGACACTTAATGTATTTCTCAGATATTTAAATGTGATGTGCAAACCCAAACCAAAGCACTGAGCTCATTTCCATCTTGAGTTGATTCTGACTTACAGGGATCCCAGATGGGGTTTCTGAGATTGTAAATTTACATGAGCAGCCAGACTTGTCTTTCCTGTGGGATAGCTGGTGCGCTTGAACTGCATCCTTGCTGTTAGTGCCTAACCAGCTGAGCTACCAGGGCTCCTGAATGTTATGTGCACCAGGCTAAAAAAAGGCATACATTTAAGGTATAATGGTAATGACTCAAATTAAGGGACAAGATTAAGGTGACCAGATTTTAACATTGGTAAAGCAGGACTCCATTGACTGGGACAGGGTGGTTCTTGATTAAAAACTTGGTCTATATGGAGCAATAAAAATTTTCATAGAACACAAAAATATTATTGTAATACATTTAAAAATTTTTCAACATAAGTACAATTTACAAATATAAAAATTATGTATAGTATTATTTTATTCTTTGACATATTTCTCATTTGAGTGAACCTTTTTTAGTAGATTGCTGTCATTGTTCAAAAGGTCATGACTTTTCACAAGAATTTGTTAAATTATATTTCACACAAAAAATGGCTTTCAAAGTCTCAACACTTAATTGTGATTTTTCTGATGTCCACACTTTATTTACCATAGAAAAACGCATTCAGTCGCAGCATTAGTAACTGGTAAGGACAGAGCATATTCCACAATTTTTAGTACATTATTGTATGGAACATGGTTTCTTTCAAAATGATAAAATATTTCTAACCATTTGTTCTCTATTGTGATTTTTGCTGATGCCCAAGATTTAACCTTTTCCTTATCAATATATTTTTAATAATGATACCTCATTAAAAAGATCATTTTTGGAACTATTACTATATGGGAAATTTTGAGTAATATGATCGAATTATTTTTGCACATAATTACAATTAAGTTCTTCTTTTAATGTAACCCAATAAAAATGTTCAATATCATTGTAATGTACCATCCACTGTTCTAAATAATCTATACAGTTACTATAGAATTTTTTAACATGATTCATGATACCTGCACAATTTATTGCACCTTGTTCTTCTAGCTGGCTTATACTATTACGGATAGTTAATGGAAGAAAATTATTATTTTTTTCAATGCAAAACACATTATTTTTTTTTTTATTTTTTAAATAATTTTAACAATTTATTAGGGGCTCATACAATTCTTATCACAGTTCATACATATACATACATCAATTGTATAAAGCACATCTGTACAGTCTTTACCCTAATCATTTTTTTCTCCTCTTTTCTTTTTTTACATTTTATTAGGGACCCATACAACTCTTATCACCATCCATACAGATACATACATCAATTGTATAAAGCACATCCATACATTCCCTGCCCCAATCATTCTCAAGGCATTTGTTCTCCACTTAAGCCCCTTGCATCAGGTCCTCTTTTTTTTTTCCCCTCCCTCCCCTTTCTCCCCTCCCTCATGTGCCCTTGGTAATTTATACCTCGTTATTTTGTCATATCTTGCCCTATCCGGAGTCTCCCTTCCCCCCTTCTCTGCTGTCCCTCTCCCAGGGAAGAGGTCACATGTGGATCCTTGTAATCAGTTCCCCCTTTCCAACCCACTCACCCTCCACTCTCCCAGCATCGTCCCTCACACCCTTGGTCTTGAAGGTATCATCCACCCTGGATTCCCTGTACCTCCAGCCCTCATATGTACCAGTGTACAGCCTCTGTCCTATCCAGGCCTGCAAGGTAGAATTCGGATCATGGTAGTTGGGGGGAGGAAGCATCCAGGATCTGGAGGAAAGCTGTGTTCTTCATCGGTACTACCTCGCACCCTAATTAACCCATCTCCTCTCCTAAACGCCTCTACGAGGGGATCTCCATTGGCCGACACTTGGGCCTTGGATCTCCACTCTGCACTTCCCCCTTCATTTAATATGGTATATATATATATACACATATATACACACACTTATATCGTTGTTGTTTTTTTTTGCATGATGCCTTATACCTGGTCCCTTGGCACCTCGTGATCACACTGGCCGGTGTTCTTCTTCCATGTGGGCTTTTTTGCTTCTGAGCTAGATGGCCGCTTGTTCACCTTCAAGCCTTTAAGACCCCAGACACTATCTCTTTTGATAGCCGGGCACCATCAGCTTTCTTCACCACATTTGCTTATGCACCCATTTGTCTTCAGCGATACTATTATGGAGGTGTGCAGTCAATGATATGATTTTTTGTTCTTTGATGCCTGGTAACTGATCCCTTTGGGACCACTCAATCACACAGGCTGGTGTGTTCTTCCATGTGGACTTTGTTGCTTCTGAGCTAGATGGCCGCTTGTTTATCTTCAAGCCTTTAAGACCCCAGTCACTATCTCTTTTGATAGCCGGGCACCATCAGCTTTGGAAGAAAATTATTTTCTAACCTCTCTTGACACTAAAATTTTTAATTATTAACTTTATTTGCTACTTCGATTACCAAACTTTTGTCACCTTTAATACATTTCATAGCATTTTGAAAAAGAGCTGCTTGATTTTGTACAAACTCTAGCCAAAATTTTGAAGATTCTTTTCAAAAAATCTTCTAAAATTCTAGGACATTTATGCTGTGATAGAAAGTAGGTTTTCAAAGGATCATATATTTTCAAAATTCTTTCGACAGCTGGCAAAAGAGCTAACCAGCGCATTTTACTGTATCTAGTATTTTCTGATATTCGACTTGCTCAGTTTCACAAGATTCTTTAAGCGTTTCAAATCGCACGGTGTATATATAAAGATAAGAATATATTTTAATAACAATATTTTCCACATCTACAGGCAACAAATCAGCAGCTGTTTGAATGGTGTTATGTGTTATGTGCACTGCACAACCAACACCAATAATGTTTTAAGGTTTTTGTTTAATTTATAAAAAATATCATTTGTACCTCTTCTCGCTTTTCCTCCAAAATTTGCGATCGTGTTGTCTGCACAATATGCAATAATTTTATGTTTAAAATTTTTTTTCCAAAATATTAACAATGGAACTAAAAATTATTTCAGAAGTTTCGCTGGGCACAGAAATGAAATCTAAAATTCTAATTTTTATTCCATTTCCAAATCAAAATCCAATAATGGTTGGAAATAACTTTATATCCTTATGATTAGATGCGTCAAACTATATGGATATAAAATTAATTTTTTCTAGATTTTTGTTTAATTCTGAAAATGCATATGAGGAAAGCACATTACACACAACTCCCTTGAATTTTGTTCTAGCACAGGCAAATTTTTTGCTGATTAACTTTTTAACAGCTTGTGATGTACAGTCCATAGAGCTGAAAGAATGATTGTGATTAATAGCCTGAAAAGAATAAATTTCTTTTCTTTGTCTCAATAAGTTGTTTTCTGAAAAAATTCCTGTATTTTGGAGAAAGATGCAGCAGTATTTAAATATCTTTTATGTTTCTGTGTCTCCAAGTGCTTTGGAATATCATACTTCCCACTGTGAGAAATAGAAAATTCACCATTACATTTCTCACATTTTACCATGTAATTGCTTTTGGTTTTTTTAATAAAAGGAAATTCACTTCTTAGATCATCATTGAATTTGTATCCTCTTTTCTAACTCATTATGTTAAAAATTTTTAAAAATCATTAAAAATTATAATTATTATATACATATTGCTTAAAAACACAGCAAGTAGGTACATAATTACATGAACATATTTTATTGTTATTTTATAAATTAAATTAATTTCATTGTTATAAAGTAACTATATATTTTAAATTATTTTAATCCTATATTTCTTTCTAAGTAATAATAATTCTAACTTGTATTATTTTTTTTCTCTGAATTTGCCTTAACGTAAGTTGTGTCATTTTCAAGGCCGGTGCTAGACTTTTTGCCACTACTATAAAATATAAATAATATGAGTACAGTCTGCTAAATAAATTACTTACCTAAATGATCTGAATAGCTGATCTGTTGACATCACTTGTTTAACGAGCACTAGCACGCAGTTCGATGGGTATCGTCTGAGAGACGGTTACAAAATGTTTTAGTTGTTGCCAATGCCAAAAAATGCCATTGTTCATTAAGTCCAATAAGGGTGGTCGAATTCTAACTACTGATCAATAATGCGAACTTTGATAAGCAGTTCTCGATAATCAGCTCTCAACAATTATTTGTTATTATCAAAGTTTAACATGATAAAATTAACAAAAATATAAAACTCATATCCTGGCAAAATAGCCACATGGCAGCTGAAAACTATATATTCCCTTTCTGTTCTCCCACCGTTCCCTAGCTTGTCATGCATTCTTTCCAAAAATCAGGACTTTTATAAAACACCACCAAATGCAGGACAAATTGTTAAAAATTGGGACTGTCCCTCCAAAAGCGGGACATCTGGTCACCTTAGACAAGAGCCCCAAGTTGCTCCCTTAGTCCACAATTTTCAGAAAAGGAAAATTATGGAAATACATTTATTTTAAGAGGTACACAAAAACCTGAAATCTGGCTCTGTATTTACCAATAAAACAGACAGAGCAAACACAGCGGCAAGGAGCACACAGGCCTGGGCCAAGCTTCTTGATCCATGCTGTGTTCTGGCTTTCCGGAGGGAACGTGCGGCCGCTTCTTGGTTAGCAGACCCAGCGCCTGACTCTGTGCGCCAGGCCTTTTCATTGAAATCAGTTCATTCGCTCCTTCAAAATGAAGAGGAGGCTCGTTTCAGATGGGAGGTGGGAGAAATGTGTGCTGACAGTGCACACAGCTGGCCTCCCGTGAGCATCTTATCGATGAGTCTCCAGGGCCCGCCGGGCACCTCCACCTGGATGCCCAACGTGCTTCTTGACGCAGTGTACCTGGAGCTGAACTCGCCTTCCCTACCTCTGAGGAAAGGCTTGATGATAGAATTCTGGAAAATCCGTCATCTAAAACCACAGGAAGCGCTTACTACTCACGTCCCTAACTAGGCAAATGCTGTCACCAGAAATATGACAATAAGTATTTATTAATGTATGGTATGCTCCCTTCCCTAGGCGATGTCCTAAACATTAAACACGTTTGACCTTTTTAATCCTTTTCCCAGAAGTTTGAGATAGATACCGCTATTCCCATCTAAAATACAGAATGAACGAATGAATGAATTCCTGTTTTTGAGGTTAGGATTTGAAGGTGAAAGGGATTGGGTATTCCAGGTCTTTAGGGAGGTAGTGGCAAAATTTGAGCTTAGGACTTCCTGCCCCCTATCTTTGATATTCGTGGGCACCCACATAATTTTCCAGTGGAGTCCACCTGTTGGCATCTGTAGGGTGCTGCCCTGAAACCCAGCCCTGCCTTCTTGACGATGACAGTTGTCCTGCTTCCTCTACGTCCTTGCTGTTTCCAGAGAGCAGTGTGCCTTGATTAGGCGTGGGGCTGCTAACATCAGGGTCTAGCTGCTCTTTGAGATACTGGTGAGGCTCGCTTCTCCTGCAAAGATTTACAGCCTCTGTCTGCGTGGGAATCGACTCATTGGCAATGTGTTTTCGATTGTATCGTTAGTTACAACTCTGCGTATCATGGACCGAGTTCAGAAGCGAGAGGGCTAGGGAACTTGCCTGTCCGGTGCCACCGAACTCCTGGCCCCCAGCCCTCTTCTGGGCTGTAGAGCATTATAGGACGGGGCCCTGGCAAGCTGCCCAGTCCTTTGGAAGAAAAAGCAGAGTCATCAAAAACCCATGAGTTTAATACCACCATAAACGGCCCTTTCAGGTCCAGGCTGGGAGAGAGCGGGGCTCGGGCCCTTTCCCCAGGACAGCAGCAGTGTTGGCCACTGGCCTCTTCTGAGCACGAAGGGCAGTCATTCTGCCGACACACGCACACACGTGCCAGATGAGTTCATGGCGCACAGTCCCCACGCTGGTGGTGAGTCCCAGCGCAGGCCTGCAGCACGACCAGATGACAGTATTTTATTCAATCCGCTGCTTTGGGGTCTTTCAGACTAATGGAGGGGGGGGTATGGGGGGGGTTCAGGCAGGGATGTTAATTAATCGCACTGGTAAAGTATGTGAGTGCCCAAAGGAGACATACTTTGTAGATGGAGTTCTACAGTCTCTTGCAGTACAGATGGGAACGAGCAGTTCATAGTGATCTGTGAGTCTATGAAGTTCTAGTTTAGGGCTGTGGTTTTCAGATGCTGGGCTCGTTGCCTAGTTGCAGTTCATTGTCATGAGTGGGATCTAAAATAAAGCCATTTGGGTATTATGAATCAGGAATGCGGGAAATCGGTCAGACCTTTTGTTGGTTTTGACCTTGTGGCCACTATTAAGATGAAGGGTTCCAGGCCTTTCCAAGTTAAACAAAAGCTCGCTGGTTCCCGAGGGCAGTGGAAATTCCGTGGTAGCATTCGTAGCTACCTTGCTAGAGACCAGCTTGAGTCCTGGCCAATGCCCCTCAAGCCCACTCACTCTGTGGCTGTAGGCTTGCTAACAACTGGAAGGCATTCAGATAAAACTCTGTGGGGCAGCCAAGCCCGCTCCCTGAATCAAGTGCCTAGAGGCACCCTATTCCAGGAGTTTCCGCCTGGGGCTACTCCCCCCCACCTCCCTGTGGTCAAGTCCAAGGCCCCCAGTCACATGCTCAGAGCCACCCCACCCCACCAGCCAGCCTCCTGCCCCTAGCCTTCAGCTTCACTTGCCCTGTGGGCCGGGAAATCCATGACTGTTTCCTGCTCTGCTGCTGTCCCAGCTGTCTTCCAGATTCAGAAAGTCCACTGTACAAGGATCTCCGGGTCCAGAAGACACACTCCGTTCCTATCCCTTAGACACCCCCTCTCCTGTTTCTCAGAGGGCCCGTCTTATACCCAGCAAGATGGCAAGCCAGTGAATCCCGTTAACAGTTACTCACAGGTGAATCCTTTCAGCATCTCCCCTTACCAGACCCATGCGGGGAAAAGGTCGTTGGGTGAGAGACGTTGGCCAGAAGAACCACATTACATAACTCACTGCTCCTGCAGCCACTAACGATGGTGATCCCAGGTGCTGGCTAAAAGGTCCCACTCTTCCCCGGTTTTATTACCAGGAGGGACTTCCAAAAAAGCAGAGGACACAAAGAAAATGCATTTCTTCTTAGCATTTAGTGGTAAGAAAATAATCCGGGGAGGAGCCCACAGACTTCTTGGTGGAATTTGAAGGTGATTGGTCGTATGAGTGGGGATTTGGGGTAGTGACTGTTTCCTGTCATTTCTTAGGGCACCTGCGAAGCCACAGTGTTTTCTGGGTAAATGATTGACAGCACGAGTACTGCTGTCACTCACACCTTGCCTGTGGTCTGAAGACGCTGACATTCAGCCCTGTGTCCACCTCTGACCGGGTGTCAGCTACTGGCCCGAGAGCTGCCAGAGACCTTAAAAAGCCACAGTCGGAAGAATATCTGCCCCCACAGTCTACAACCCAACAGGGGAGAAGCCCACTGGAAAGACAGGACCCGAATCTGACCTTCGATGTTATACAAAGCAAATTGCATTTCAAGCGCCATTCTAAGCCTAATTACGATTCATAGGGTAGCAAATTGTGATGAATGTTTATTTTGGAAAAGTGGATTTTCCGCTTTTGCTGAGGCTGCGTATTCACCTAGGTAATGTTGGTTTTCTTCCTCCTCTGGGGAAATAGAGGAAGTTACATTTTCCACATGTTTGCTGGGTAAAACTGAGGCGGCATTGGTGTGGGCTGTTTCTTGAGTACGAGCTTACAGAACTCCGAGATGGGAGCCCCTCTTGCTCTGCCAGGTCTGTCCCTCGCCCTCACCCACCTTCACAGTATCAGGATGCCTGTCGTCAGGACTGACCTGAGGTGGGCGTTATAGGCTAATTTGAAGAGTGGCATTACCCATGAGATGTCCTCTACTACACTGGCTAGCAGGGGAATCGTTTGGAGCCGGTTTTGTCTTGTTTCTTTGGTTTGGTCTAAAATGAAATCCCACGTTTGGTAAAGAAGATGGGTTCATGTTTCATGTGGTTTGGTGCCAACTTCTCGTGAAGCCATCGAGGGCTGTTTGGTTTGGGTTCCTGCTTGCGAGGAAGCAGCCATCTCCGGGTCTGGGCCTCGACTTCCTCCCTGCTATCTGGCCCGACCTGCCCCAGGCTGGCCGAGAAACCTGCTGCTGAAGCCTCATTGGATCCATGGACATGCTATTGACCATTTAGCTTTTAAAACCAACAGTGACTGCTGCTTGGCATTTTGGATTGTCCTTGAGCCCACGTGACCTCCCCATGTTTGCAGATAGAGCTTCTGGTGGCATTGCTTTGTGCGCATCAACGCATGCCTTCTGTGAAAGCCTGGGGCCCGTTTTGAAATGAGTGTGTGCTTTCCTCCTGATCAGCTGCCTGTGTTCATGCCACGGGTCGCCCTCACTTTGAATGACTGCGGGAACCCGTTGGGTCTGGGGCCTTCTCTCGGGTCTCTTCCTCCGCCCGCCCTCCTCTCCCTCTCTCTCTCTGCAGCCCAGCACTCCTTTGCGTCCTCGTTGTCTCTTTTACTGCCTGCTCCAGCTCCATTTTATTCTTTTGATTCACTGTGACTTTCTGGTAGCGTACCCGCTAACATATGCGACCAATAGGAAATGAAGAGGAATCCTGTCGACTCTTGGCTGCTCTGATTCTGGAGCTCAGGCAGAAGTCATGTGTGTTGCCATCTCCCCCCGCTCCCCCCGCCCCCCCGTAGCTGTGTGATTGTTCCTGTCCAGGCTCCATGACAACAGATAGGACAGTGTTCTCAACGTGTTTCTATCCCCAGGAGGAAGGCATGACAAAGAGGCAAGAGAGTATAATGAATGTCTATGATCTTTATTTCGGAACAAGACAGTCAAAAATGCTCTGTCACCTCTAAGTCTCGATTTATCCCATTTCCCAGACCCTACCCCAGTCCAGAAAGACTGGCAGACTGAAGCCGATGATGGACCGGAAGACCACCAGTCTGTCACACCCAGCAGGCTGCTTTATCACATAACTGATGGGGACAATCCGCTGCTGTCGCCTCGATGCTCCATCTTCAGCCAAAGCCAGAGATTCAACCTCGACCCCGAGTCTGCTCCTTCCCCACCCAGCACGCAGCTGTTTATGATGTAAGAAAGCCTCCTTATGTCCTTACCTTCGCTTCAGAGGGCTTTGTCCAATATTGCATTTACCGACGACAGTGGCGTGCTCGATCCCGAAGAGGGAAACCAGAGCTCCAAGAGCAACTCCTGAATATCCACGTGAAAAGCCAGTGTGATTTTGAGTGAGAAACGCTCCCCCGGCCTACAGGTCCTCAGAGGAAATGGCCACAGGCATGAGCTCGCGGTTGAGTGCTTTGGGTCAAGTGGCCAGCGTTGCAGGCAAATGTGTTCGTGTAGCATCAGGAGCTTCACTGGGGGAGGCACTCCATGTTCTTTCCATCGCTAGCAGTGACACATTGGATAGATGCCGAGAGAGCCCGGGACGATGCGCCCGCCGAGCTCCGGTCCTTAAGGGCTAGAGAAGTGATTGGTTCCTGGGCTGCCTAACACCCATTCTCCTTGGAATTTGCATTTGGGACTAGGTGGGCAAGGAGCACTGTGCTTGTACATCCTTTTTCCCTCTTTTTTTTTTTTTAAGTCACACAACTGTTTTGGATACATAGGTAAGGTTGAAAATTCCCTTGGCTAAAAATATACCTAGGGGGGGAAAAGATATACGTATCTACCTAGGGCGTATCTCCCGTGTCTCTGCTTAATTCAAGATGTTTTTGTGAATTTATCCAAACCTGAGGCCGTGGTCTGGGCCAATAATTGAATTGTTCTTATAGGTGCAGTTGTGGGCATGTGGGAAGGACGGATGTTCTTTTCTCAGGACGCCCGACCTCCCTGGCGCCAGGTGCCCCAGGCGGCGCAGTCAAGGGCAGTTGAGCTCTCATCTCTGTCTCCCTTGAGAATGTTGGTTGATGGGGCTCACGTGACCTACGTATTTGAGGATGCCGCCCCTGTTCAGCTGGCTCTTCTTGGCCTTAAAGTGGTCTCCTCCGGGCGTTAGGAAATGTGTTTCCCGGACTAAAATCCTGATGTTTATATCTCCACCCACCCATAATGGAGTTCTGGGACCAGGGGACACCCTTAGCGCGCAGATGCCAACAGAGCCATCACGTGATGAGCAGTCTTCCGGCTTCAGGCCTGCAGGGTGGGGTTGCTGACGCTCTTTCCTACCGTCGCTTCCACAGGCCCCGCAGTTCGGCACGAGGCACTTGTGGGGATGCCAAGGAGCCCCACGCCATCGCCCAGCTCACCAAGCACATCCAAAGCCTCAAACGGAAAATTCGGAAATTTGAAGACAAATTTGAACAAGAAAAGAAGTACCGGGTAAGGACGCTGGGCTTTGAGTAAGACACTATTGTGGTGCATGTTTGTTTGTTTTGGTATTGCTGCGCTTCTTTCCTTTGGGGGAAGGACAGCATCTCTGTCCCCATGGATCAAGAAGCCATTCTAAATCGACCTCCTCCTCGCTTGCTCTCAGATGAGGTCTGTAGTTTATCATATTTAACTATCAAGCATCCTTCCCTGACGACCCTACCTTCTACCCACTTTTTTTTTAAAGCACCAAATTGTCCCTGTTCTTGCTACCATCAGATGTTGAAAGAATTTGGTCTTACTTCCTTTTATCCTTTTCCCACGTACATGTGGTAATTGACTATCAGTGGCCTAGGAGCCAGTTCTCGGCTCAAGGAAGAGGGAGTGAGTGCTTCTTTGACAGAACCTACTTATTGGTTGAAGGGTGAGAGGCCCTCACCCTTCAGGCCCCGATAAGTCGCTCGTGTCAGGGCCCCCGGTCTTCATGTGGGAATTGCAGTGCTACAAAGTTGAGCCTTTCCTCTTTTTATGCATAAGAGACCGTCGCCATAGGTAAGTGTCCTGAGAGCCAGTGCAGATTTTACTCAGTTCCTCTCATGGCAGTCATAGTATAGACAACAATCAGATCGTGCAGAATTCCACAGATAGTGGATCTTTGGCCCAGGGCCCGGAGCAGCTTTGTTATTAGAATGAAAACAGACTGGGGAATAATCTCTTGTGCATCTTGAAATATGTAAAGGCTCACTAGGCTCAGAGGGAAGCAATCAGGTGGCCCCTGTGAGTGTGGAACAAGTGCATGACCATAAGGTGGGACGGGCCATGTTTACTCCACTGTGCCCCTGGTCTGTGCTTCCCACGGAGACTGAATTATGGTCTTCCATCGAACTTGATCTCAAGGGCACCAGAAGAGGGATTTTGTAAGGAATGGTTTTCAGTATCGCAAAATGGGGAAGAGAAATCAGATGGGCTTGATCGACGGTCTTGGTCACAACTTCCAGATTTATCGTCTACGACAGCTGCTCCAGGGAGCAGCCCTGCTCCATCTTCCAGGGCTGCCATGGGTCTGAACGGGCATGAAGGCAGCAGTTTGATAGGTTTGGGGTCAGATGGCAGGAGAGGCGCCCTGGTGGTGCTCTCTGGTAGGCGGTGAACTGCTCACCTCAAGGCCAGCAGTTCAAACCCCATTGCTCCATGGGTCAATGTTGATGCTGTCTGCTACTGTCAAAATGGGCAGCACAGGAGTCGAATTGGTTCTGTGGTATCCTCACGTTGAACACTGTTGTGTAATAATGAGAGCCTGTGACAGATCCCAAGACAGGCTGATCTGTAGGATCAGAATCTCAGCATAGCTTCTTAGGAACTTACATGACTTTGCTGAGTCTTGGTTCATCTATTTACAAGTGGAACCGACAATTATAGTGACTTCTTACATAAAGTTCGCATGTAAAATGTTTCATAGACGTGAGCGAACCTAAGTAGTTCTTAGCCTTCAACCTAGGTGGCTACCCCATAATAGTCCCTGCTTTGTCAGAAACTGAAAATTATCTGTTAATTAACCGCTGAGTTCTTCTATGTACAGCCACAGACCCCAATCTCACTCCTAATGGCCATCTTAACTCTGAGTCAGTTCTGACTCATAGTGGCCCTATAGGGCACAAGAGAACTTTGTGAGATTCTGAGATGAAATGTTTCGGAGTAGAAGCCTTGTCTTTCTCTCCAGGAGTTTCTAGTGGTTTCAAACTGCTGACCTTGTGGTTAGCAGTACCACATGTAACCCATGGCTCCCAACGGGTACCTCAAACTCAAACCAAACCCACTGCCATCGAGTCGATGCCAACTCACAGCAATCTGGTAGGCAGGGTAGAACTAACTGCCTCTTGGGGTTTCTGTTATGGTAACTCTATGGGAGTAGAAAGCCCTGTCTTTCTCCTGAGGAGCAGCTGGTGGTTTTGAACTGCTGAGCTTGTTTGTGGTTAGCAGCCCAGTGCATAATCCACCATAGTACCAGGGCTCCCCAAAGCCCCCTAGCGGCAGCCTATTTTGGAAGAGGATGTCTCCTGGCACCTCTATGAACCCGAGCAGAGGCAGCACCTACTCCTAACCACTCACATGTGCAGTTGGATGGGTTTGGGATCAGAAGGGAAAGCAGGCTCCGGCTCTCTAAAAGCCTGTGGTATAATCAGAACCTTGCTTGTCACAGGAAACAGGGCTTCCCCTCGCCCTTCCTGCCAGGGTGCCAGGCTGTGGTTAGAGAGCTTTGACATGTCAGTTGGCTCTAATGGGTTGCTGTGTGCAAGACTTCCCTTCCTGGCAGCCTGAATGTCGACTCAATAGCACCTACTGCTCATTTTGGAAGCTGAGCCCTTGCTGGTCCTGTGCCCTATGCTGATGCCCGGGTATAGCATCCACTTCTCCTGCCACGGTGACTGCACCATTCACACTCCTTACCCTCCATTGGTTTTTCACCTTGACCAACATTGGTCTCATGGCCCTAGAAATAAGGCTGCTTCTGCAGACGTCCACCTTCAGTGGAACTGGAACCAATACCAAGGGTTTAAGTAGAAAGAAAATGTTTTGAAAATGATGATGGCAACAAATATACAAGTGTGCTTGACACAATGGATGGATGGATGGATTGTGATAAGAGATGTACAAGCCTCCAATAAAATGATTTTAAAAAAAGAATGGGAAGGGACTAGCTAGCCCTGTTTTTTATTTGATGATTAAGGAAATGGAGAACCAGAGGGGAAGGCCAAGAATTACACAGAAAAAGAAAGAAAAAAGTTCTAACCCAAACAGCAAGTCCGGACTTGTATCCCCATTGCAGACATCTCTCTCATCTTTTGAGTCATTTGTAGCAGATCACAAAACTGGCCCAGGAGCACTCCCAGTTATATGGCGCAGGAGCCCCGTTTTCATTGCCTTGCACAAAACCCAGCCTTCTCTGTGCACAGTAACTGGGGACGATTTAACCAAAATGTCTCCGCTCAGAAGCTAGAAGGCTTGAGATTCGCAACTTGTGTAGAAATATTTCAGATGATTTGAGGGCTGCCCACCCCACAAGCTTCTTTTAGCCTCTTTTAAAAGATCCTTCAAAAGGAGGGATTTAAAGAATATATTATTTTCTGAAACTGAGCTTAGACTTTAAAATACCTTGTCAGAAAAATGCAGCCTCAAGTTTCTCCTCAGCCCTACATTCAGGAGTAGATAAAGCTCCGTTGTCATTGATGGTCAGTGGCTGATCTGGGTTTTCACCGTATTTCAAAAGGTGGCATAGTGCACAGAGCAGAGCACTCAAGCCACCATTCAAGAGGGCATGCTCTCAGATGGTGACAGAGGATTTTGAGAAACAAATGTCAAGCATGTCTTTATAACCAGACTGTTACTCAGATGCAAGATATTATATCATTAGCCTAAGTCAGCCGTTCAATGACTAGCTTTCCCATCCTGGACTATCTAACAGACCTCGGGAGGGGCCAGACTAAGCTGTGTGGGGTCGGGGTGGGGGGCGCAGAAGGGAGGTTGCAACATGGTAGTGTCTCTGGTCCTGAGCCTGGGGCTTCACAGTGGAAAGCAGACTCTCCGATCTGATCGATCTTAGGAGCGGGGTCTCCTCAATCCCGTAGAACAGTGTGGGGTGTTTACATCGCTCCCTACCTGATTGACTCGTGCCTTGTGTCTCATCACGCACACACCTTATACCGTAAACTCTGGAAGGCCCTCTCAGAGGGGCACGCGTCTGTGCATTTTCACCCCTGTGCACTGGAGAGTTGGCCATCTCCCTATGCCCCCTACCCGCCCCCATGATGACCTACTGCTATCGAGGCATAGATTTTGTGGAGCCGTCACGAAGTCGGCGTGGCAGGGTCTGGAAAGCAGATTACTAACACTGCCTGCCTTTGGTCCATGGCGTTTCCGACCACGCCATGTTGACCATCACTGTGCATTGCTTATATGCCCTCAGGTCTAGGCAACCATTCCTCCCTCTCCTTGGGCTGGCCTTCATTGTCAAGAACGCTTCTTCCTGGTCCACAGTAGGAGAGGAGCAGGCTGGCTGCCCTTCTCACCGTGGTTCTCTGTTCTCTGCTCAGTCTTGAGGAGTACCTGTAGATCCCGGTGAACAATTTCTCGTGACGGAGCTGTAAGCTTCTGAAATAAACATGTCCTCATCACTACAGACCAGGAGTGATCAGCTAGTTAATACACGACATAGAGCCTCATCTGTGTGCTTGCCCAGCAAGCAATAAATAGCATGTGCTCCTTTGGAGGGCTGGTGGCCCTATCCCCACGACCCCAATGCTGGCGGCAGCAGCAGCCGCTGCCGTCATGCCTGCAACTACCTAACAGGTCTCTAGTGCTTAGAATGTGCCTGGACCCGTGCTTCCCCTGCATTCGCTGAGATGCCATTACATCGATGAGGAAGCCATGGTACAGAGACGTGGAATGACATGCCCAGGGTCACTGTATTAAACTCTCTGTGCTGCCGTAGCAAAGAGCCACGAAGTTGGTAGCGTGAGCCGCTGGAACATAGTCTCCCACAGCGTGGGCGCTGCATTGGCTACCCACCTGAAACTGGGCTGCCTGCAGGGCCATGCCATTTCCGAAGGCTCTCAACAAGAAACTGCCCTGTCGGTTCTAGTTTCTGATGGCTGTGAGCCCTCGCTCGGCGATCCCGGACTTGTAGATGCATGATTCCATCTCCGCTTTTGTGTTCACATGGTCTCCTCCCCTTTGTCCCTGCCTATTAGAAGGACTCTGTCATTGTATAAGAGCCGAGCCTAATCCAACGTGACATTTAGCTTGATTACATTTGAAAACACCTTATTTCCAAACGAACCCACATTTATACATTTTAGAGTTTGGACTTCAACACATTTGGGGCACACAATTTAACCCATAACAGTCATCCACACATGATTACATTTCATTATAATACTAGCCTAGTAGGCTACTGTCTATAAATAGTGAAAGGCTTAGAAACTTGGGGGCTTTCCTTGATGAACTGATTTCTTTAGAACTATTGGCAGATGTCAGAGATGCTAGAATGCATTTTAAGTCGGACTTGACTAAAGCCTACATGGAAGCAGCACACCAGACTGTGATAATGAGATGGTATTGGGTATCAGGCATCAGAAGACCCTAAATCAACAAATATATTGATGTGAATGAGGAGGGTCAGAGTGGAGATCCAAAGCTCAGTTGTGACAATAGGTGATTCTTTCACAGAAGGGTCGCGAGAAAGGAACGAGCAAGCCAGGGTGCAGCATAGCACTGACTACATATATGTTCCTCTAGTTCTTTAATGCTTCCCCCCACCCCCACCACTGGTATGACCCCAGATGTACCTTACTATCTGGCTAGACTAGAGCATGTACAGATAAGAGCTCTGGACACATGGAATCCAGGACCAAGAACCCTCGCAGGAAGAGTAATGGGAGTAGTGATATCATGAGGTTAGGGAGAGTGGGGGGGGGGGAGAAGGGAGAGAAACAGGGAACTGACTGTGATAGATGTATTTCCCCCTACTCCCCACCCCACCTCCAGAGGTCAAACAACAGAGACATGGGAGGAGACAGCGGACTATGTGAGATTTTAAACTAATAATTTATCATTTATCATCGGATCCATAAGGGTGAGAGGGTAGGGGAGGGAGGGAAAAAGAGGAGCTGACAGTAAGGGCTCAAAGCAGAAAGAAAAGGTTCTGAAAACGATGATGGCAGCATATGTACAGATGTGCTTGATACAATGGATGTATGGATTGTTATTAAAGCTGTAAGAGCCTCCAATACAATGATTTATTTTTGAAAAGTTGGACCTAATAGATAAAATCTTCTAGTTTGCTTGTCTGTATTCTTCAAGAAGGTTGCAATAATGCCCCATTTGACCCTTATTTCTACTAGATCGGGTCCTATCTTGAAATAGAGGATCCTATGGTGCAGTGGATTATGAATTTGGCTATTAAACACAAGGTTAGCAGTTCAAAACCACCAGGTACTCGAGGGAGAAAAGCGAGGGTTTCTAGTCCTGTAATGAGTCACAGAAATCCTTGGGGGGCAGTTTTACCTTCTCCCTATGAGTTGGATTGACTCAGTGGCTGTGGATAACGAGTGAGTAGATCTACTTCATTGTTTGACCCAATTGAATCAATTTTCTTTCAGAGTCTAAGGAATTCCGTCTCCCAGGTAGGATAATTTACTTCAGTGCCAAAGACAATTGGGCATTTCAAGCGCGCGAGAGTCAGGGTGCACAGATGAAGAGTGACGTGGTACTGGCGTGTGGCCTGTGGGTGACCCACTGTTGGCGAGGGCTCGGATAAAGGAGGCCCTGGCCTGCTTAGAAAGATGGCCCAGGGCAAGGATGAGAGAGGAAGTTGAGAATGGTTGCTCTCTTTTCCATTTCTTTCCCACGTTTTTATGTTCTACAACTTTCTTTGTGTGAAACAGCTATTTACCAATTTTGCTTTCATTGTGTCTCTTCCTCCCCCTCCCCCTCCTTCCCTGTTTCCCTTCCACCCCGACATTTCCCTCTCCTGGTAGCCTTCACATGGTGACAAGACTTCTAATCCGGAGGTCCTGAAATGGATGAATGACTTGGCTAAAGGTCGTAAGCAGCTCAAAGGTAAATGTCAACTAAGGGGATTTTTCCGGAAACAAAGCCGTGACCACAGTAACCATGTGCTCCAGGACCTTTGATTCAGCCCTACGTGGGGCCTCTTGAGCCTTGTTTCCCACCTTCATTGGGGTCCTAGCTGAAAATAAAGGGTCCTGGCTGTCCTTCAAGGAGCCCAGGCAGTTCTGTGGCTGCTAACCAGAAAGTCAATGGTTTTGAACCCACAGGCCATGTCATGGGAGAAAGATGTACTTGTCTGCTTCCATATTTACAGCCTTGGAAAACCCCGTAAGATGGTAGTGGCTTACTTGTTAGATTGCTTTAATCTTCTTAGAGAGAAAGGCAGGTGATTCACTTTAATGCCAGGAACATTTCAATGAGTGAATAATAATCTTCCCAGATTATTGAATCATTGGATATTAGAAACAGAAGAGCCCTGAGAAAATGTGCAGTCCAATACCCCCTTGCACAAATAAGTGATATCTACACAGAGAGACAGCTTATGTGGCCAGGAAGCGGTGAAGCTGGCTACAAAGCTCCGGTCTCCTGCCTCCTAACCCAGCTTCCTTCCCTCCGCACCCCACTCTGGAGATGGCAGGACAAAGGGCAATCAGCTCAGAAACGCACTTTTGAAAGACTATCATCGTTACAGACAAAATTCTACTGTCTCCTGTATTTCTTTTTATTTCAACATTTAAGAGGCATGGAGTTTTCCCAGTAGGCATGTACAAGGAACTGTGGTGGCAATGGGGCTTATGTGTTGGGATTTTAACTACAAGGTCAGTAGTTCAAACCCACTATGTAAGAAAGATGAGGCTTTCTGATCCTGTGAAGATTTACAGCCTCTAAACTCAAAGGTCCAGTTCTGTTCTGTCCTAAAGAGTCACTATGAGTCAAAATTGACTTGCTGTCAGGTACATTTTTTGTTTTGTTTTTAGGTTTATCAATGTAGCATTTAAACACAAGGTCAAAGCCTACCAACAAAACAAAACATAAACATCAAACAAACAAAATGGCCCATGTAAGTGAGAAACCAGTTAGTTTTTTAATTCAAATGAATAGTCCCCTAGCATATTCAAAGATAGAATTTTCTGATAAATCCCAGGTGGGCTGTTCATTTTCAATGATCTGGTCTTATATAAGGAGGCCGGATGGGGCTGTCAGGGGAGAGGTGGACTGCTAACCACAAAGTCAGCAGTTCAAACCCAAGCTCTTTGAGGGAAAGATGTTCCCACAAAGATTTACAGCCTTGGAAACCTCAGACTCTACTTAATGGCAAGGTTTTTCTTTTACGTGTGTGCACATTTTTTTAATGCTTATATAATGAGCCCTTTTGGCAAAACAGTATAGTGGCCGGCTGCTATTCAAAAAGCCAGCTCAAGCCCAGTCACGCGACAGGAGAGAAGCGCTGGGGAGCTGCTTCTGTAAGGATTTCTTCCCCTGAGCCCCGTGAGGACACAGTTCTGCTCCGTCTCAGAGGGCCACTGTGGTGCTGTCCTGTGGGCTCGGGATCAACTAGACAGAACACAACAACGTACACATACAAAGCAAGGTTGCAGCAATGGTGACTCGTGGATTTTAAGAGCTGCCATTACGGTCACCTGTGAGATCTGTCAAATTAGGGTCAGCACTCCCTTCTGCTGTTCTCGGTCCCATCTTCTGAGGTGTCTTCTACTTGATCCCACAACTTTTAAAATAAGGAAATAATTCCTTGATCGTAGAGTTTCAGGTGGCGCTGTCCTGTAAGTGCAGGACTGCCAACCACGAGGTGGGTAGTTCAAGCCCATCAAGCTCCTCTGGAAAAAGATGAGTTTATCTGGGTCCATAATGTTTTACAGCCCCAGGAAGCCTGTATAAGGTCACTCATGAGTCAGACTCACCTCAATGGCAATGGGGTGGTAGGCTCGGGACAACACAGGTAGGGGGACATTTGGAGGTCAGGGTCAAGAATCCACCTCCAGCACACATTCTCTTCTGCAATCTGGACTACTCAGTATTTCCACGTGATCCTCTATCTTCATGAGGTCTCCGTTTCAGAGTCTGTTTACAACTGATTGCGAGCGGATGCCGTTTGCCCCTATGACCAAAGATGTCCTTCCTCCATGGAATGCTACCATTGGCACTGTTCATTGTCAGCCTCTGGAGACCAGGAAAGGGGATTCCTGAAGGGCTCTCTGTTCTTATCGAGTGTGTTGTCCTTGCCCATGCTAACTGATGGCATTTCTCTCAGAACTAAAACTGAAGCTATCAGAGGAACAAGGGAGTGCTCCCAAAGGCCCCCGTAGAAACCTGTCCTGTGACCATCCCGCTGTCCTCAGAGAGAACGGGAAACCAGAAGCTGCAGGTCCTGAGCCAAGCTCCTCTGGAGAAGAGACCTCAGATGCGGTGTTGAAATGCTTGAAGGAGAAGACAGAGCAACTTCTGCCCCAGGAGGATGCTAAGGTACCTCATTTTATTATCCTCGGGCTGTTGTATTCCACCTGCAATAATGAAATCGTGGCTTTGACCATTTTATCTGAGCACCACCTGAACATAAAGTCAGATGAATTCCTAGTAGGATCCTTGGTGGCACACATAATTAGCAATTAGCTATTAACCAAAAGGTTAGTGGTTTGAGCCCACGCAATGACACAGTGGAAGAAAGTCCCAGTGATCCGATTCCACAAAAATTATAGCCAAGGAAACCCTATAGAGTCTACTCTGACACACACAGGGTTGACTGAGTCAGAATCAATGACAGTAGGCTTGTTTAATTATTCACTTGTTTTATGAGTTCCTGATGAGCTACAGGCCTTGATTCCATGCCTGTATTTTTGAAGTGATTTGCTGGCGTGTATTGATTGGAAGCAAATAACCAACAACAATAGAGTATGCATAACCCTCCTTCCCCCATGAAGATAAACAAGTACGTCCAAGACCAGACAACAATTTCCTAAAAGGAAAGCATTCATGTGACCGTCTCATCCCCATGCTTTATATGGGAAAAAATGAGAAAGCTGGGGAAAGGTTTACACAGTGAGGAAAGTGCTTTATCTTCAAGATACAGAGTTTCTTGTGGCTAATCCAGTTGGAACTCAAGACACGTGCTTTAGATAGCTTAGTTTTGAAGTCTCTGTGAGATATCTAGATAGAGGTCTCAATTAGCATTTGGATATATGAATCTGGAACTTTCAAAAAATTATATTTTACAAAGCCGAGCCAGTAGCCTCCTCCCCCTGCATATCTGTGCTTATATTTCACATAGTCCCCAAAGCTTGACTAAGGTCCTCCTGTTCCGGCTCTCAGGCTGGAGATTTGAGTTTTGTTTTGTTTTTTGAGTAAGAGTTACAGCTACCCTATCATAGCTCTGGATATATGCCTTACCATTTTCCATCTTGCACACTACACTTTAAACTTGCCTTAATAGAGATGCAGTCAACGTTTGCTGGGTGAATTAACAGATGGACAGTTGAAGGAAGCAAAAAACATCCTTACGGTGCAATGAACTCTTCCGAAGAAGAATGATGCTTCTACCTGTTGGAGCAAACCTGTGGCCTTAATCATAAGCTGTCAACATATACCAAACCCTGATATGTTCCCCATTTATTTCTGGACCAATCCTTTATGATATACAAGGAAGAATGGGCCCCGGCCACCTCTGCATTCCTGAAATCCCTTGAGATTCAAGATCTCCCAATATACGTTGCCTTTCCCTCCACCCAAATTAATGATAGCTTCTTATTTTAAAAAAATGTATGCTTTAACCAATTCACAATAAAAGGTCCCCCCTCTTTTAAAAAGTCTACTCTTTCCATGAGAGCATTGCCTTTTAAAATGACTAACATTGCTAGTAATCTCAAGTTCACCTCGTTTGGGAGCTCAGCTCACAGTAAGCATGCCTGACTGTGTACCGGGAACATTCATACATGACAACTGATTAAGGGATCATCATTGGGCCCATTAGAAAGTTAGGGTTCAGAGACTATATAATTTCTGCCTTCAAAACAGCTTACAAGTTTTGAAGGCCATTATCCAAACTCAGGCCCTTGGGTTTCAAGGTTAAGGCTACTATTACTGAACTGCCAGGTTTATCAGTTCCCTTTGTGTGCTTATCTTCCTTACTGACTTTACACATTATTAGTTCGGTCAAATGGTCACACTTGTTCCATATATTGTGGGAACAGAGGCATAGAAATAGGTTTGCATCACTTACTCTTGAGAGAGAAGGAAATTTACTTCTCTCCTGAACAAAGAAGTCGCTGGGGAGATGAGTGAAGAGACTTTTACTGATGAATCCCAATGATTTGCTACCAGGAAAGCATGCATGCATGGCCCAGCGGCAGGGGTGGAGGAAAACAAGTGCAGTGTTTGGGAAAACTCGGACACTGTGGCATCTCTTGCCCCCAGAATGATGTCGGGGGTTCCCAAAAGGAAAAACCCTGGGACAACCATTCTTCAGTCTAACTTCCTTTCCCGGCAGTCTTTTTAAAGGAATATATATTAAAATCTAGGCAATGTACTATAAATAAAACAACAAAAAAACACCCCAAACAAAACTGCAAACCTGTTTTTCTGGGTGCTGTTGCGTTGATCACAATTCAGGCGACCCCATGCAGCGGCGTACACAGTTCATAGGCTTTTCTTGGCTGTAAACGTCATGCAATCAGCTCTACCTTGCTGAGTCCCAGAAAACTTTCGGGTGGATTTGAGGTATTAACCTTTCAGTTAGTAGCTAGTTACCACTGCGCCGCTGGGACTCAATAGAGAGATGCCAATAACATGTACAGGTAGCACTTTCTGCAGTGCTCTCTATGTTATAAGTCCCAGTGAAATGGTACATTCCAGTGAGGTCAGGGACGGAGGTGGGGTGGGGGCGGGGAGGGATAGGGAGTGCAGACTAAACTGAGTGACAGTCAGAGAGGGTGACACCAGTTCTGTTTGTGTGGTGTTTCAGCAGAAATGGATTTTTTATCTAAAATGATCCCGTTTGTTATAACAAAAATGTTTTGTCACACCTACACGGCTCAATCGCCAAGTTAATTTACTTTTTGAAACTTGAGCGTTGGAACTGTCATTACCACCCAATGGCAACAGTGCTCCACAATGTGTGCTCTTGCTGTGCCTGTTGTTAGTGGCATTGCTGCCAGCGTCTTTATAGTCACTGGTTTTTGTCGCATTTTCTGGTGTTTTTAGCTACAATGTTGTGGTAAGTGGTATTTGTGAACCTTTATCAAAATTACTTTTTTTTAAGAAAATGAAGTAATTAAAGGAAAAGGAGAAAAAAATTAAAAGGCTTCTGTTCAGCTACTAACAATGTAACCTATAATTTTGTAACTCAATGTAGAGTTTGCAAAAATGTTACTCATATAATCTAAGAAATATTACCTTTAAGTAATTTACAACTATATTACTCATATATTATTCTGTGTCTTAAGTTGACTTTAATCAGCCAAAATTCTGTTTAGCGTGGTATGGGAGGATGTCCCTCAGTGGGCGAATTACCATACAAGGTGATCCCAATCCTACTGACACCATTTTAATATTTCAGTGTTTTCTGAACAGGTTAGAATACAATCTTTTTCTCTATCATATGTTAACATGCCTGTTAACATATGATGGATTTTTTTTCATAGAACAATGTCATGACTAAGCACATATCATAAAAATGGTTTGGCAAGAAAGTTAAAAACTCATGAAGTCAATACTTACAAGGCTTCTATACAAAGTGTTATTTATACTCCGCCTAACGAGACCAGGAAGTCTCAAATTATAGTTTGGGTCACTGAGATGAAGGCTTTAAAATGGAGTTTGGGTTTTTTTTGTTTTTGTTTTTCATAAAGAGCTGAGTTAATAGATGAGTAGTGGAAATGGAACTTTGAGTTTGGGTTATGAGAATTTATAGAAACATATGATGTGATGTGTTCTCAAAAATTCTATTTGGGTCCAGAAGACTGTGCTATATAGGAAAGTTACGGCTCAGAAAAGAGAGAGAAAAGTTCAAGGAAAGGGGCTGTCAATAGGGAGCAGCAATGTCTTCAGGGTCGTGTGACAATAACTGGAAAACCTAAAGTAGATACATGCTTGAGCCATTTTGTTCTCCCTACAGTTCTCTTCAGGGGAATCCGGGAAGCAGAACTGGACAGTATTTGGGGTCATATGGACTTTGCTAAAAGATGCCTGGGTGATTCTGCAATGATGGTCACTGGGGTAGAACACTGTTTCCCAAATGTATCTGGCCTACTATTACTCTACCCTTTTCAGAGAGACAAAAAAAATTACTTAGTACCCCCCCCCTTAGCAATTAAAAACTTTTGAACTGTAATCCATAATCCAGGATAAAGGGAAGGTATCAGCGTTTGCAGCACCCCCTGAATCATTTCAGTGTCCCCCACCAGGCAGGGCTGTCCACTTAGGAAACACTGGTGTGGAGGCTATTTATAGTACATACATTGCAGATCAATACAGGGTGTACAATGGGGGGAAAACTGAAAACTAAGCGAAGCAGGGTAGTCTGGTTACTTTGGATAGACAATGATAAATTGAGCAAGGTATTTAAATTGTATGCATGGCATGACTTAGTGAAAAATATTGCTTATGGAGGGTCTTACAATAGAGGGTCATTGAATGGTCAGTGGACGTAGAGGCTATGGAATTTTTTACTTGCAATAAACCTTGTAACTCAAACCTCCTTGAATAGGTAGGAAATTAAAGCTTCAAAGAAGTTAACTGATGTGTCCAGGATTACTATCTTAGGCTGGTTTCTCTAGAGGAGCAAACCTAGTGAGTAGGTAGATAGATAGATAGATAGATAGATAGATAGATAGATAGATAGATAGATAGATAGATAGATAGATAGATATTTCAAGGAAATGGCTCACACAGAATGGAAGCTCAGTAGTCCCATATCCATGAGTCAGGAGTCAGGCCGGAAGCTTCTCCTGACTTGTGGCTCCAGGAACTGATATACCCAAATCAGTAGATCTGGCAGAAGGCTGCTGGCTCATGGGGATGCAAAGTTGGTGAATCCCAAAATCTGCATGTCAAGATGCATACTGCTGGCTCATGCCCTAAAAACCAGAGGTCAGATGACATGTAGCATGCAGAAACAAGAAAGGGCAAGCTTTGCTGGAACATCCATTTGTACTGGATGCAGTCCAAACACACACACACACACACACACACACACACATACACCCCCCCCCCCACCCAGCCCCAACTCTTCCTTTTTGGTAACTGATTGGCTGCTCACATTCTACCACAAAATGAAGGATAACATCTGACAACCCCTGAGAATCATGTCTTAGTCAAGCTGATACACAGACATACCCAGCACAACTACCCAGCTAGTTGATGTCACGGCTAGCTAGCAAATCAGCTTAACATCCAAACATCCAATGATGAAGACCTGGGCAAGGTTGGTCCAGATCAGATAGATATTTCAGAAGAAAAATGGTCTTGTTCACCTATTGCTTTGGGGTTTGTTTCTGTTTCTGCAAATGAAGATGTCATGACAGAGGAGGGGGGTACTCCTCACTATTGAGTAGGGTCCAGAACCGCTTCATTCTGGTTGGGCTCCCTGGCGAGAGTTTGCATTTCCACCCCAGATACACTGAATCAGGATCTGCAGTTGAACAAAATCCCTAGTTGATTCTTAGGTTTACATCCTGATGTACAAAGGAAGTAGTTCAAAGCCTTGCTACTTAGGTGTGAAGACTCCAAACTCCCAACCAAGCCCCCTGCCACTGAGTGAATTCCGACTCAGTAGCCCTTTAAGAAGGAATAGAGCTACTCCTTAGGTCGTTCAAGCCGTCTTTCTCAGATGTGTGTAGGGGGAGGGAGCTTGTAGGTTTAACGGGATGGTGGATATTTCCTTCAGCAGAGTGCTATAACGAACGACTGTGCCATCAGGATCCTTGACGGTGCCGCCAGGAAGCTTTAGAGCTCTTTCTACACTTGAGCCTCGTCTCTACGAAACTTTTCCTGAAAGCCAATTGGCAAGTCTGTTATAGTTAGTTGCGCATGGGGCTAACCTTAAGCTTTGCAGTTCAAACTCTTCAGTCGCCTGAGGGAGACAGATGCGGCTTTCCGTTCCTGTAAAGAACCCCTGGGAGCACTTCTGCCGGGTCACTACAGTCTTAGTCAATTCAGTGGCAGTGGGCTTGGGGTTTGTTTGGGCTGCATAATACTTTGTACACTATATTCCTTTTGCTAAGTACTGTTATAATAGTCTAGTTTTTAAACTAAATTTAAGTTTAAATTTAAATTCTATATTATAATATTTTAATAAATGGCTTCAAGCCACTTATTTATTTTTGCCCACTAAAAACAATGATGTCTGGATATTTGCCTGAGAGAGGAACAATAATTAATTTCATGTTTTTCAGGTAACTAAGCAAGACAAGAACCTCATAAAGCCTCTTTACGACCGATACAGAATTATCAAGCAAATCTTATCAACACCTTCCCTTATCCCAACAATTGTAAGTCAGGATGCCTGTACTAACTAGAAACCTGTGCTGGTGCCGGTGTTGATGTTTAGTTAGGGAAACAGCATTCTGAGTCACGAAAGCACACTATACGCTTCTAATATGGCCAGTTGTTTCTAAACATAGAAACATGGCTTCTCTCGGCCCCAATACTATACTTCGGAGCAGTTGGTAATTGGAACCACTTGTACTTACAGTGCAATTAGGACTGTCTCATATTTGATGTCCCTTTTAACAGTTGCTTCTACTCACTTGAGTGAGAAGACATCATTTATCAGTTTGGCTTTGTCTAATGCTAGGCCAGCTAAAGCCTTCCTATTTTTTTTGTATGTTGGTTAATTCTGCTCCTTTAATAAGGGGCAGAATGTTCCTTGATATAATGTGGTGTTTGTGTTAGGTGTCATTTGACCCTTTCAGTAGCATATAGACATGTAGAGATAAAGAATGATTTATGGCAATGCAGAACTCAAGAAGCTCCATAAATCCTACTCCAAAAATATCAAAACATTTGCTTGAGAGACCAATATAAAAAAGAATAAATGACAAATCTCAATTTATTTAAATTTATTTTATACTTACATATTTTTAAAGACATAAGCATAATGATTCAGTCTTTAATTTTTTGCTGTTTAAAGTGGGGTATGTTTTCTAATATTCCTTTAAGAAAATCTTTGGGTTATCATAAGGAGTATCAGAACATATAAAGGACCGACTCTGCTTAGCTCTGGCCTTCAGAGCTCTTCATGTCGGTGTCAATTTGCTACGAGCCCACTGTGCTAGCATGTGACAGTCTGTCTGTTGTCCACCTCCTTTAACCTATACCACTGGGGTGAAGGTAGGCCCCACAAGGTTTGGGTCAGGGAGGAATCACTTGGCAAGATCGTTCAGATCTTTGATTCTGTAAACACGGATAAACTTGGTGTGCATTTCAGCCTGACATGCTTACCTCTTTGCACATCAACTTCTGCGAGGTTTTTCATGCAACCTAAAGTTCATCTTGGTGGCTTTCTTCCTGGACCTTGGTGGGCACGGGGGATCATCTAGTGATTTTCATGATGTCCGTTTATGGCTCCCCTTCCTAGTTTTGCTGCCTACAGTGGCCCTTATCATCTTGTGACCGTACTTAACTGTGTGTGTGATAAGCAGGAGGAAGAGGACTCTGATGAAGACTACCCAGAGGGAAGCCAACAATCTTCTTTGGGCGATCCAGCATCTCACCTCCCCTTTGGTGACTCCCTCACCTATTCCAAGGAGATTGAACTTGGTAGGGCCCTGCTACCAGATGAAAAGAAAGAAGTCAAACCACCAGCCCTCTCCATGTCCAATTTACATGAGGCCACCATGTAAGTGTGAATCATAAATCTGGCATTACATTTGAACTCCTAGGCTGGGATATCTTATAGGTGAATATGAAGCTTAAAAGTGCTATTCACTCATTGCCATCGAATCAATTCTGACTTGTGTGACTATACAACACAGGGTAGAACTGCCCCTGTGGGTTTCAAAGACTGTAACTCTTTACAGCCTCCTTTGTCTCCCTGTGGGACGCTTGTGGTTTTGAACTAGTGACTTAATGCATTATGCCCAGTGCATAATCACTCCACCACCATGGCTCCTTGGCTCTCACCAGTGCCGTTTGGTTCTCTAAGGAATGCTAGCCCACCAAAAGTCATCTGGTTGTTTTCTGGGGTGGAGAATCAAGATCAAGCCTTGTGGAACCCAAGCTCCCAATAAGGCATCATCAGTTTTCAATAGTAACAGCTCCTTTCAGCAGGGTCTGACTGCAGGCTGTGAAATAGAGCTGCTCCCGCCCTTAAAAATGCTCAACAATGCTCTTGGGTTTGGTTAAAGCACATAAGTAAATGAGCTGCCTTTTGTCCCTTAATGGACTTTCAGCCAGAAACTACTGGGACTTTTGTTAGTATTTCATTATCATTTTTCTTTATAATTGGCTAGCTTTAAAAAAAATCATTTGTTCTTGAGTTTGCATATCACAGGCTAGAATATAAGATTTTTTAACATGTATTGTACAATGCAGAGAATTTATGTCCCAAGATATGGATGGAAACCACATGAATTTAGAAAGTGAGATTAAGGACTAAGGTGTAAAATGAGATTTTAATGTACCTAGAGAATCAGTTGGTACCCTAATTTCAAGAAAAACAACTTTAGAAGCTGGGAATGTTTTTTTTCATCTTCTTTTATTTACTTATTTTTGTGTTGTTCTGCAGTGGTACTCTTAACTTCTGCGGGGGTGTGGGGACGGTTTTGAAAGGGATAGGCAATTTTCTTGAGTAACGATCATATATAAACTCAGGGAGTTACTTCAGAGGCCTTTACCTGGGCAAAGGTCTCCAGATTACAAAATCTACTTCTAAAATGTCCGACTTTCTTCCCTTTGGGAAGCATTAGACGGGCAGAGTTTACACTGTAACTGTGCTTGGGCTTGGTCTCATTCCAGCAATTCCTCTGGTGTTTCTTGCGTTGTGTATCACCAGACAATGGCGATTATGTCTTCAAAATGCCTATGACTCCTTCATCCATTCATATTGCCATCAGCCGCAACACATCTTACAATGATCTGAAACGAGTCTTCTTGTCTGCTGTTTTTGCTCCTTATCTACTCCATTGCTTTCCTTGGGAAATCTCTGTTTTTGTGCTCCCCTATGACGGGCCTCTCCATGGGCCAGGGAGATCCAAAAGATGCTCTTTAGGGCGAGTGTTCGATCATAGTATGCTGTTGCTGATCCGATAGTCTGCCCGTGACGATTGCAAACTTATGGCCAACATGTTTCACCTGTTATAGGCCTGTACTCCTTGACCATCTTCGAGAGACTAGGGCTGATAAGAAGAGACTTCGGAAAGCCTTACGAGAATTTGAAGAACAGTTTTTTAAACAAACAGGAAGGTAAGTTGAGAAAAGTTCTTTTTCAAGTTAGTATTTGATGAACTTTTACTTATGAATGAGCTGCTTTCTTTTTGTTCAGGAGCAGGGACTTTATACGGGTTTAACTCTATTCTACCTCCGCCCCAGCATTTGTCCCGTCCAGCACTGTGTAGTGCCGCTAGACGTGCCTAATGGGAGGAAGCAGCTGTTGGGTGTGATGGCAGGCTCCAAAACGAAAGGCTATGCATCAGACAACCTTACCTTTGCACAATACATCTCATTATAAGTGTTGAATGCATCTAAACGGCTTTCAAAATTGACAAAGCCATATCATTTCTTGGTCCTCAGTTAGTTAGTCTCCTATTTTATTCCATCGCTCTTCTTTTGGCTTTAAATATCTCTTTTAAACGTCAGAATCTGTCCCAATTATTTTATTCCATTCGTTTCCACTCATTTGGGGCATGTATGTCATTAATGGTGAAACATTTAGCCAACCCGAGCCCCGATGTCTTCTGTGGTCCTAGGAAACGATTGGCCTTCGGGAGGTAATTTGTAGGAGGCTGCAGCTCTCACAGACTTTGGACATGGTGTCAGGAGAGAGTGGTCACTGGAGAAGGACGTCACGCTTGGTAAAGCAGAGGGGCAGTGAAAACAATAGGTCCTTCACCCAATGGATCGACACCGTGGCTACCACACCGGGCTCAGACCTCAGAACAATGATGAGGACGGGGCAGCACAGGCAGTGTTTCATTCTGTTGCATACAGGGCAGCTGAGTCAGAGCTGACACGACAGCACGGCTATCACGTGTGGTAGCAGACTGATCATAAAAAGAAGGATATAACTTTTTCCAAAGGAAAGAGCTATTCCGTGGCAAACTCCCTTTGCGTTTTAGAGCACAAACGCTGGGCCAATGCTCCACCTTCCATCTCGGGACTTACCTTCCATGGCTCGCTCTCACTTCAGCAGCCAGAGGGTGGACCTGAGGAGCGTGGACTGTTCTAAAGGCATGCCGACACCTTGATTGACTCACCTTAGTGCAGTTTGTCATCTTAGAGCTCCCAATTGGACCGATCAGGTCAAGAACTTTTTATGTCCAGCAAATACAGTTGTAACCAACCTGGTTTGATACCTGGAACCTTTTTTTCCTAACTGTTAAATTCACCTTACTTATGGGGTAGAGGAAATGGACTGGTTTCAATGCTAGTTTTTTGTGATTTGGACCAAATAACTTCATCTCTGTTTCTCTACATGTAAAATATTACTGCGCAGGATGGCTGTGAGCATGACACATGGTTTTTGTGGAAATTACTATTCCGCAGGTAGCTAGCTAATCCAGCATGAACTGCTAGGTGGCTGCCTCATTTAGATGATGAAGCACACGTTCTTAGTTTCCTTTTCCGTATACTTTTCATTACTTTACTGCACTTTCATGCAGCTCTCTCTGCAAAACATTCCTTGAAATAGTGAATTTGTCTGTGTGGACTGCCAGTTATACTATGTTTGGATGTATGTTTGCTCGCTTAAATGTTTTGGATCTCTGCTTCCTTTAGATTAAAAGCACTCTGTTGGGTTTTGTCATTCAGGCAAATGTGAATAGATAGCATCCCTATCCCACATTTACCCAGTCATTGACATGAGAAATTAATCACTTTAATGTGTGCACAAATTCTTTTCATATCTGTGGTCCATGAAAAAAAATAATTATTAACCATTTGAAGTCAGGAATCTCCCTTAAAGAATTAGATAACTCTCCAGAGTGTCCGTGGGTTTGTAGTGGTATTTGAAATCTTATGCTCTAGCTATAGTAGTCTGTAAATCCTAAATCCACTTGAAGTTGGCAAAGCCCTGGATGGCTAACTACACAGTTAAAGTTTAAACTGATCAACGGCTCCCCGGGACGAAGATGAGGCTATCTGCTCCCATAAAGATTTGCAGCCTCAGAAACTATTGAGGGGCCCTGTGAGGCTGGAGATCAGTGGCCTTGACCATGAACTTGTAGCAGACCATGAAGTTGTGTGCCCTCTTGTGGTGATATATTTAACAAAATACAAATGTGGTGGTTCATTAAAACGAAGAGTTAAAATAGTTAGATATTAATCTTTATTGCTTTCCCAAGACATTTTTTACTGGGAAGGCTTAAACAACAATGAGGCAAAATACCCATGCAAAAAAATGGGTTGCTAGATATTTTAAGATTTAGATATTTGTAAGATCTTACCATGGGCAGAGCGCAGCTCCGCACCGACCCAACCGCATGGGAAGTGCGGCAGCTGGGCGGACCCACTCTATGCCGCCTGCGCAGCGAGGCCAGGCCGGGGACCCCCCAATCCCAGCCCAAGAACTATCGCCCCTTCTGCTTAAGCGTGGAAGGCCACGTGAAGATGCTGCGGCTGGTGAGGAGCGGGTGTGGAAAAAAAAAAGATCTTACCATGTAAGAGGTATGATAATAAAACAGATATGACATTATTGTGAGCAATTATAAGCCAAGGTCTGCGGTCAGCACCTTGGCATGTTTTCTATAATGGGACGACGGCATCGGGAGTCAGGAACCTACTTCGTTCTGGACACAGCACTCTTGTTTTTCAGGCAAATGGGGTGTGCAGGGTCAGAGAAAGTCGTGTTATAGATTGCTGGCCTTTTCCTATGAATTAGGCCATTTCTTCACGTATATTTTTCAAAGTAAACGGGAGTGCATGTAGTAGTTAGGATGCACGTGTACAAAACAGTCACGTCCCATGTTGTCACAAGTCTAGCCTTGCCAGAATTAAAGTGCAGAAGAAAACCACCGCACTTTGGACTCACATGAATTGTCGCTGGCCTGGAGCTGCTCGGGGACGTGACTGCACGTCAACAGTGACAGGCACTGTGATGGCAAGGAGTTGTTTCCGTCTTACAAGGCAGCCATGACGCGATTCTCTCCCTGCCATCACAAGCCTGAAAATTGTATCTGTAACCTGATTTCTGTATTTTAGGTTGGTGTTGACACGATGGCATAGGACTGTGGGAGGTACTGGGAGAATGATTGGACCAGGAATGCCTTGAGTGTATTTCTCCCCATTCCCACGGTCATACACCCGTACACTGGGCTGTAGATACCCTGGCACATCCTCGAGGCCATTCACATAAAGACGACATGGTGCAAAAACTAGAAGTCAATACCCTGTACTTTCTCATGTATATAAAAGGATGTGTAATGGTTTGATTTATTATGAACTAACAGATTATGTTCCACTTTGCAGAAGTCCACAAAAAGAAGACAGGATCCCAATGGCAGATGAATACTATGAATATAAGCACATCAAAGCCAAACTGAGACTCCTAGAAGTCCTCATCAGCAAACAAGATGTGGCCAAAACTATTTGAGGTCAGGAAATGTTTGTGATCACATTCACCAAAAAAAAAAAAAAAAAATTAAATAATGAAGTTTATTTTCTCCTGCCATTCCTGCTACGTATTTTCACATACTAAAAATCGAGGCACTTTAGTGGTAGTACTACTTGTTTTTTAGGAAAGGATGGCAACTGTAAATATTTATGAGGAGAAGGTATTTAAATGCGGGGAGAGGGGCAAATACAGTAAGCTGGGGGGAGGGGGGAAATCCAGCCTGTTCCATGCCAAGAAGAAGCCTCAGTCAATGTAATTTAGAAAGGATTTGCTTGTTCATGAAGCCTAACTGGCACACATCATCCACGCATTGAACGGGCTGTTGTTAGGGAAGGCTCAGTGATGCTTACGTGGATGTGTGGAAAAACCAAGACGAGGAAGAACAAATCTGCCCATGTTCAAGTAAAAAGCGATGCAACTCGTAAAAACAACTGATTTGAATCTCTAATAGATTGTTAAGGACTATTTAAAAATCTACTTTGTTCCTTGAGTCTATTAGACTTTCAGTAATCCTAAAATATACTAGAATGTGTCATTGCTAATTTTTATTTGAAATTTTACATTTCTGATGACCAAAGTTCATTCTGATAGCATGTACTTTGTGAATTACTATCTTTGTCTATAATCGACAGATATTTATATTAAGATATTGCATTAAAATTTGAAAACAGGTATTTTGGATAGTTATGTGTCTGTAGGATATAATCTAATGTGATGATAGTTAAGATTGCTAATCTTTTTGTTTATTGTATCTAAGATTATATAACTATTTTTCCATTGGGAATATGCATTTTTCTTAATGTTCTAAATCTATACTTTGTGAAGTCAAAAAAACTTTCTCATGAGCTGTAGTTACTCTTGTTTCTGTACAAAATTAGATCTGAAAATTGTTTGCCATGCATCTTAAAAAAGAATCCAGACTATTGATTCACTATCAACTTGAGTATAGAATGTGTCTTGTGTTATTTTGTACTACATCACGTGTTCATTATTTTTCTTTTTGTAAAAACAAGTAAAAGATTAACATTTTCTCTGATGTAGCAACCACATATGTATTTCTATTTTCTGTAATATTTCAGCATGATGTTAAAGAAATTCATATTTTCATATAGTTTGGATGGAAAGAATGTTGACTATGTCAGAGGCTTATTGTGTCTCTGGAATTACCTGACATTTTATAGCTTTTATGAATCAGAGTAACATCCTTCATCAATGTGTTTAATTAAAATCATCTACTTGTAACAGGATTGACACACAACTATTTGAGGTTCACAAACAAAATCTTTGATAAAGGAAATGGTTTCGTGAAATGTATACAATTGCTATTAAAATGTAACTCTATATATTCTATGATTGTAAATATTTTATACAACGATGCAAATAAAATATTTTTCTATTATATTTATTATGTTGAAACACAGTAGTTGTTTCCTGTTAGCTAATATAAATAACATAAATAACACTGTCAAACAACACGTTGGAAGTGCTGACAATTCTAGGCTTCAAGATCGAACTCATGCTGCAAGTAATACCCTTTCATGCGGTTTGGAGTTATCCCAGTGTTTGTTCAGTAGATTAAAACGAGCGCATATTTAAACACCATTGATAAGCCATTATCTGAAATTTTGCTAAAGCGGTCTATATAGAATTGATTTGTTAAGTTTGGCATAAAAGAAAAATAAAAACATTGCAGCATCTAGGCAATAAAGTGTCAGAAGGAGAACTCCGGGTATTCATCATTGAAAGCAAGAGACAGGAGTGGGGGCCGGAAACACTGACGGAAAGACGGAATGAAATTTGAAATATGACGGTCTGGTTTTGGTAATAGCGGCATGTGCATGCTTCAGTGGAAAACATCTGGCGGTGAGTATGGACAACGGAGGCCCGGGGCTCCTAAGGGAAGACACGGGCTCAGGAAGAAGGTGGGCGTTAACGTCCAACACTGATATTACAGGTTTTGCAGCTGGGATCTTTCTTTGCATTGGCGGTGGACAAACTCATGAGCTGATGACCAGTGATTTCTGCCACAGTGCCCAGAGAAAGATCCACAGGGTCAGTGTAAATGATTTCTAAAATGACATCTTGGGCATGGTGATAAACCAGCATGCCATCTTCTTCTGTGCAGGTCAGAAACGGATTATCCTTGGAATTTAGCTGAGGAAGGCGCTGCTTACAGAATTCATCTCCTGGTGATCCCACCGGAGCAATAACAAGAATCACATAATGATAAGCAGTGTACATACAGTAGAAGTCCCCAAAGTACAAGTTAGTATTGGGGTTAAAGAGTTTTTCTGCTGCAATTTCAAACCTGTATCTTCCATAAGGCGAATCCTGGGGTGGTTTCCCTGTATTGAACTCAGTGCTGCAGCTGAAGAAGATGCCTTCTAATTTCCCACTAATGGGAGAGCCATGGCTGCCGCTGTTATCCTTGACAGAGGGCTGCATGGCATTCCCGTGGTGGTCTCTGCAAAAGAAATGAAGAGGAGTGCCACTGCTTGGTACACTTGTGGTAAAGTCACGATGTGGTATGCATGCAGCATCGTAATAGGCCCAAAAGTTAACTGTAAGGGGCTTGCTTGCCCGTCCTGCTATGAGATCAAAGAGAAAGCATTTCTTGACAGCCTATTCTATGCCTAGCCTGGACCATAAGATAAAGGTCTGAAGTCGTCTGCTACTCACATTGCAGGACTTCAATGTAATATCCCATCAGGAAAATTATACTGGAGTTAGAAATCTTATCATTGAAATCATATTTAGAAATGAACTTATTGAAGAGAAATGGACTAACAGAACTGGTTAAATATGTTCACTATTTCTTTTAAGGATGTCAGAATTTAGTTATAAAATTACTGTTTTCACCTATATTAACACAGTGTAATTGACTAATCAATTATCCAGGGCTAATTCTATGAATCCGGTTCTCTCGCCTGCATTATGCTGAAAACAGAACTGGTATTGTCATTTGCACTCACTCCCGTGATCTGTTCTCCACCCTTTTTTGCCTTGCTTTGTGGCCTGGGGCTTTATCATCCTGTACTTCCTATTGGTTCTTCCTCACTCCTTGGTTCTCAGCCGGTTCTGATGATGGAGGCATCAACAAGAAATGTCGGGTAGGAAAAGCCTGTCCCATGTCTTTCTCCCCATTTTCAGAGCCCTGTGTTCATTTATAACTACACATATCCAATTCTTGCTCCTTCTTGGTGCCCCAATTCCCCTTTGCAAGAACAGTACAACTTTCATCGGTTAAGAGTTGCTGGTTACTTCCTCAGTTGTTTCCGTCTATGTCCCTAGACCTGTTAACAGTTTCTTTACTATATTCTCTCCAGAATGCCCATTGAGTTTTTCTGTTTCTTGGCAAGGCCCCTGATTTCTTAGTCTATGACTTGGGATGATGAACACAAATGACCCCTCAGGCAAGCAAAGGTTTCCAAAATTAACATTCTTAGTGTGTGGGTCAGTGAGGTGTTTCCAGGTTTGGACTTTGAAACAGCGATAGACCTCAATTTCTAGTGTTGAGAACCACAAAGCTAGCTTATTACAATGTAGATTCAAGGAAAAACCAAGACACTGTCAAAACAGTAACCGGAAAGCTGATGAATACATGCAGTGGGGTATCCTGGGTAGGACCTATTTTTTTATTTTACTCTTTCCTGTTTGACCCTTCTCCCTTCTTGGGATATAGAAGATTCTTTTTATCGTTTTCTATCTGTTTCAAAACCTCCTTTAGCTGTTCTTTAGGATCAGTTTGCTGGTGACAGATTCTTACTTTCATCTTTTCTGAGACTGTCTTTATTCCCCCTCCATTCTTGAAGGGTATTTTTTACTGCCTTTAAGATTATGGGTTGACAGGTTTCTTTCAGCACTTGAAAAACGCTGTGCTGTTTCCTTCTGGTTGCCATGGTTTCTGATGGAAAAAACCCTGTGATTTGAATTGTGTATCCTTTACAGAGAAGGTGCTATTTCTCTCTTTTGCCGCGTTGAAGATGTTTGTCTTTAGTGTTCAAGGGTTTGTGTTGTGTCTGAGTGTGAATCATTGTGCGTCTATACTAGTTGCTCGGATTCTTGGATCTGTAGGTTTGTGTCATCTTGCCAAATTAGGGGCATTTTAAGCAACTCTTTCTCTGAGTACTTTTTCAGCATTTTCTCCCTTAATTCTGTATTTTGATGGTATTAATTTAGATCCACAAGTTCACTAGGCTCTGCTAATCGTTGTCAACTCTCTCTGTATTTATTATATTGGATTATTTCTATTATTAGACCTTGAAATTTACTAAAGAAGCTTTGGTGGCACCGTGGTTGGTGGAAGCACCTGATTGCTAACCTGAAGGTTGATCGTTTGAACCCACTAACCACCCCAGGAGAGGAAGATGTGACAGTTGCTTATACAGAGATTTCAGGGTTGGGAACATTTGGGGAAATTTCTACTCTGACCTCGAGAATCACTAGGAGCTGAAATCAAATCAGTGAAATAAGTTGTACTTCAATGATTCTTTCCTCCTCTTAATTTTAGTGAGTCCATCTATTAATTTCTTAAATTTGTCTTTCTATATTTCATTTTGAAATTTCGCATTTAATTCTTTATATTTTCTACTTCTTTGTTGATTGTTCATTTGTTTCAAGTGTGTTTGTAATTGCTGGCTGCGATGAATGGTAACACTACTCCTCTGCCATCTTCACAATTATTCATATGCTGGAGCCTATCGCTGTGATTTTGGTGCATTTTCTATCTCAGAAACAAACAAACAACAAAACTCCCTGTCACCGAGTCAATGCTGATCCACAGTAACCTTACAGGACAGGGTAAAACTGCCCTGGGGGTTTTCTGGGGCAGGAACTTTAAGGGAGTAGAAAGCCTCATCATTTTGCTCTAAAGCTGTTGATAGTTTCAAACTTCTGGCCTTGTGGTTAGCAGTCCAACATGCAATCAACTATGCTACCAGGGCTCTGTGGGGAGGAGGGTGGGGGTGAGGTTGGACTACCACTTTTTCCTCCTGTGGTGTTTCACTGAAGAAGAATGGCTATTGTCTGTCGAAAAGGCTGCTATCTTTTAGGGATGTTCCCACTTGGGTCCCTAGTTTAGAAATTAGAAAGAGCAGACTTTGGTTTTCAGAAAAGGAGTCCCGAAATGGTGTCCACATAAAACCAGCTACCAGGTATTCCTGTTGTTAGATTGGAAAATTAAGAAGTAAGGAGGCCAGAATTGGGAGGCTGGGTGCTAGAAATAGAATTCCAGTGTACCAGGGTTTGTGTTCCAGATCTCCCCTTAGGAGTTTCTCCCATGGAGCAATTCAAGGGCGTGCTGCGACGCTCGCTAAAGTGCTCAGCTCACTGCATCTGCCCGCCAGCTCTCCGCATCCCTCACCAGGTTCCGGTGAGATGGTGTCCACCACCCCCTTCCAGGGCCCAAGATCTAAGACCGGCCAGCATGCAGTAATTTCCCCAGACTGCTGTCTAAGGGCGGTCATAATCCCAGGCCCGCGGAGATCTACTGAAAACTAGTCCAACAAGCTCACTCTGCCACTCCGCTCTCTGATCCCTTCTGCCCATTCATTCAGAAATGCCCAGAAATGGAAATTTCCATCAACAGACGCATGATTGATTAAAATACCCTAGTACACGTGCACAATGGAGTAATAGGAATCCCTGGAAAAGTGACGAAAAGATGAAGCCCCTCGTCTCCTGGAAAGAGTTGGGGCTGTCAGATTGAGGGAAGCTAGCAAGCACAAAGGGCAAGTACAACATGAGTTCACCGGGTTAAAAAGGCAGAACAAGCATGGGAGACAATGTACATATTGCACAGTTCCCAGGCTGAGGGCCAAATGATGCATACATCGTCAAAAACATACAGAAAGCAGAGATGCAGCTCGCACCTGTGCTGAAAGACATCGTCCCTGTGCCCCCTCTCATAGGCCTTTACCGCCCAGAGGGGTAGGGGAGAAAGAAACAGGGCAATGGGGAAACAGCAGTGATCTACCCCAAGGGAAGGTTTTGTTTATGTCTCCACAGGAGAGGGAGCCAGAGTAGACCTCATTCCAATGCAGCAGGCCTTGAGGACAATGTATGTTCCTGCTAGGAGCAGGTGGTTCACAGAGAGGGCTGCAGGGCTGCTTCAGGCCGCCCCTCCCTAGAGGAGAGCGCTGAAGATACAGTTCAAGGAGTGCTGCCGGTCTGACCCCGCCCACAGGAGGCAAACCAAGAGGAAGTGCAACAGACCAGCAATGGGAGCAAAGCCAGGAAGTCCCTGAAGAATCCCTATTGTAGACTTCGGAGGGGTGGGAGGGAGGGCAGCGCTTGGCAACTCATCTGAACTGGTTTGGGGATATTCACAAGGGTGCCACACAGAAAGTCTAAAGGTATAACAGGGTCGGGGGTGGGATACTAGGCAGCTCCGTCCTTGACTTCTGGAAAGGGAACCCGGGTCTTGCAGAAGGCATGTCCCCCAGTGACGAATGCTAAGGACTAAAGGGTCTACGCGCTGTTGGGTAAACGGGTGTTGGGATACGGAGCCGCCCCGAAGGAAAGGGAATGCACAGACGGAGGGACACTCATCTACTCTGGGGCAGGACAATAGTTAAACTTGGAGCGACTTGTACAGTCTCGCTCTTTTTTCTTTTGGTGTGTCTAAGTAGGATAGGCAGGTAGGATAAGCAATCCCAGGAGACAGCCACGGAACCAACGGTTCAGGAGCGGGGGAGGCGGGGGCATAGGTGGAGGTGAGGGGTGGGAGCAGTGAGCTAATAGTGACGGGCAGGGGAAAGCCAGGATCTACAATTGATGGTGAGGAGGGTGTACCGCTCCTGGTCGTGTTTGGTCAATTGAAATGTATCTGAGAAGAATTACTGACAGGTGAACGACCATACACATGATAGTGGGGCAGGAGGAAAGAGGACAAACGAGAAAGTAAAAATTATAGAACATCATGATACATTTAAGAAAGATAACTTTTCTCATTGGCAAACATTTTGTGCTAATAGCTTGGGATTACACACACACACACAGAAAATAATTTTCTTCCATGTTTTAGATGCTCTGACTATATCTTTTTACTTCCTAAAGGGTTGGTGGAAAATAAATAAACCAAAGACCTGAACAAAGGTCAACGATCACCCAAAGGACAAGCAAAAGCACAGTGGAATCCTGACCTCTAGCGGCCATCTAAGACATTTAAACCCAGTGTCCTGCTTTCAAATTGTATGCGTAACAAATATCAAGAAATACTGTTCCTACTAGATATGCATGGCCATTCTAAAATAATTAGTTTACATTTTCTCCATTAGAATAACATGCTAGGACTTATATAAAGTCTCTGTAAAGACCAGCTAATAGAATGCTCAGCGAAGCTTTACATTTCAAACAATCAAACAAAAGACAAGGATGTTTTGCCCATATACGATGTAAGTATACATAAAACTGCAAAGCATTTAATTTAAAAAACACAGATACATAAATCCATTGTTCTCTCTATAGTTTCCCTTTTCCAAAATTTTGAGCCACTTTAAACCTGGAACCATGATGATGATTTAAGAAAAACTAGAGAAATGGGAAACTTAAAAAAATAATTATAGAAACCACATTTCCTAACCTTTTTCATGTACAATGCTGTAAACTTAATCGTCCGGGACCTAAATAAGAGTAAGGCTTTTAACTGACAAACCATAGGGTTGCTATGTAAAAGTTTTGGGACTTTCTGCAGCGTTTGCCATTTTTAAAATGTTGGTCTCAACTTTAAAATACTTAGCCTCCTACTTACTCCCCTGAAATTTTCTTCAACAAATATAAAATTGCTGTAAGATCAACACTTCTTGCCAGATGGACGGTATGCAATCTGCTACCAGGGATAAACATGCACTCTTAGACCGGAAACCAAGCCAAGCTCACTGTCATGGAATTGACACTGACTCGCAGCCACCCTATAGAGCAGGGTAGAACTACTGCCCCATGACTTTCAGAGACTAACTGTTGACAAGCGTAGCAAGCACGGCTTCCTTCTACAGAGCGGCTGGTGGTTTTGAACGGCTGACCTTGAGGATCAGAGCCCAATGCACCACTACACCACCACCAGGTGCCTCCAATCTTAGAAAGACTAGTCAAATCACTGGTTTTGAATTCAAAAGTCATGAAAGGAGATTATCTTATTGAATAATTAATCGAAATAATAGTGGAAAGCTTTTCAATGAACCAGAAACCTAAAAATCCCTCTGGAAATCACCATGTTACAGGGTACTTGAAAAGGTTTGTGAACAAGCTTCATTATCTTTTATTTCCATTTCTTTGCACACTTTTTGAAGCCTTTTCATATTTCATGAAATAGTCACTCTGTTATCTCCTATTTTCAATGTCAAAGGGCCCCACCAAAAAAGGAGGATGCTGAGTAGTCGAGATGAGACAAAGGGCATTGAATGATTGGGAATTAAGGACTCTGCATGTGCACGAAGTGCTCATTGACAGAATAGTAACATTTCAGATGATTATGGAAAGAAATCTAAGTGAAATGGGAAAATCCTATGTGCTGACTTCTGCTTATTTATTCTGGGAAATAAAAGGAGCTTCCAATGACCTATTTTGAAAAGGAAATTGAAATTGCTATTTCAGAGAACTAGAAGCAAAGGGGAACTGGACATAGAATTTGGAATAATATTTAGTAACAAATCAATACAATTTTTTCATTCTTACCGAACATAGTCAAAATATTCCTTTTGCTGGTTACGATAAAAAACAGAAAACTTTAGCATACGTCCTGCAGTCACTTCCGCCTTCTCCAACAGTTGTGTTAGATGAACTTTTGAATAGTCTGAAAACAACAAAATATCTGTGATTAAGATAATAGCACCAAAATTACCAACTTCATCCTTAAGAAATTAGAAATGATTAAAGCTCACCTGTAGAGTTGGATGTTACTTTAAAATAAGAAATCATTCATTGTCTTGTGTGACACATTTTTTCTTTCTACTAAATATTTTGGTAATGACCTTAGGATAGCCTTGCATTTCTTCACTTTTGAAAATGAAAAATGCTGGGACAATAATGTATCAATAAAAAACATGAATTCAGCAAAACGCAAATAATATATAATCAGCACCTGGCCAGGTGTTCTTCAATCAGTTGATAAATTGAATAAAATAAGTTTATAACCTGCAATCACTACCAAAGCTGAAAAGGAACAATTTTATCACTCATTTAATCTATTCTCTAAGATATAAGCCTGTTAGGCTGGCACAGTAGATTGCAATGCAGTCATTTCACTAATGTAGCAAATTAAAGCTCATCAAAAGTTAATATTTGAGTAATGTTCATATAGCTAGTAACTTAGTAGTTTTTGAGGTTTGGTTGCTGCTCTTTGGGTGGAAAGGACTTCAAAATCTAAAGTACCAGTTTAATTTTGCAAATTTTTGAGGTTTGCAAATTTTTGGGAATTGTAATCAAACTTATGTACTTGAATTTAAGGGGGAGAAAATCATTCATAGGATTAGTAAAATTTTCCAAAGAGAGGTACTCTAGCAGAAATGCACAATTTATTTGTTGACTCATTGCTTCAGTGGCTCAACAACTATTTATTTAAATTGGAACATACTATGTTTAGTAAGCACCATGCAAAATTAGATGATCACATTAAAAGATACTATTCTCCCATAGTCTAAGGAAAGAAATAAATACATAGATAATTCTATGTAACGTATTATGGTAAGTTTTATTAGGGGCCTTGTTTGTTCGGTGCTTGCGAGACCAGGGTCTATTTCTGGCCAATGCATCACATGAGTACCTACAACTCTGGTGTCCCTGGGAGCTTGTGTGTTGCTATGATACTGAACAGGTTTTTTACAGGAGAAGCTTTCAGACAAGGATGGACTAGGAAGAGCTTGTGATATACTTCTGAGTATCAGTGTGAAACCCTCATGGGTCCCAGTGGTTGGTGTGGGGCTGGGCCAGGACTGACAGCATTCTTTCTATTATGCGTTGGGGCACCTGGAGGCAGAAAGCAGAGCAACTGTGCTAAGTACTAATGCTGTCCGAGCCGGGTAAGCACGGGGCTTTTCTCTCGTCACAGACTAGAAGTCAATTCATTGTGTTCTTGAGGTTATGCATTCTAACCTTGACCATTTTATTTCAAACACCTTGTCTAGTGCCTAGATTGAATGAGATGTCTAGATTAAAAGACAACAGACATGAAGAAGTTACTCCCAGTTTACAGAGTCTACACTATTGATAAAACTTGCGTAAAATAGTCTCTACATGATTTTTTAAAATGGAAACATTTTAAACAGTGTAAATTCTCCCGGGATTGTTTCCCCTGGAAACAAAAATGCAAACTAGTTTATAGAAAACTACTGTGACATATTTAAATGCTAGGATTGTCTTTATTATTTACTCCAAAGCTCCCTTAGAGAAATTAGAAAATGTAGGTAAATTAAAAAGCAAGAGGGAGAAGATAGCTCTAAATTTAAAGTAATATGACAAAAGGGTAGATTCGTGTGTGTGTGTGTGTGTGTGTGTGTGTGTGTGTATCTCTAAATTTCTGAACTGGACATGTCAAGGGTTTTCCTTAAGCTAAAGAAAAAACATTTCATATCTTTCCCTAATGATTTTTGTACTGGCTGGTGCAGATTTTTGAAAATTGCACGTACATTGACAATAGCATGTAAAACGATGGCAAAAGAGACAGTGCTTACATGCCTAATGTAGATGAAACCACCCTAGTGAAACAAATGAAAGCAAATAGAAAGAAATGCACTAGAAAGAGGAAGCATTCAGAAGGCCAGAGAAAGAGTCAATTCCAGTATGAAACATGTATGACAGGTAAAAGTTATGTCAGTGGAAAAAACTGGGGATACACCCTTAATACAATATTGAAATGGGCAGATATTTCTTTATTGATTATGGACCTACAACTACTAGCATATTTCATGTCTTCTAAAATTAATTTTTCACATTTTATCTTCTCTGAAATGTGTCAGACAACAAATGTGATAAGAACACAGATTCACTGGCGGTACTATTTTTCTGCCAAATAAATCTTACAATTGGTAAGATCTTAGGTATGAAAAAATAGATTATTAAAGACATGGTTACTCTTGCTCTCAGGCAATAACATCCTTACCAAACACAGATGTTGCACTGCTATAGAAATCTTTGTAGAACAAACAAAATTTAAATGGTTGAAAATAAAATATTATTTACAGGAAAGTAAAATACAATTTCATCCAATCAACATACCAATATAAGAAGTTCTATATTGAGTTTGAGATTGAGAAAGAACAGAACATATTGAGATAAAGCAGTTGCTATCCATGCACTGAGTCTAAAATAATGTTAAGTGTGAAACCAAGGGAAAGAAAAAGTTAATCTATCTGAAGCTGGGGAAAGTTGCTAAGCAACCTGCAATAAGTGAGGCGAGTTGTTTTTAAGGCTTTTTCGACAAGCTCCTTAATGTTGAAACAAACATTAAGCCTTTCTCTACAATTGTTTGTGGGAAGCGGACATGTAGACAAAGGAGCGGAAACAAAGACGGAGATGGAGAAGGAAATGCTGTTTTTTCACAGATTATCTCTGCATCCCTCCACCCCAACTCCAAGCCTCCTGACGTGGAGTCCACTCTGACTGGCACTGCCCTCACAAGGTGTGTCTGAGACTGAATCTTCATGGGCACAGACAGTTCCATCTTTCTCCAGCAGAGCAGTTGATGGGTTTGGTCTGCGAACCTTGTGGTTAGCAGCCCAATGCCTAATCCAGCCTGCCACCAGACATCCTTTTCAACATTTATCCAACTACTGACTTATGTAGCACCACTGCTATAGAAGTGCTCAATAAATGACTGTTTCTTGAATAAGTAATTAAACAAGTGAAGGAAATGATGGTAACCTCCACAGGCTGTTGAAGTAAAGGGGACAGCTACCCACATCAGATATCCCAGTGCTTATGCAGACACGTTATTGAAGACACACACACACACACACACACACACACACACACACACACCATCCTAAAGACAGCTCTTCTCAGCAATTCCAGACCGTAAGTGAAAAAACCTAATGCATTTTGAGACATTTATTGAGCTCTATCCCCAACCTTAAATTAGAGAAAATCCTGACTTGTTCTTTCGGTTTCTAGGAAAATTCAGAGGGTCAGAAAAGCTCAGCTCTCTCAAAATAAAATTCCAAATTGATGCTGAGTATATTTCAAAATGCATCAATTTTTATTTGCAAAATGTTCTTTGAAAAATCACACTATGAATGTAGCAAAGTAACTTGGTGCCATGACCCAGCTTTTTGAAACTAAGAACCTCATCTTCATCCAATTGATATTGTATAACTTATTCTTCTATAGAATGTTACTGGCAATGCAAAAAACAACTAATATAATACATATCAACTGAAGATTACACACAAATGAATATTTCTGTAATTAGTTTTCCAAAGAGCTATTTTCATTTCTATATTTGTACTTTGCTCTCTTACCTGCTGTGCAGAATTCTATAATTTCACTCCATTCAGACACAACATAGTCACCATCAACTTGTTTTGAGGCAGTCTGCACTGCTACTGTATACTCAGTTCTTGGGCTCAAAAACCAGTGTCCACGGACAGTCATAGGCAAGGGAACAGCTTTTGCCACCAATTTTGTTGGGACATCCTAAAACAGGGATGGGATAGAGGTAAAGGGAGGTAAGTTAATTGAAATAACATAACAGGGAATTTATCCATTTTTTCTTTATATGTGGAAACTAAGGTATGACTTACCGACATGCCCAAAATTCATAAAGCTAATTAATGATATAAATATACTTGAATTTCAGATCTATTGTTTTCTACTACAGCATTCTTTGTAAGCAGCCCTGAGTGATAAAGTGCTCAGCTGCTAACTAAATGGTTGGCAGTTCTAATCCACCAGCCACTCTGTGGGAACAAGATGCAGCAGTATGCTTCCAGAGGCTTACAGACTTGGAAATGCTCTGGTGTAATTCTATCCTGTTTTATAAGGTTTCTAGGAATAAAATTGACTGCAATGGGTAAATGATAAAAGAGTGAAATAAAAAGTGATACAATATTTAGTATTTAAAAATATTACATTTTCTTTACTTATACTATGTGCTATTTTTACCTGGATAATGCTAATAAATATTTTATAAGAAAATATTTTTTAGTTATAAAGTTTAAAAACAAAACTCTAAAGTTAAGTATTTTAAAATTAAAAAAATAAGTTTTACCTTCTAATGAGGTAAACTTGTTTCATTTGCATTCAGATATATGTATCTAAGAAAAGTTTGAGTTTTTCTAAGCAGTTATCAGTAAGATCATTAAACCGGCTGGTTGGGTAATCACTGTATTTCTAAGATATGGCAATCTACAGGTGGAGAGGGAAAAGAAAAGGGTCCGTTCGTGACTTATTCATCATTACTCTTGGATATTTCACAGCTGCTTCAAGAAGGCAAACGTCAGAAATTGAATGCCCATCACTAGCGAGCACAATCAGAAATGTGCTAAGGAACGAATAATGACTGATCTCTTTCATTTATCTTTACTATCTAACATGTTTTATTGTCTTTAGTATGTATAATTACATTTCTAGTAAAATGCAAAATTTCTAGAAAAGATAGTTCTTCCAAAAGATTTCCCAAATTAACTCTATCAATTTAATTATGTTTTAAAGTTGAGTTTTTACTTATAAGTGAAAACAATGAAACATAAGAAAGGATACTCAGCCCAGGTAACTGTTATCCTCTCTATACCTATCCTGGAATGCGGTAAGCATCAGGAACTCAGAGGGCCAGTTCTGCCCTGTCCTGTAGGGCAGAATCAACTGATGGCCACGAGGAGGAGGAGGTAGATTGTCAGGTATGGGAATGAATATCAGAGAAGTGTTACATATTTAAAATATCAAAGATTAGTATTTCTATCCTCAATACACAAAAGAAAGAATAATAACAATATGTAATTGATCAAGGATTCATGAAGGTGGAAGGGTAGGTGAGGGAGGGCAAAAAAGAGGAGCTTATGCCAAGGACTCAACCAGAAAATGTTTTGGAAATGATGATGGCAACATAGGTAAAAATATGCTTGATACCATTAATGTATGGAATGTTGTAAGAGCCCCCAATAAAATGATTTTTAAAACAATAATAATAATAATAATAATAATAAAACTACATCGAGAGAAAACATGAAGTAAAAAACCAAACAACCAAAATAACAGTTGTTAGCCCTACGGTGCTTCAGTGACTATTCGGAAGTTTCTAAACCATATCAGGTCCCTCTTTGGGAAGTTGTCATGCAGAAACCTTGGGGCTCAGAGGGAAAGCTAGGCTGGCCATCTGTTTCTGGCTCTAGAGGAGCGATCTTATGACTTTAGTTTATCAATACACGATAGTAACAAATCAGCATGCTGTGTAAAGACATGCAAATGTATTCTGTCCAATGGAGGGTACAACTTCCCACTTCCCCTTCTGCCAGTTGGAAACACCAATTTTGCCTCTACTTGCACATTCATCTCAATATTCCTGACAAAATCTATTTGTTCTTTATCTTTTTAAATGGTCTAAATACCTCCTCAGTTTCCTTATTAATAAAGTAAATAAAACTCATAACACTTTTCCATTTTTATGTCTCTATGAGTCATGATTTTACCTTTTCTTTAAATTGTCTTTTAACACTCTGCATGGCAATTCATTTTCTTATGAAATGTTTTAGAGGGATAGGCTTTAAAAATCACATAGAATTTTATTTTCCTCAAAGATCATCAAGTACACCTCATAAGTCATTTTTCCTTTCAAATTATCCTATTTAGATATCATTTTTTAAAGATGCATTTGAATATGATTTTACATAATTAGAATCCACAGGACTGTGATGGGTTACTGCACAGTTTCAATGTGTTAGGATTTTACCTTATGTTTAAATTTATTAGAGTTCTTGTTCTCCTTTTTGTTGAGGTCAATGAAATAATGTGTAATGCGGTCCTTTGATTTTGCATCCATTTCCCATGAAATCTTGAAGGAGTCACATGTAATGTTGCTTATTTTTATGTTATGCGGCACAGGAAGCTCTTCCATCTCTGCTATACCGCTGTCTTGTGACTTGTTTCCTGAAAGAAAATAATGCACAGCGTTAGTCTCCAAATAACAGAATTTCCAGTTTGCAAGGTTATTAGCTGTATTCATATTTCTGAACTTAACTCTCAAATTGCTGGCTCTTTTATTTCATTTTGTTCATGAAGTAGTTTGTATGCTAATGACAGTAATAACCCTTACAAAGTCTTCATAAAAAATTTTAAAGTAACTAGTGTAGTCCTCTGCCTTTTCAATGTACCTTTCCAATATGTGCTTTCAAATAAAAACAAAAACACTGCTACTCCATCTTTCTGATATATAGAAAAGCAAATTTACATGGTAGATTCCCTATGAAAAGCCCCAAGAAACTGATTTTTCTTATATGACGAAGCAATTTTACTCTAAAATAGTACCAGATACTTTAATATAGAAAACTTCATGAAATGTTGATCCAAACCAAGCTGACTGACATAGTCAATTCTGATTCATAGTTACCATAGAGGACAGTGCAGAAGCTCCCCTGTGGGTTTCCAATACTGTGTAACCCTTTACAGGAAGATAAAGCCTCATCTTTCTCCTGCAGTGGTTTCATACTGCTGACCTTGCGGTGAGCAGCCCAACACAGACCCATGGCTTTGCTGTGAAGAAGAACTGCCCCATAGGATTTCCAAGGCTGTGATCTGCAGAGACGCAGATTGCCACACCTTCTTCCGGAATAGCAGTTGGTGGGTTTGACCACTGACCTTCTTGGTCAGCAGGCAAGTACTTAACCACTGCACCACCCGGGCTTCTGTGACAAATCAAAGGGTTCAGCTCACTAAAGGAAATACTTTTTCCCCAAAACCCTTTTTATTAGTTGGTAATCCAAATATCATACCATTCCACAATTCAATCACATCAAGTAGTATTCTACAATTACTACCACAATCGATTTAAAACATTCTCTTTCTTCTTGAGATATTTCTTGAGGAATTATCTTAAGAAATCTGTGGGGTTATCAATAACAAGCTATAAAAGTATCCCTTCTGTTCCCCTTTTTAAATAACATATAAACAGTACATAACTGTTTTATATATATAAATAATAAAACCAAAACAGCATTTAGTCAATGCTGACTCATGGCAACTCGCTGTGGTTCTCTTAAGACTGTTTCCAGGAGTACAAAGCCTAGTGTTTCTCCTCAGAGATGCTGATGGTTTCGAACTGCCAACCATGTGGATTGCAGCCCAACGCTTAACCATTACACCACCAATGCTGCTCATAAAAATACTACTATAGACTATTCAATTACAAGTTATGTCAAGATTATTCTAGGAAGTAGTCTATATGAATTGCCATTTTGACTATTACAGTTATAAAAAACGGGAAGGTGGGTGAGGGGAGACGCCGGGCAGTGTAAAGTAAGATAAAATAATTATTTATAAAACTATTAAGGGTTCAGGGGGAAGGGGAGAGCGGGGAGGGAGGGGAGGGAAAAAAAGGAAAATGAGCCGATTCTAGAAACCCAAGTGGAAGGCGAATTTTGAGAATGATGAGGGCAACGAATGTATAAGGGTGCTTTACTCAACTGATGTATATGGATTGTGATAAGAGTTGTATGAGCCCCAATAAAAAGATTTATTACATTAAAAAAAATCTTGAAGAATTGATGTGACACCAGGTTACTTGAAAGATTGGTTTCTATATTCCCAGGTAAAGTAAATGCCAACAGCTTGGCTTACAAGTGTATAGCAGGATATGATGAATGACTGAACAAAAAAAGGAAAATATAGACTTAAGTATTAGAACCAAATGTTACTTATTTTCCTTTCCCACTTCATCTCAATCCAACAAAATTCTTAGTCACTCCAGAAGAAAATAAACTACAAGTAATTGCCATTCATATGAGGAAAAGCAAACAGTAGGTTTCTCTACTAGAACAAAATAAAAATGGTGCCCGACAAAAAGGAAAACAACAATGAAGTCCATCCCACTTCCAGGTGAGACTCTTCTCTCCCCTCCCCCATCAGTCATTGATCTAAAACTTTTGACAATTTCCACCTTTATTATATCTTTAACCCAAGTAGTCTTAAGCTGCGCTGCAGCCAGAGAAGCCAGATGGCCATTGAAAACTAATTTCAAAATAACTTCTGTGCCTTTATTTCTTGAATGGTATTTCTTAAAACCCTTTTATCTTTTCCATGTACTTCCTTCATACACCAGTTTCTCCAGATGCTCTCTACAACAAAACTCCCAGGAAGATTACTCCTGACCTTTCTCTTTCTTCCTTATTTAGTTTCATTAAGGTACCAAATTACTTCTGGCCTAAAACTTTCCAGAAGTCAAAGGAAGGAAAGAAATCAAACGCAATCCTCTCTACTGAGCTTGGCAAAGGAAAAAGCTAAAAAGCACTCTAACATGAACAATGTTTGTCCTATTTAGAAAAACTCACATTCCAGCCTATCATCCTGATTGTGTTATCTTTTTGTTTTGAACCAGTTTTATTGGCATATAATTCACATGTCATGCATTCCAAAAGTTTAAGCATATTAAAAAGGGCTGGATAATCATTATCACAATCAATTTTAGGACATTTCTTTTTGTTTGTACTCATGGTTGGTTCCCCATTTCCTCCCAACCTCCCCCGCCTGGCCCTGGGAAACTACTAATCCAGTTACTGTCTCTATAGATTTACGTATTGGGATTTCATATACAGAAAAACATACAAAATCAAAACAAACAAAAAACTAACGATAGAATAAAAGAGAAAAACCTCAATCAAAATGAAAAGTAGAAAGCATTAAAAACTGGAACAAATATGCATCGGACCTAAAGGGATATCAAATGACTAGGTGTCACATTTAACCCAACTACATTTGCAGTCTGTAATCCACCCTACATTGTGCTCTGTCTGGTAACAAGGAAACTCCCATCCCTAGTCCATCATCAGAGGGCACTCACTGGAGGCTTAATGCACACGGGACTCTGCGAATGCATTTGGGACTTTGGCTGTCATCCAGAGCCTTCTGCCAAACAGGGTGTTCAGCATTTAAGCTCTGAGTGCAGTTCTCTTTAAAACATCAGCAATGCTAATGAAAAGCTTTTTAGACTCTACCGGCAGGCCTTTCTGCCAGACTCATTTGTGGTAGACTTGTTCGTGGCCTCAAGTCAGTTCCGAGCAACACTATGTTCCTGTACTAGTCTCACAAGTACTGCCATGCTTAAGCCCATCGTGGCCGCTGTGTCAATCCATCTCATTAAAGGGGCTCCTCTTTTTGCTGTTCCTCCACCTCTTCTCCAGGGACTGGTGTCTCGTGATAGCATGTCTAAAGTATGTGAGAAGTTTCATTATCCTTCCATCTTAAGAGCATTCTGGCTGTACTTATTTCAAGACAGTTTTTTCTCTTCTTCTTCTCATGGCAATCTATGGTACTTTCATTATTCCTTGTCAGCACAATAATTAAAACGCATGGATTTATGGTTTGACAGCTACTTGTCAATGCAACCTTGATGGATGATCTTTAGCAAAATTTGCTTGCATGTGATATTAATGACATTGTTCAATAATATTCCCATTCTGTTGAGTCACCTTTCTTTTAAGTAGCTACACACTTGATCTCCTCCAGTTGGTTAGTTAGGTAGTTAGTTGTCTTCCAAATTCTTGTTACAGATTAGTGAGTGTTTCCAGTACTCCATCAGCTTGTTGAACATGTCAGTTGGCGTTCCATCAATTCCTAGAGCTTTGATTTTTGATAATACTCTCAGTGCAGCTTGGGTTTCTTTCCTCAACACTGTCAATTCTTGATCATCTGCTACCTCTTGAAATGTTTGAATGTCCACCAGTTCTGTTTCGTACCTGTAACTCTGTGTGTCTTCCATTTTCTTTTTATGCTTCCTGCTTCACTCAGGATTTTGCCTAATCAAATCTTACAATGTGAGGCATGGATTTTTTTATTGTTTGCTCAGCTTGCCATGTACTGACCATGTTCTTTCCGTTTACTTTTCTAACTGGAGGTCCTACCACAGTTGATTATGAGACTTTGAGCTTCCCTTTGAAACTTTCTGCTCAACTCTTGTGATTCATTGTTTCTTCCAGTTGCATTAGCTACTCTACAATTAAAGTTTCAGAGTCTCCTCTGACATCCACTTTAATTTTTTTCTTTCTTTTCTCTTTATAATAACCTTTGCTTCCTTCCTGTGTAATGTTCTTGGTGTCACCCATAACTATGGTGACATCAGGTCTTCTGTCATTTTGTGTTCAATATTCTTGTTCAATTGTATTCTGGAGCAGTATAGCTATGTCTACATTATTCCACAAAAAATGAGGCATAAAGTATCAACAATTTTATAGGTTCCTAGCGATAAAAATAAAGTAACATTACATTTGATTCATTTTAATGAAAATAGAATTTCAATAGATTAATCTTACCTAATATACTATATTCTGCCATTTAAGCTTCCATTGTTATTCATTAAAATCACAAATATTCTATTGCCATATATTTTATATTGTTCCTTCTAATTCTTAAAATTTCAATGAAAACATCATTTTGTTAAAATGTAAACATTTTTGTTAAAAATCACATTTTTGCTGTGATCCAAATAGAGTCCAACTCTATAAAGGATTAATTATATCAAGAATTTTCATAATCATAATCCAAGTCTTTTTTAAAAAATCACTGGATGAACTATTAACATTTCTATTTGGGTAGACGAATTTTTAACTAATCTTATAATCAGTTTATAAGTAAGTTCCTCTTCACACTCTGTGAATCAATTTTCAATTGACAAAGGTTTTTGTGATAAGTCAAAAATGATTCCAGCTTTAAAACGGACGAAACAACAGCAGTCCACATGACAAAGACAAATGGAAAATACTGACTGACGTCAAATTGATACTGACTCATAGCAACCTTAGGGCAAGATAGGACTGCCGCTGTGGGTTTCTGAGAGGGTCATGCATTATGGCAGCAGAAAGCCTCACCTTTCTCCAGCAGAGCAGCTGGTGGTTATGAACCGCTGACCTTGCAATTAGCTGCCAAATGCATAACCAGTATGCCACCACTAATATTCAATTATCAGCCAATAAGATCGTACTACTATCACTGTACTTTCCAAATGCAACTTACATTTCTTCTTTAGTAGGACACCTTTTGGGGGTTAACACACACTAAGGCTAAATGACTCTAACACCCAAGGTTACACTGGTGATTAGTATGACTCAATACAGAACTAGAAGCTCACATTTACATCAGGGGTGGTTTAAATACATGGCTTCACACACCTTGTCTAAAATATGAAAGTTGATTTTGAGAACAAACATTTCAAAAGAATTATTTCTAACAACAATTATTGAAATACAAGCTAAAAAACATTGCAAATTTTATGTATTTTCTTTCCTCATAGAACTTGCATTGCCTTATTAAAGAATGGTCTAGTTATTTTTAAAACAAATTTGTGGAGATAGAACTCATATCCTATACAATTCACCTCACACCACATGCAATAACTAACTTAATATGGATTCAAGATATAAAGTTAAGAGCTTAAACTATACAATTCTTACAGGAGGAAAGTAACTAAAAACTGTTGCCAACTTTTCTTTTCCTTCCAAAGTTCTAGTGATAAAAATATCTGATAAGTGCGTAAGATGATATAATGGATATTATGCATACATGCGTGTAATGATATCTATTTAATGACTTCTGTTACAAAATCAGATCTGTAATCAAGTGGGGGAAGCCCTTTACTTCTCATCAAGCCTGAACAAGCTACAGTACTTTTAAAGCCAGGAAGGAAAATCTAATTAAGACAGTAATGGAAGTCAAAACAGTAACCACAGCAAAATATGGGGACTGTTGTGTGGCTTATTTACAATACATTTTCTAAATAAAAATACTTTTCCTGGTAATACTGATTATTAATTATTTAGGGAGCTTTTAGGGGATGGGCACACAAAACAAAAATCACTCGTTATGTCTATACTAGGAACATGTGACACATGCTGTTTTATAACCTATTTTTGTCAAGACTATATTGTGAACATTTTCCTTTTTATATTTAATTTAGTGAAATAATTGTAAATTTTTGGATATTCTAATAATTAGTCACATGTTTCCATGTTTTTCCAGGACTATTTGAGCCAACATTATTCCGTGTAAATGTCGGTGCATATTTCTGATTATCTTGAGACAAAGCCCCGGCATTGCACTTTTGGGATCACATTTTATTTCCAACAATTTGTATTGTACCCTTATCAATGCCGTATACTGTTTTTTTAAGTACCCATGTGTTTTGATGGCCTAAATCTACAATAACAAAAATCCTGAAATCTTCTTTTGCCTTACAATGTACTTCTAAGATGGATTTTCTTTTTTATTTGAAATAATTGTTGGTGAAGAACATTGACTATATCGTGGATGTTTAGAAGAATAAATGAATCTGTCTTGGAGGGCATTACAATTCAACTTTCAGAGGACAAGGAGTCCCTGAGTTACAAAGGAAATCTGTTCCTCAATGTGTCTTTAAATCAGATTTATAGATAAGTTAATATGGGTGGGTTTTATTTAGTCTTACTTTAACACAAAGATTCACACGTGGTATGCTCAGCAAGAGAAGGTGGTTTTAAGGAAGACTTTGTTTTAAGTTGAGGTTGGTTCAGTCATTTCAAAGTGAAAGCAGCAAGTTGACAGAACACTCAAGGTCAAGTAGGGGTTTATCTGTAAGGTGAATGGTTGCAACCTGATACTTACTGTATTAGGGAAATAGTTCTACAGCACCTAAATTTAAGAAAACTTGCCCTTTCTTGCAAAGCAGTCTATGTTGTCAGAGGTAGTGAATTATGACCACCCTCGAGCGTCAAGTCTGAAGCACAAGACATACATTTTGAAAGAATCTGAATGTGGTTAATTTTCAGTGCTAATGGATTTTGAGATTTATTTGAAACTAAGAAAATGTGTTTATGGTGGTCAACCTCATATAAATTATTTTTGTCAGAAATAATCACAAAATTCTGCTGCTACTGACATTAGAAACAGCACAGATCAATGCTTCATGCTCCTATTTGTAGGTTTATCTCTCTTAGCTATCCATATTCAGTGTTAAGTTCCAAGTTAAATTGTCTAATTGATATTAAAACGGATGTGATCTCTGTCCTTAAAGTGAACTAAAGCACAAATGAGAAACAAATGAAATGATCATTCAGTATCCACTGTAAAGTTAAATTACTCAGAGTGTATATATGTATTTAACCTAATCAGTGTCTAAATAGCAATTTTAGTAGTCATCTTTCCTTATAAAGGGCAAACGACATCAGCAATGATAAATGAAAGCATGTTAAACAAGTCTTAAAGATGAAGTTTGTTTCTTTAAGTGCTATTTTCTTATGTATGCATCTTGTATTCATAAAATAATTTAGTGTTCCATAATTTTATGACCACATCAAGCATATTTTTATCTAGAAACAAATCTTTTCTGGTAATTACCTGCAACAGAGCAATGAATTGGAGTGTCTAGTATCATGAGAAGTACATTTAGCATGCACAGAAAAGCTCAGTATCTTGTCTAAGCTCTTTCAATGACATAGTGTCTGGCCTCTGTTCATACATTATCTCTCCTCTTTAAATGGAGGGTTCTTGTCAATGTGTCCCACTCTTTTTGGTGACCTTTTGACTTTTGAAAAACTGAAATTATAAAAAGTACAACTGAGAAATATTTACTAATTATCGACTCTTCTACTTCCTATATTTTTACTATTTTATAAAAACTAAGACCGCTGCCATCAAGTCAATTCAGACTCAGCGACACTCTCTAGTGTTTGCAAAGCTTTACAAATCTTCATGGGAGCAGATCACTTATCTTTATCCTATGGAACAGCTGGCGAGTTTGAGCCTCAGATCCTAGTAGTGAGCAATCCAGACAGCACACCACCAAGACTCTTTTCTTTTTTTGGAAAAACTCATCCAGGCATCGCAAGGTTAAATAAAAGTGGGAGGGGTTAAGAGGCATAGCTATTAATTTTGTTGGTTATTAGCAATTGAAGACACAAAAGGGAGTGGTAGTAAAAGAAAGAAGAATCTGTATTCAACTTAGGATCTAAACTTATTTTTGCTCCATGAATCCTTTTCTCCATGGCCACAAAGGGGCCTTTATGTGCAAATATGTGACACGCTTGGCTGAAAACAAGAGTTGGAGGCTCGAGTACACCGACAAGCGTCCTGGGAGAAATACCTGGCATTCCACATCTGAAAAGTCATCTGTTGAAATCCTTACAAAGCATCATTGAATCACCATGAGTGGGAATTGACTGGTGTCAACAGGTTACTATGAACTAAAACCCATTGCCAGAGAGTCCATTTTGACTCATCTCAACACTATAGATAGGGCAGAACTGTCTCTGTGGGTTTCTGAAACTGTACGGAAGTGAAATTAACATTCAAGGCTCCACATTCATATGGGCTTCTTCCTTTGTACAAAATATAACTTCTTAATTTTAATTATGTGCTTTAAAAAAATAAAGTTTGAGGCCCCACAGCATTTTTATCTATACATCGCATCCAGAGTAGGTATAACTTTGTTTTTGACAAAAAAAATTTATCCATTCAAAAATAAGTGAGACAAAATCTTGCCATCCTTGCTTCTAAGGAACATTATTCTCAGTTCATGGTAAACTGAATATTCTCCCTGTAATATTTGAATTATAATTCAAAGACATTCATTCTTCTTAAGTTTTCTTATTCCCTATCTAGCTCTCCTATGCATAGAAAATGACTGAAAATACCATGGCTTGGTTCAGGTTCACCTTAGTCCTCAGTAAATGATATTTGCATTTACAACACTTCAGAGGCCTTTGGAAGCAAATCTGCCCAGTGCAATATAGCTTTTGATGCCTTCACAGCTAGTTACCTGGGCATTGATTGTGGGTTCAAGTAAAATGAAACTCTATCCATTTCAATCTTGTCTTGATTTATCATGATGTTGCATCTTAGTCCAGTTGTGAGGTTTTGTTGTCTTTAAGTTGAAATTTAATCCATAATGATGCCTGTAGTCTTTCATCTCCACCAGTAAGTACTTCAAGTTCCCTTCAGTAAGCAAGGTTGTGTCATCTGTCTACTGAAGGTTATTAGCAAATCTGGCGCCAAATCTGATGCTCCATTCCTCATGTAGTTCAGCTTTTCAGCATACGTTGACTAAGTATGGTGCAGTACTCCCTTATTTTGAAAGATGAGTGGAGATGTCAGCCTGTGGTCTCCCCCACATTCTCATCCTTGCCACACCCTAAACATATTCACTTCCATCACACCATTGCCAAAGTCTTACATTAACCCCAAGTGCAAAATCTCATCTTCCGAGTGATACTTTAAGGCATATTTCCCCCCGGAACAAAATTCGTCTTCAGCTATAAACCTGTGAAATCTAGACTATAAGTTATCTGCTTCCAAAGTACAATGTTAGGACAAGTACAGGCAGACATTTCCACTTCAAGTGAGAAACTGTAGATAAGAAGGGCTAGCACAAACCAACCACGTTCACACAGAATAAAGTCCATTAGCACTCAAGGCCAAGTCAGCTTGGGAACCTAGGATCTAGAGCCTTACTGCACATTTTAAATAGTCTTCTGCAAAGGCTTTGAAACTATTTATAGAATTATGACCACAAATTAAGTTATAAAATAACTGTTATGAGTTGACCATTAAGACTGTTTGCCAAATATTACCTTTAAATGGTGCAAGCAACCAATATGGTTTCTAACAAAGTCAAAGGGAAACAGTAACTGTGAATTGTACTTTATCTTTAATTTCCTATTTACGATGTGCAATTTAATAAATAGACAAAACTCTGCATTTAGAAAATTACAGCACTATTTGGAATACATACACAAATAATTCTCCCTAGTGAGTGAACAAAATATGTGACTACATTTAGGACTTTAAATAATTAAAAAATAATATAAGCAATGGAAAAATCTCATGTTTGGCAAAAGAATAGCACTATAATAAAATACCAACAAAGAAATCATGTAATAAAAGATTAACAGTGAAACAGAAACAAATTCACTGCCATCAAGTTGATGCTGGCTCACAGGGACTCTAGAACAGGATAGAACTATGAGTCTCAGTCTTATCTTTCTCTTGAGCAGTGCCTGGTGGTTTCGAACTGCTGATCTTACAATTAGGATCTCAAAGAATAAGGAAATAATAATAATTTAAAAAATCATCCATGAAAAATAGATTATCATGAACTTCCTTTTTGATCCCACAGCCAACATATATAATTTTCCATGTAGAAAACCACATGGGCAAAAGAGAGCTGCTATGTCATGATGCCATGAATAAAGTATCTACAATAACAGAGATGGCTTTACCATATTGTTTATGCAATCAAATTTTTTTCTTAAAAAAGAACAAAAAAGTTTTACTTGTTTTATTTACCTTCAAAGGCATTTAGCTGTGTAGTTGATGCCTAACAAACGACAGATATTGTAAGAATGGAATTCTCAGAACACTTTCTGTGCTCGTGCAGAACTTACACATAGACCAAAAGTCAGTGATTAAAATGGAACATGAGAATACTGCATAGCTTAAAGAAAGGTATGAATCAGGGTTATATTCTTTCACTGTATTTATTCAATCTGTATGCTGAGCAAATCATCAAAGAATTTGAGCTATACGAAGAAGAATGTAACATCAGGGTTGGAGGAAACCCAGAACAACCTGCAATGAGTACATAGCACAACCTTACTTACTGAAAGCCAAGAGCATGTGATGCATTTACTGATGAATATCAAAGACTACAGTCTTCAGTACAGATTACCACTCAACAGAGAAAACAAAATCTTCACAACTGGACTAATAGACAACATTATGATAGAAAATTATTTTAAATTGTCAAGGATTTCATTCTACTGGTATCCAATCAAAACCCATGGAAGCAGCAGTCAAGATATCAAATGACCTATTACTCAAGGCAAATATGCTACAAAATGACTCTTTAAATATTTTAAAGAACACCTAAAATCCATTTGTAGGCTTCATACATAATTAAGCCTCAAGTATATCGTTTCTGACAATAGACAGTCAGGGGTATAAATAGCCTTGTTATTAGATAGAGATCATTGTGAAGCTGATTATGACAAATATAGTTAAGTCAAAATGTAATGTCTTATCATTCAATCCCCTTTTTGACCCATTTTTAATTTATTCTAATTTTTTTAATTTTCATTTTTTCATCTGTTTTACTTTTCTATTGTTGGTTGTTGTTGTTTGGTATGTTTTCTGCCTGTGACATCCAGGACAGGTCCATCGAGAGAGGCAGTAATTAGATTAATGGCTTCTTAGGGGAGTGTCAGGAGCAATCAGAGAGAAATGCAGGGCTGGTAACAACGAGGACAAGAAAGAAGAACATATTCTGTCATTTGTGGGGATGACTGTACAACTTTTCTTGATATGACCGAGTGTGGAATTATATATGCATTATGGACTAATGTAAGTGTTTAAAAATAAATAGAGTGTTAAAGAGCAAAGATGTTACCTTGAGGACTAATAACTACCTCAAATCAAGGTATTTTCAATGGCCTTTTTTGAGTCTAAAACATGGACAATGTATAAGGAAGACCGCAGGAAAATGATGCATTTGAATTATATTAGCAAAGAATATTTTAAATATCATGGTCTGCCAAAAGAATAAACAAATGTGTTTTTGAAAGACGTATAGCCAGAATGTGCCTTAGAATCAAGGATGGTGAGACTTTGACTCACATACTTTGAATATGTCATCAGTACGGACTTGTCCCTGGAGAATGACATCTCGCTGGAAGATCAGTGGGAGGTCAGTGAAGCAGGAATACCCTCCACAAGATGGACTGACACGGTAACTAGCATGACAGGCTCCAGCAGAACAAGTATTATGAGGATGGCACAGGTCTGGACAATGTTTGGTTCTGTTGTGCACAGGGTTCCTACGAGCGGGAACCATGCCCTGGCATCTAATCACCACCACCACCACCACCACCACCACCACCACCACCACCACCTCCACCTCCACCACCACCACCTCCACCACCACCACCACCACCACCACCACCACCACCACCACAACAACAACAACAACATGTAAATTGAAGCATATCAACTTGATATTTTTAAAACAACTTTGTGAGCCTTTTTCCTGCTGGCCAAACCTAACTGAATACCTGTACCAAACCAATCTTTTTGTGTGATAAATTAATAAACGTTGCACATCAAAGATTACTTAATATGAAAGAATGAAAATGCAAACATACCAGAGATGATGTTCCCTACCTAAGGGTAGCAAAACGTAATGTGCTAATATAAGAAATCTTAGATTAAAAGCCAATGTTGAAAATTTAACCCAAACAAAAATACTAAAGCATGAATTCCCTAACATGGGAATGGGATGATCAAACTATATTTGCTCTACTCTTAGTACCTGAGAACACATTCAGCATATCTGAAACTGAAAGAACTCAACAAAAAATTCAGTCTGAATTCCAATTATGAAAGATTCTATAGGGCAAATACTGAATGATGCAGGAAGCATCAAGAGAAGATAGAAAGGGTACAGAGTCACTGTACCAGGAAGAACTAGTCGACATTCCACCATTTCAGAAGGTAGCATCTAAGCAGCAGCCAATGGTGCTGAATGCATTAACCAAAAACAAGGCTCCAAGAACTGGCAGAACACCCACTGAAACGTTTCAGAAAGCCGAAGAAGCACTGGACGCACTCAGGCAGAAAGCACTGGACGCACTATGCCAGAAAGCCTGGCAAACGGACTGAAAGAGATCCACATTTGTATCCAGTCCAAGCAAGATGACCCAACAGAAGGCTGAAACCTTAGAATTATAGAACTGTGATCACACAAATACACTTATACTTAGGATCATCAAAAAAATGACCACAGCAGCATCTTGACAGGGAACTACCAGAAGTTGAGCTGGGATTAAGAAGAGGATGTGAAACAAGGGATACCATTGCTGATGTCAAATGGATCTTGGCTCAAAGCAGAGATACCAGGAAAAAAAGTTTGTGTTTTATTGACTATGAAAAGACAATTGACTGTGTGGACCATAATAAACTAGGGGAACCTTAAGAAGAATGGGAATTCCAGAACACTTCATTGTGCTCATTCGCCATTTGTACAAGGATCAAGAAGCAGTTGGGTGAAGAGAACAACAAAATGGTTTAAAATCAAGAAAGGTGTGCGTCCGGGTTGTATCCTCTCATCATACGCTGAGCAAATCACCAGAAAAGCTGGACTACATGAAGAAGAACACAGCTTCAGGATTGGAGGAAGGCTTATTAACAACCTGAAGTATGCAGATGACACCACCTTGCTTGCTAAGAGAGGAGGAATTGAATCACTTGCTGATAAAGATCAAGGATTGCAGCCTTCAGTATGGATTATAACTCAATAAAAGGAAGACCAAAATCCTCACAACTGGACCAACAGGTAATATCATGATAAACGGAGAAAAGGATGACGTTGTCAAGGATTTGTCTTACTTGGATCCATAATTGATGCTTTTGGAGGTAAATCTGTTCCACTGCACTTCTTTAGAGTATGAGAGCCAGGATTTTTTTTTGAGGAGTAAGATGCGCCTGACTCAAGCCATGGTATTCTCCATTGCATCATATGCTGCGAAAATTGGACATTGAATAAGGAAGATCATAGAAGTATCAATGCATTTGAATTGTGGTGCTTGAGAAGAACACTGAAAGTACCAGAGTGCTCCTTAGAGTCAAGGATGGCAAGACTTTGTCTTACATACTTTGGCCATCGTGTCAGGAGAGACCAGTCCCTGGAGAAGGACATCGAGTTTGGTTAAGAAGAGGGGCAGTGAAAAGGAGGCAGGCCCTTGCTGAGATGGAGTGGCACAGGGGCTGCATCAATGGGCTTGGGCATCAGAACAAGTGAGAGAATGGCGCAGGACCGTGCTGTGTCATTCTGTTGAACACAGGGTCACTATGGGTCGAAGCCAACTCGATGGCACCTAACAACAGTAAGTACCTTGTTAGTAATGATCCTTAGTTTTCTCCTAAATAAATGAATTTCAATTTAACTGACAGTAGAAATGTACAGCTCCCATAAAAGAGGATCTTTTAAAATTCATCATCCCTAGACACACTACACTGTATAATAAACAGTGGCTTTATTAAACATTATAACAAATAAGACTATTTAGGGTAGTTATGAATAGTTCCCTCAAAATTGTACTGTGTACCCAGTAATAACACAGAATTTAAATAGCAGCAGTTAGTCATCAATTTTCATATTTTAGTATTAATTTATGGTCAATCTCTTAGGAAGTTGGGTTACTTTAAATTTAATATTTATAAATTCTGAAAGCATATTTTATGACTTGTTCATTTATGGTGGCTCCCATTCTAACATTTTTCAAAATGTGGCTTATTGAAATAAACCTTATGTTTTAACATCCACAGAAAAATGTTTTTTATGGAATTTGACCTTGATGTAGTTATCTATAATAACAATGTAACCATTTAAGACTCTTCTTCTGCTTTTATAGTCATGGAAACGAACCTTTGTACATCCAGATAAGTGAGCCACTTAACAGAATTTCAAATGGCTTATTCTAAATGAGATTTACTTAGGTAGTTTTCATGTTGGTCATATTAGGAAAAGGTATCTATCACCCACATGTACATCAAAATGGAGAAAGCATTTCCCTAGCTATGTTTACTAAACAAGAGCATTCAACATTTTTCAACTCCATATATTAATTCTACAAAAGTACCCCATACACACACAGATTGAAACTAATGAAGGTGGTCTTTGTGGAACAAATTTTAATCAGGGTCAAGTCTTTAACTTACCACTACAAACCAGAGCTCAAGATCCAATCAAAATATTGCCTTCAGAGGGAATCTGTTGGCCCAGATAAATTCAACACTAAGAGGTCAACACTGAAGGTTATGGTGATTCCAAAGGGGTAATTAACTTTGCTAGATTTCCTTTTCAAAGGACATAGGACAACTGCAGGGGCTTATTATGAAGACATTTTTTTAAAGTGTCAAATTTCATTAGTGATAAAAAGGTCAGGAAAGATAATCAAGAATGTACGCCCCACCAAAGCAACAATGCACCTGCTTTTTCTTTGAAGGTAAGGAGGGTTGTACTATGAGAAACTCACTGGGAAACCTTATCCCATTCTTGATCTTGCTCCTCTACAACAGTTGAGGTCTCTCAAGATTGCCAAAATGTCCTTTTCACGTGATATAAATCAAGAGTACAGAATTCTTTGGAGAAGGGTTTGAGAATTGGAAATACCACCTTTAGATGTTTATAGACCTAGAAAAAGGGTATGTCAAGAAACAAAACTTAATATTTTGATATTTTTATTTGATAACTATTTCTATGATTTTATAACAGTACTTTAAAATTTTCTTCATAAAATCTTGGTTGAAATTAAGGGATTTTAATAATTTTAAGTGAAAAAACATCCTTATTTTTCTACTAATTTGAGGTCTAACAGTTCATTTATTTTGTGAATTTCTAATTACGTTGCAAAGGAAGGAAATATTAATTTGGTGGCTCCACAACTTAGATGTCTTGGTGTCAAAATGGGAGGAGGGGTCCTCATCCAGCTATTAAGCACAAAGCCTAGGGCAGGTGGATTTCTTCCCCGGTAATTGCCCCAAATACTACACACAGACAAATGTGATTATATTCAAAGCAATTAATTTTCAAATGTTCCTTTCAGATTTCACAAAACCAGAATTATTTTTTTAAGACATCACAAGAGATTTTTATTTTGAAGCACCTAGGAGAGAGAAAACGTGACCCAGCCTGCATGGCTGGCCTCAATATTTCTTGCTAACAGTTTTCTAATTTACCACCTTGATGGGTAGTTCAACCATCTGATGTAGGCTGACTCAGAATGACTGCAAGATGAAGGAAGGAGAATCTAATAAAGGAGAAAAAGGTGCAAGGGAAAAACATCTTTTAAACGGCTATCAAATTTTAGTCTTTATCTCAAATGCTGAGATATATTGATATTTCTAACAGGAACCAGCATTTTCTTTCTAGATACTTCATAGGCATCTAAACCTATCTTGTCCAGAATTTACTTTCATAGCTTATTGTCCAGCTTATTCCTTCACATTCCCACCAACCAACAACTGTTTGCTATTTCATTTAATACTGTCAAAATGTGCCCTGGAGCTCACTTACAATTTAGCCATCCTCAGCAATTCTCTTTTGTATCTCATGCCTCCAGTTTGGTCACTAGGTAGGCAGATTTTTGCCTCAGAAATGTTTTTCAATTACACCCCAATTTTTTATATACTCAACTATTCTAGCTGCTATCTCTAATTACATATAAATAGTTAAACTCCTTGAGCTCAGCAATCCATTTCAACCCCCAAATTTACAAAATACAACTTCTTAAAAATGAAACGAAACATCTAATTTTGTTTCTCTACTTAAGAACTTCTTGGTCATACCACTTAGATGTGCGTTCTCCAATTTTTAAATGTTTATTTTACTAAATTATTTTATTTAGCTGTAAGAACTCTTACAGCTCTTATAAAAATCCATACATCCATTGTGCCCAGCACATTTGTACATATGTTACATCATCCTTTTCAAAACATTTTCTTTCTACTTGAGCCCTTGGTATCAGCTCCTCTTTTTTCCCCCTTCCTCCCCCACCCTCATGAACTCTTGATAAATTATAAATTCAGATGTCTTAAAACGTACAAGTATGAAGGTAGGTGAGTTCTTTGTTGTTTTTTATTTTTTAATGTTACAAGTGTGAATGAATATCCCAGAATGTTAGAAGATAGACTATTTTCTCTCTGAACAATGGAGAACTTGTCTAACTGAGTAATGGAGTACGTCAGTGCTCTCCAAATGGGACATTTGCTAATTAATTTATCGGGACCTTTCAGGATTCAACTTTTTAAAATCTATTTATCTTTCAGGTCTGGGCCCAATTTGTTAAAGAGTATTCCGAGAAGGCAGTATGAGTTATAAACTGTTATCATTTGGCATTACTTACACTTCCTAGACACAATATAATCCAAGCAAAATGCTAAAATGAAGGGATACTTAGACTGATTTATAAAATAACAGCATTCAAACATAAATGTTAATTTCAATTTCTTATGATGTTAAGATATATAGTAATGAAGCACTACTTTTACTTATTAGAGTTCTGAAACAAACATTTTTAAACAAAATTTCTCTGCCATATAGAACATTTTAAAATCTCCTAAGATGATAAAGTCCAAACTTTTCATCATGTCATCATGTAACCAGCCTCACTCAACACTCAGCTTAATTTCCTACCAGGCAAACCTTTGTCCCCCAGCAATACTTTGAATCCCAAACATACATTATTCCATGCCTTTAAATATACTGTTTTCTCTGCCAAAATGCCCTGCTTACATTTGTCTTAGCAAATGTTTATTCTATTGTAAACACCCAGAAAAAATATTCCTTTATGAAGTCACATGAAAGATGCAAGGCAGAATTAAATACTTTTTCACTTGTACAGTCAACTACAGTATTTATCACATAGTATTATGTATATACTGTATATCTTTACATTATCTACAACTATTATATTCCCAATCAATTTGTAAATCCTATGAATGCAGCACCGAACAGAATAGTCTTTTGTGGGTTATGCACCCTAACCCCTTGTTCTTAATACAGACTCTACAATTAGAATGCATGTATAAATAAACAGGAAAAATACAAACAAGGAAAAGAGTGAAAAGAAACAAGGAATTTTAACATGGCAAGTGTAGGACCTACAAATTAATATTGACAAGGAATAGAATGGCATTGTCCTCTAATCAGCGCTACTCAAATTGTGGTCCATCCCACAAACAATGGTCTGAGAAACGTGTGATAAATGAAATCTAAAACTTGAGATTAAGCTTGAGAACTACTATAGAAATGTGAGAGTCAGTTTTATATGTTGACTCCAGTGATTTTAAAATTTGGCTTTTAGTTTGTATCTTTATTTCATTTTACCAGTAATTAGTTTTAATTACACTTTATACTCATCAGTGACAGATTGGAAGTTTAAATTTAAGTAAAAATGGATCCTTTACTACAGACTCTTAAAAAGCATTCGATGAGACTGTGGAAGATAAAATGTTAGCTAAGGCCTTTACTTTTTTTCACCGAGAGCTTAGAAGGAAGGATATGCATCACACATAAATTTCTATAATATGTATTCTCAATATTCTCAGAGTTCACATCATCATTTTTGACACTTAAAACACAGATATCGATATCAGGAATTGCTAGTGCCTAAGAGATATTTCTATTATTTATTTAAATGAAGACTCAATTTCAAATTGAAAGAAGGCTTTATTTTTCACACTGCCTATTTAACACGAAGGAAGACACAGGCAAGAGGCAAGCCACCAGTGACGGCATCTACAGTGTGCTGCTGGCCTATTGCCTGGCATGGTTTTCCAGTTTTCCACGGTTCTGCTTGGCTGCATAATCTCAAACCTTGATAATATATAAAAGCAAACCAAATTTACATTTTTCATTAGAAACGCTTCTGTCAATACTTTTATGCATGCCAGAGAAACTCATCATCTATATGAACTAAGTCCAAACCACTGCCGCTAAAAAGACTCCAAATCATAGGGCTAACTGCTAACTGCTCCTTAGGGTCTTGAGGCTTTAAGCCTTTATAGGAGCAGAAAGCCTCATCTTTTTCCATTTAGTGCACTATGCCATCCAGGCTCCTTATATTCTAGAGTAGGGACCAGCAAAAATTTTCTGTGAAAGTCCAAATATTTTGGATTTTATGAGTCAAGTGGTTTGTCACAGACAGGCAATTTTGATATCAACACAAGAAAGCATCCATATGTGGGCACAATAGATACAAATAAGTATGTCTGTATTCTAATAAAATTTTAGTTACAAAATTAAGCAGCAGGTCTAGGATTTGTCCCTAAAGCAGCGATTTGATAAACTTGGTTCTACATCATAAGGAGCCTTGTGGTGGTGTCAGGTAAACTGCAAATGCAATGGTTCAACCCCATCAGCTTCTCTGCAGGAGAAAGATGAAGTTATCTGCTCTGGTAAAGATATACAAAGCTTCAGAAACACGAAGCAGGGCCTCACTATGACTCCGAGTTGACCAATCACAGTGGTTATAGGTATTGTTTGTTCTATATCATATATGATTAAAAATTATTCACTAAGGGCCTATGACATAATAGAATTATGATTCAACTTAAAATTTTTTCAAGATGGAGATTCACCAACATCTAGGCAAAGAGATGATGAGATACTATTTTTCAAGAAAAACAAAGATAATATTGCAGAAAAAGATTGTATTGAATAATCTTCTGCCTTGTCTATTCTGACATATGTCTAAGGAAGCTATAAGCCTTCTTTACTATTATTAGATAGTAACACTCCCACAGGCAATAGAAAACAAAAAGACAGATTTGTTTACACCATTTGCTACAACCACTATAACAAATAGTATACACCCCAAAATCTTAACAGAACAGTTCATTTTAAAAGGACACAAATTTGGTCCAAAGAGTCATGACATCATATTATAATACTCTTCGTTCAACTTACACTTATTGAGCAGAGGTCCTGTTTATATTCTTAACACACCTGGATTGTAGATTGATTTCACTAGGGGGTTCAATCTTGGCCTTCTCCAGGATGTCGTCACTCCTTTACTTCAAGAAGTGAGATGCAAAACTCATTATAGGTCAAACTCACAGTGAAATCAAACCCTAACCTTCCATTGTCACCTCAGTTCAACTCTCTAGTGGCAAATATGTCTGTGGACAATTATCCTCTTCATTCTACACTCTAATTCCAGAATACAAGAACAATTGCTGAATATCTGTTATGTTACCAAGGAGTCTCTTAATGTTAGATTCCAAATGCCTTAACATAATTCAAAATGCTTTAGACTCAGTCCTTCTATAAAAAATCTCCTAAGAGCTCAGTAGTTTTATGCAAATGACTCAAAAACATATATTTCACAAGGCTAAGTATTAAGTTGTAGTTCTTATATAATGATTTTAAGAACCACTGTAGGACTATGGGTTGCTTTTAAAAGGTATTTTTTTAATGGAAGAGGCTGACAAGATGAAACATACAACTTTCCTCTAGTTCTTTAATGATTACCCACCCCCAACCCTCCCACCCCAGTCAGCTCCCAAATATCATGATCCCAATTCCACCATACAAATCCATCTAGACAAGAGGATGTACACTGGTACAGATAGGAACAGGAAACACAGGAAATCCAGGACAGATGAAACCTTCAGGACCAGTGGTGAGAGTGGCAATACCGGGAGGGTAGAGGGAGATGGTGGGGTGGAAAGTGGGAACCAATCACAAGGATCTATATATAATCCCCTCCCTGGGGGATGGACAACAGAAAGTGGGTGAAGGGTAAGGTGACCAAACGTCCCAATTTTTAACAATTTTTCCCGCGTCCCGCAGCGTTTTTAAAAGGTCCCAATTTTTGGAAAGAATGCACGACAAGCTAGGGTGTACGGTTTTCGGCTGCCACGTGGCTATTTTTCCAGGATATGAGTTTTATCAATGTTGTCCCGCTGGTGTTCAGCTTTACCAATGTTAAAATCTGGTCACCTTAGTGAAGGGAGACGACAGACAATGCAAGACATGACAAAATAATAATTTATAAATTATCAATAGTTCATGGGGGGAGTAGGGAGGGAGGAAAAAGAGGAGCTCATACCAAGGGCTCAAGCAGAAAGCAAATGTTTTGAGAATGATGATGGCAACAAATGTACAAATGTGTTTGACACGATGGACGGATGGATTGTGATAAGAGCTGTACAAGCCCCCAATCAAAAGTTTTTAAAAATTAAAAGAATGGAAATGGGTTATTAAGTTGTAGTTCTTATATAATGATTTTTAAAACTATTATTGGATTTTGAGTTGCTTTTGAATGGACTTTTTTTTCATGGGAGAGGCTAACAACAATGGAAATGGGTTTTCTTGTGGGAAAACATGTTGAAACATTACTGAAAAGTCACTGCATAATATGGCTCTATCAGTCTGTGGGATAGACATTTCCTAAAAAGGAGCTTGGGATATACCTAGATGTCTACTGATATCTAAAATTTGAGGTTTGGCAATGGAATGCTATCATGCTTTCTACACAGTATTTCCTTATTTCTTTTCTTTCTTTTTTTAAATCAATGATTCTTGTGAATTTACAGGCTTACCATGAGGCATGGCATGAGGTCAATTCTACAAATTTATACATCTACTAAAATCAGAGAAGATCCAGAAACTAGAAATGATACGCTTGCTGCAATAAATCATGATGGATAGGTAGCTGCTGCTAAATCTCAGGCCCAGGATAAAATGTAAAAGTATTCAGGAAATTATACTCACTTAAGTTCGAGGTAAAAAGCCAGACTGGTCCTAAATGAGGGGCAATTATTAGCAGGGATAAAACCAAGTGACTTGGAATGTAGCCTGTCCTGTCTATGGTGAGCTTCTGGCCTTCCTCCTCAGGCAACCAAGCAAGTTGCAGTGCACCAAGCATGACACATCATTCTACCACTGGAGGGAGTCTGGTCACACAGCCTCTGATAAGACTTTCACTCTAATCACTTCCTGGTCTTTCCTGGCAGGGGAATGCATTAGGAACCCCTACCAACATTATGAGTTGGTTTTAAATGATCTAATGGTTTTCAAGGTTTTTGTATCTGCTTTTATCTAATTTTTATTTTATTTCATATCCCCAAATGGAAACTTAGTTTCATTATAATCTTAGGCAAAGTAGATGCATTAGAGGTCACATGTTCTAGTACAGCTCCAGCCTGCAGGCTGGGTGGGGGGGGTGGGGGGGGGGGGGTGGGAGGAGAGAGAAAAGTTGTAAAATGGAAACAGAGTCGAGTTCTGAGGCTAACAACCCAAAGAGTAACCCCCAAAGCCGGTGTCAAGGTCACAATGTCACAAGGTACAGGAAACAGCAAATAGTAGGTATGAGCTCAAGGTTGAAAACAGCTTTTAGCATTAAAGGCCTGTATTATTGGTGGGATGGTCAAAGAGAGGTGAGGGATAAGGGTACTGTAGCTATGGTTTTAAAAGTTACTGTCCTTTCAAAAGGCATTCTAAAATGTGCATTTCAATGAAGTACTTATGAAACAAATGAAAATGTCTTAAGAAAGATTTTCTAATTAAACAACATGCAACTAAAAGAAATTATGAAATAAACAATAAAGATCTAAACAGTAAGGGGAAAACTAGTAAATCAACCAAAGAAGGTAAGTTATATAAAAGCTACCATGATTATTATCCATTTTGTGGCAAGAATTGTGACATTTTATATAGATATAAATACATACATATATCATACTTTATTTAGTCATTTCAACAATCTTATAGGATAAGCACACAAGGAAAGCTTAAGGTTAAAACACATTAAGTAATTTCCCCCAAATTTCACCTCTATCAAGAGTCAATAATCCAGCAAAGGTCTGTCTGATTTTAAAAGACTATTACGATTCTGCTATATTAAAGAGCATGTTGTTTTTTTAAAAAGAAGGCTATTAAAGGAATAATGATGGACACTCCTGCTAGATGTCTGCTGCAGAAAATATAACTGAGGATGCTCACTAGCTAAGGATGGAAAGTACTCTGCTGGATAAGCATTTTCTGCACTGCTTTCCAACGTTAAAATCTGTTCATTTCACATCAATAAGCATAAACAGGAAGTCAAAATTGACATATAATTTTAAAAGAGGAAGTCCAAATTCAAAGTAACTTACTCTGTTAAACATGTAAAATAGAGAGTCCTTTTCTTATCTTTTCATTTCTTTCCTCCATAGAACAATTGTTAGACAAAGACAGGGGAATCTGTCAGCTCTGCCAATGTCATTCCTCTACAATGTGTTCTCTTACTGTCTGGCATCATCGGCTCCATAAAGTATTCCGGGGAGTCCGAAAGTGCCCTCATCATAGGACCACTCACCAAGCCAGTAAGCCTGGGCGATGGGGTAAAGTGCTGGGCATCAAACTGGATGCTCGTCTTTATTATGTTTTTACTATGATACGGGATGAGGAGTTTAGAAGTAAGTATATGTGGTAAACTCTAAATAAATCTTTCCTTTATAGACGGGAAAGGAAACAACAAAGACATGCATGTGTGCTAAAGCAATAACAAGAACCAGAAGGAACGCGGAATTGTAGGGGCAGGGGAGGCTATTTCGTTTGGTCATCAGTCAGTGCGGGTCAAAAGTAGCTACATGAAGGAGCTAACTAAGGAGGGGGTTCCATTATTATCCATGCTTCCAAATAAGAACTTAATGCTATTTCCCTTCAGTTTTAGGTTTCTGATTTGTTATTTGGGTCACAATCAAAGTCCATCACGTATACAATTAGAGTGTACTTCACACAGTTGGCATGGAAGCAGAGAAACGCTATTTTATTTTCCGTAGGGCTTGCGGAAACCATGAGGTGCACGTATATCTTCTAGAGGTTTCCTAGTTATAGGGCTGCCCAGCACCCTGATTTTGAACTGTAAGTAACACCTACACAATGGCCTGGTACCAGCAACTAAAGCACACATGCCTAAGAAATACTATCCATGAAGTTGTATGTGTGTGTCTTGTGTGTGTGTGGGCGGGGGGTGGCTTAAATGACCCTCTTGTTTAACTTGTTTTTAAAATTCAATTATATTTTGGACTCTATCTATAGTTGGTCAGAAATTACTAAATACGTCGACAAATTATGAGAAAGGGAATCATTTGTGCATTGTTGCTAATGATATCAACAGATAAACTTGTAAATAGCAAACAAGTAACATAACAGACCAAAGCATAAAAAAGGTGAACCAAGGAAGCATAAGAGATACACAGGTATGTTCACAATCAGTGAAGCTCTTAGATAATAGAATAGGCAAAACAAAATAAATGCGCTAAGTGGAGGTGTAAGAGGAAATATTTATTTACCAACCAGTCCTATTATACTTCCCTACTGTTCTATTCTCTATTTCACTTCCCAAAGAATTATTTCTCTCTTATTTTAATCATCAACAAATTAGTAGTAGACTAAAAAAAATAGAAAAATTTCTATGTTCAGATTACTATGTTCATAAAATTAGTATAATCCCTGTCCCTTTTAGGAATGACACAGTTCTTCTGCTATCTCCTTATCTTTCTGTGGCATATATCATTAGAAGTAACTGATGGTGCATGAGGGAAAGTAAGTGGAAGTATAAATGGAGCAAAGATCAGCGAGCAGAAAATTTCTCAGTATGAAGAGAAAGAAGGCCAGACTGGTATGTTTAATACAGCACATTATAATAATTTTTTTCTGTAAAACTATCCCACCATCACCACCAATTATTCCTATGAAGCTGGTAAGGTAATTTTGGAATTAACATGTGAAGCAGAATCATAAATAGAGTTAAACCTTTAATAACCTCTCTACATCAGTTTCCAAATTTTGCACATCTTTTACCAGAATTGTTTTCTATTTATTGGCACAGCTATCTTGTAAAATGAAACCATATTTCATCAATCTGTGTGGAATCGATTACAAGTATGAAGTAGGTAAGAGTATCAGCACCCCCCTCAATTAAATGTTCCATAAATTGGTCATTTTCGACAAATTCATAATGTGAATAGAAACAGCTAAACAGCACAATAAAATAGCTACTATTCTAGGAGACGAGCTCACAGTAAATGCAGTATTAATTTTTATATTCTGCAGATTAGTCCTATAAACTTTAAAAAAAACAACCAACTAGTTTTTCCTAAATATTCTCTGGAATGCATGGCATGTTTAATTTTAAGGACGGAGACTACTGGAATATGAGGGCAACAATGAATTGTGTATTTACAATCACAACTGGAATGAGCTTTTGACGAATCACTGAAGTAAATGAAAATGAATCATCTTTCCTTGATTCTTAGTTTTCTCCCAAGCCACCTTAAAATCAAAATCAGCTTACATTTTACAATGGTAACATTATTTTTTTCATAAAAGTAGAAACTAAAGCACATATAACCTCCTATGTAGAATACTAAAAATAGTCTTATGTACCATTAATGAAATTTTTAAAATGAATTTTCTAGACCATAAATACATGCACCTACTGATAGTGTGACAAAAACAGTCTAACCATATAGAAAATACATGGGCCATTTGTAAGAGTATTTGTTTATGCACACTGTTTCAGAAATTACTCAACATGGCTTTGATTTCAATTAGTACTTATTTTATTCCCCAAGTATATTAATAAACCAGAATTCAGGGCTCGGCTGCCTTAAACAGTGTGAGAATGGCATCACCTAACCAAGCTATCACCATTTCAATGGCTTTGGAAAGAAAACCTTTGCTTTCTACTCGGATTACATACGGATACGTTTTATGAGTTGATTGTGAAGCGAACACAACATCACCACATAACCGGAGCTAACAATAATTTTTAAATTGCCCTCCAAATACAATTGCACACGAATGCCTTTTACAGCCCAAAGTGCTCAAGGGGGCCTCCCTTTGATGGTGTGTCAATCGCTTCTCCTTCATCAGATGTACAAGTCTACACTCATTTAGCCCACCAATTACTAATGCGGTGAGCGCTGCAAGCGAAGTTTGAGTCCATCTTTCTCAACAGCTCGGGCTCATCAACTATTGCAACTAACTCAGGACCCATTCCTGCACACGCCGGATCTCTCCGCGGCTCCATCGGCTTGCTTCCTTGGGCGACAACCAACTTTCCCAACAGAATAAACCATCTCACACGACCCCACAGCGGCTGAGGGCTGGCCGCGCATTCCGCACCAGCCGGCCTGCAGGCCGATGCCCTCTCGGATGTTTGACAGTTTCTGAACCCCAGCGCCCGTGTGGTGTCTGTCCTTGGTGCTGAAACACGCTCCCTCTCTCACCCCCCACCCCACCGCCCCGTCTCTGAAAGATGGGCTTCTCAGTCTCACTTCGAGGCGATCCAGAGACTTCTCCATCTGGGGGTGCGGGGGTGGGGTCTGAAGGTAAGGGGTGTTCAGAAGGAGCCCGTAAGTTTCTTGGCAGAGGATGCTAACCAGTGCGTGCGCTGAGGGCGGGGAGAGGGTGGGGGAAGCGGCCAAGCGCCCCGAGGGCATCCCCTCCGCTGGGAAGCCCCGGGGAACTGGGACTGCGGCAAAGATCGCAAGAGCGGGGTGCCGGGGAGCCCGCACCGCGGCCAGGCCGGTCGGCCGAGGACCCACCGACACTGACGGCGCCAACGGTGGCGCGAGCCCCGCGTCCTTTTGTTTCTGGGGTCTGCGGGGCGGGCGGGGCGAGCGGGAGCCCGCACCTGCATTCGTTGGCGCCGGTGGGGGGGACAACAAAAGACCCCGCCGCCCGGGCGGGAGGCGCCGGCGGAGCCCCGGCGGCCGCTCGGCTCGCCGTCCCGGCCGCTCTTACCGTCCCGGTCGCACAGCTGGATGGCCTCCAGGCTGAGGTTTTTGATCACCTCCTCACAGGGGCTGGTGGGGCTGTTGAGGGCATGATCCAGACGCGGCACCTCCATCTTCCAAGCCCCGTCTCTAGCCCGCCTGCTTCGTACCCAGGCTCTCTCCGCGGATCGGGTGGGAGCGAAGGGCGGGAAAAGGAGGGGGAGTGGCAGGAGGAGGAGGGGAGGAGGCCTGGGACGCCGCGCGGAGGGGCCTGGGCGGAGGCGCCGGCTGGGGAGCCGCGGCCGAGGCGACGGCCGTGGCAGGAGCTCGGGGGAGTGTGGCGCTCTGAGAGACCCAGCGGGACCCGGCGCGAGGGAGGGCGGCGCGCGCTCCCGGCGGGGAGGGGACGCGGCGCGCGCGCACGGAGGAGAACGTGAGGGCGAGGGCGCGCCGCGCGCGCGCGCGCACTGGAGGCGACGCGCCCACCTGCCGGCGTGCGGCCGCCCCTCCCCCCGTGGCCACGCCCTCACGCGCGCGCGCGCTCGCCCGGCGTCCTCGTGCCGCGCCCCCGCACCGCGGCGCGCGAGGCCGCGGCCGGCGGAGCCGAGGGGCTGCTCTCCACCCGCGTGCTTGCCTCGCCTGACACCTCCCCCCTCCGGTGATGGCGGTTTGGTTTTGCCGTCCTTCCCCGGCGCGTCGCGCGGAGCCCAGGTTGACACTGCGGCGTTGGCGAGGCGAGGCGAGTTTGGGGGTTCGTGAAGAGATGCCAAAGGCCGAGCCTAGACTAGAGCCCGGAGTCCCAGGCTGCGCGCTGCCCACGCCCTGCATTCTCGCTCGGACACTCTTCGGAGAAAGGAAAGAATCGGCTCTGAGGAGAGCGGGAGTTGGAGGACGGGCTGAGGGCCACCGGGAGCGGGGGCGAAACTGCCCCAAAGGCGGGCGTGCCCGGAGGCCGCGGGCGCCTGCGAGCAGCCGTGCGGGGTCTCGCCTGTGGGCCTGGGTGTAGACGGGGTTGGCTGCAGTCGGAAGTGGAGGTTGACCTCGTCACCTCCGAGCCAAGGCAGCCCTGGGGACAGCGCGGCCAGCGGTCTAAACCGGCTCCCCTCCGGAGTTCCTCTCCCTGAGACCCACAGGGGCAGTTGCCCCTACCCCTCCCCGCGCGCAGGGTCAGAGTGCATCGGAATGGCCGTTTTTCGGTTTGAGGGAGCTTTAAACCAGCAGAGCCTCCTCCTCCTCTGAACGTGTATGTCCTCTAGGAGTGAAGCTGCGTTTTGCTGGTTTTCCAGTTGCAAACATGAAGGTTGACGAATAAAGTTGGGAGAGAGACTCGTCCCTGGTGAAGACATCCAGGGGAAAGGGGAAGGGCGGCTTTCCACAAGATGGACTGACACACTGGCTGCCACAAGGGGTTCCCGCACAGGAAGGACCACCGGGCAGGGTCTCCTTCGGTTGTGCAAAGGGTCACAATGAGTTTGAATTGCCTAGAAGACACCTGTCAGCAGTCCTATAAGACGGTGCTTGTAGTTTGCTGCTTGCCGGCCCTGCCCAGTCACATCCATTTAGCTGGCGGAATCTCGTTCAGCTGAAAGCTTGTCTAAAGTAAGGACCCGTTTAAGGTAGAATAAGGCTGCAATTCAAACAAACAAACAAAAACTTGGCGCCACTGCCAGTCGATTAAAAAAAATCATTTCAGAACATAATTGAGCATCTTAAAGAGCACTGTCCCTGTTGTGTGTTAACGTACTAATGAAGATGGATCTCCTCTTGCAGTTTGAGAGAATTCCCGGGTCAAGGTAGGGGTATCCCCAAGGAGCTGGTAAATTATTACCTGTCAAGAGATATGACAAGAAGGCACTTATTGGTGAATTTCCTGTGAAGCCTGGCTCTGGAGGATTAGCAATATATATTGCCAGTCTAACTGCAGTGCTTTTTATCTTTGGGGGTAGCCTCGGATTTACAAATCTTCAGAAGGAATCCTGCAAACTTGAATGCCACTTTACTGAGTTACATACGAGAAATAAAATTCAATCATATAATTGTAGTTGATATAAATATTTAATAAATACCTGCTCTACCCAGAACAAGTAGGAGAAAGATGTTGCTGTCTACTTTCCCTAAAAATTAAACATTTGGAAACACCGTGGGGTGGGGGCGTTCTACTCTGTCGTGTATATATATAGGGCCATTACACATGGCAGTGCATTCATAGGCAGTAGGTTTTGGCTTATATCCAGGACAAAATGCTAGCTGTAAAAAGTTCCAGGCTGCCTACAAGTTCCTGTATATGCCAAAGGTGGCCGGATTAGCAGCCAACATATTCACCATGACAATGCTGAAGAGCAGGGGGATCCTCAAGAAAAGACTGACCAATCAGAAAAATAGCACAGATCAGGTTCTCCTCTAGCCACCAATTTGGAGAGCAAGACCATAAACAGCTACACAGACCAAAGGAGGCAGAAGATGTCATTCAATCCCTATACAGTAACTTTTGATCCAATACCTCCAAGTAATTGAAACTACACTTATATTCTCAAATGCCATGTAAAGTAATAGTTAGGGAGAATGGTAAAGCTAAGACACAAGGTGTTACCTAAAGAAACTGAACTTTGCCTAAAGCAGCTGACTAAAATATTGATCGAACCTAGGGTCAGAACTAGACTAAAGACACATTGTTCTTCCTCTCCCATTCCTCTGTGCATGACATTTCATGAAGGTGACTGAAACAGTTTTAAATAAAAGGAAAGTTCTACCTTTTCACACAAGTTTCAATGTAATTGCTAAAAAAAAAAACCCCACAAAATCATTACTTTGAGTGTCCACCATCACAGAGAAAACCCTACCAATAATTCAAGCTCCAACTCAAATGGGACAATCTCTGTGTGATGCCCTCTGCCCCTCCCCCCAAAAATCATTTTATATCTCTGGGGGTTTATTTACATTCAGAAGTTAGTTTACATAATCTAATATATTTACATAATCTAACTTATGTGTACATAAGTTTACATAATAGTTTAGTGGACATAATCACATAAGTTAGTTTATATGAATCAGAATTGGATTTTAAAATAACTTTAAATATATTATTATCCAATCCTTTATCCAATGTTGAATCCCTTGACAAGCAGTATTTTATCCTTTAATAAACAGTAACTTAAAATTCTCATGAAGTAATTCAAAATCGTGCCCTTGCAGCGTCAAAATCTGTCTTCCGGTCAAGTCAATACAAACGACTTTATTTTCCTTTCTGTTGACTGTGCACAGTATAACCCATCTTCCTACTGATGCCCATATATATTTAATTCTTTGGCTAAAGTATCCTAGTTTTCAAAAAATATTTCTGACCTCACATTGCTTTCAGTCCTTCTCTCACCCTGGGCACTGTCCTCTGGGTCACTTATTTTTTCTAAGAGTCCCAGGTGAACATACCGCATGTGGAAACAAGAATATAGAAGGGAAATACAACAGGCTGTCACTATTTTTGTTTCATATGTCAGGGATCTTTTAAAGCAGCCCCAAAGCACATAGGATTTCCTGACAATGATATCCCTCTGCTTCCACATCGTGAGCTTGCAACCACACAAAAACCTATACCTCTTGCCCTTACATTATATTTTCCCTGTGGTTGTAAGTTTTAAATACATATTAAATTTTAGTATTTAGAAAATACTCGGTACAATTTGCTGACTTGCATGATTGAACTCCCGTACTTTGAACCAGTTTAGTTATATTGCTGCAACTAGCCTAGGATTGTGCCAAGGCCAAAGAAAAGTCGGTTGCAAAGTTCTCTTGGTGGAATTACAAGTACTAGAGGGTCAGAGGCCATCCTTAAGGGACCCGGGGTTCCAGCAAACCCCTGATTTTGATGGCTAGGCAGAGGGCAAAGAATCAGAACCAAAACCATATGTAGAAACAAATTGTGTAATCAGCACAGGATTGTTTTCCTCACACCACTATGGAACTTTTACCATAATTCATCACCCATCTCCACCGCCCTTACTCTCCGATGCTGACTTCAGATTTAGTTAGATTCCCACGTCACCTGGTCTCAGCTTTCCCTCATCTTCAGTCTCTTTGATATCCCTATGGTTTGCTCCTGCCGAACTCTGCTGGATCTATTCCTACTTGAGTGCTTAGTGTTTATCTCTCTAGCTTCCAAGCTGCCCTCTTGAGTGTAGGTGTTATTTGAAGTTCAACCTCTGACATTATGTTCTTCCCTGTTTAAAGTTATTTCCGTTGAGGATGAATGCATTACCATTAATTCCCATCTCTTCTTAATGTTCATATTCTCACCCTTATCATTGTTAAATGCCCATCTTACAATTCTAACCAAAAGCCATTGCAATTGTTTCCAATTGTCCGTGGAACATTTTTATTTACATTCTCATAATTTTTCATTTATTTATTTATCCTTGAAACTGATGACCTTCTCTAACTTCTTCCGTTGTCCTTGACAGCACTATCTCCTTAGTTACCAAAGATCACTCCACTTTCTGATTTTCTCTTTTTCCTCTTTAACTATCATCAAAACAGTGGCAATTTTGTAATATGTCTTGAATGTGTAGCCTTTTCCAAATAGTAGAACTATCACATCAAGGAATCCTGGTTGGCTTAATTGGTTATGTGTTGGACTGCTAACTAATCACAAGATAGTAGGCCAAACCACCAGCTACTCAGAGAAAGAAAGATAAGGCTTTTAGTTCCCATAAAAATTCCCAATGGAAACATTTGAAGCAATCTGAGGGTCACTATGAATGAGAATAGACTAGATGACAATAAGATGATCACATTTATGTCCTCATTATGTGACTAGATTATTGAAACTGCTACCTATTTAGTGTTCCTCCCTTCCTTAATATAAACTGATTCTAAAATCCACACACTAAAATCTTTTGATAACCAAAGCTTGCTCAATAATTTATCATGTTACCTATTTCTGTTCTGTAGTTAATCAGAAGTTAATGAATATTTTAGGACAAATTTGTGACAAATGTAAGGCAGTATTCATGGGATATTAATCTAACAAAGCTTTGTAGGTCTGTGGGAAGAAAGGAGATTAGGAAATTGTTGTAGTCCAGGCAAGAAATTCTAAAGTACGCAGTCTAGAAAAGTAGAATTGAGGGTGAAAAGGGTAATAGTTTTAAGAGTGATGCTACATTGTTTTGTTTCTGAGATCATAAACACACATATAATGAAAGATACTTCAATATTTTGCTATTTTAAAACATTAATGTGATCACCCATAATACTGAAGGTTTTGTATCTATAGCATACAACATACATGGAACCTATGAAGTAAAAAAAAGTGTTTAATGTGTTCTTTCCCAGTATTTAAATCTCAGTATTTCTTTTATTTCCACATCATCAATTTTGTATTCAACAGCTCATTTATCAAACCTTCCAATAGAGTGGCTAGAGGTTTTTTGTATGCTTGGGTTTCTTTTTTGTTTGTTTGATTGATTTTTGTTTTTTAAATCATTCTATTGGAAGCTCATACAATATTTATCACAATCCATATATCCTTCCATTATGTCAAGCACATTTGTACATTTGTTGCCATCATCATTCTCAAAACATTTGCTTTCTACTTGAGCCCTTAATATCAGCTCCTCGTTTTTCCCCCTCTCCCCTCATCCCTCCCTTATGAACCTTTCATAATTCATAAATTATTATTTTTTCATGTCTTACACTGATCAATGTTTCCCTTCACCCACTTTTGTCCATCCTCAAGGAGGAGGTTATATGTAGATTCTTATAATCAGTTCCCCCTTTCTACCCCACTTTCCCTCCACCCTCCAGATATCACCACTCTCACCACTGGTCCTGAAGGGGTCATCTGTCCTGGATTCCCTGTGTTTCCAGTTGCTATCTGTACCAATGTACATCCTTTGGCCTAGCCAAATTTGTAATGCAGAATTAGGGTCGTGATAGTAGGGGGAGGAAGCATTTAAGAACTAGAGCAAAGTTTTATATTTCATCGTTGCTACCCTGACTGGCTCATCTCCTCCCACAACGCTTCAGTAAGGAGGTGTCCAGTTGCCTACAGATGGGTTTTGAGTCTCCGCTCTGCACTCACCCTCATTTACAATTACATGATTTTTTTGTTTGTTTTTTGATGCCTGCTACGTGATTCCTTCAACACCTCGCAGTCACACATGGAAGTGCTTCTTCCATGTGGGCTTTGTTCCTTCTATGCTAGATGGCCATGTGTTTATCTTCAAGCCTTTAAGACCCCAGACACGATATCTTTTGATAGCCAGGCACCATGAGCTTTCTTTACATTTGCTTATGCACACATTTGTCTTCAATGATCATATCGGGAAGGTGGGCACCCACGATATGATTTTTAGTTCTTTGATGTCTGATAACTGGTCCTTTCTGCACCTTGTGGTCAGATAGGCTGGTATGCTTCTTCCATTTGGGCTTTGATGCTTCTGAGATAGATGGCTGATTGTTTATCTGTAAGCCTTTAAGACCCCTGATGCTATATATTTTGATAATTGGGCACCATCAGTTTTCTTCACCACATTTGCTTATGCACACATTTGTCTTCAGTGATCATGTCAGGAAGGTTTGCATCATGGAATGCCAATTTAATAGAACAACATGTTCTTGCATTAAGTACTTGAGTGGAGGTCCAATGTCCATCTGCTGCCTTAATACTAAACCTATAAATATATGCACGCATATCTATTTCCCCACACTAAATGCATGTGGCAGATCAATGTGGGGGGAGAGCAAAGCAGGGAACATTCAAGGGTGTACAAAGGATAGACTCTGGGGCCAGAGCATGGCACCCCATTGGATTTGACTGGAGGACAAGCCTAGAGTTCACATATTAGACCTTGATCTATTGACAGGGTTTTCTTTCTTTTTATTAATTTATTCTTTTATGGGCCATTGGTTTTCTTTTTTGTTGTCATTACTGTGTTCTCATTCCTGTCTTGTTTTGCCTTGTTTTTTCGTGCATGCTATTATCGCTACAGATCTATCTAGATAGGATAGGCTGGATGAACAGTCTGGAGGAGAAAACAATGGGACCAATGGTTCCGGGGGGACACGGGAGAGGGGGAGGTGTGGGTAAGGAGATGGTGTTGATCAACCCAGGGACAGGGGAGCAACAAGTGATCAAAATTAGTGACAAGGTGGATGTGAGAGGCCTGGTATGGATTCATCAAGGACAATGTAACCGAGATAAATTACTGAAGCCCAAATGAAGTCTGAGCATGATAGTGGGACAAGAGGAAAGTAAATGGAAATAGAAGACAAAGGGCATTTATAGAGTTCTAAATATAGGCATCTACATTTGTAAATATATTTATTTTCTAATGACATTCAGGTAGATTATCCATACAAACTAAAGCAGCAAGGAGTCTTTACCTTATATCTTTGAATAAACAAAGTTTAACTATAACTCTCAGAGTAGCTGACAGGTTTGTCTTGGAATACCTTCTGTTATTATTAGTCAAAACTAAAAAAGAGTTCGTGTTGGGAGGTTGAAATCTTGGGAAAGATGGATGAAAAAGAACTTTCCAATAGCCAGAACCACATCATCCTTCTTTGGCTGCTGCGGCCGCTACTTTCCCTTGTTTGCCTCGCCTTCACTAAGTACCACATCTGGGAGTTTTCAGAATCAACTGATGCAGTGAGCAGAATTATCAATATTTAATCACAACGAGTTGCTATAAATTGCAGGCTATTCTTACCTTTACCAAAACCAATATTTTTAATTTCGAGATCTTCACCAGGCTCAAGATGAATTCTCTTAGTTCCTCACATTAATCAACCTCTAGTTGATTCCCAAAGAAACAGCGTAAACTGTTCCTCAGAAATCTTGATTTGACTAGTGTCCCCTTAGTTTACCTGGAGAAATTTCCTGATTAGTTTTTTCCTTGGATTTGTGTCTTTAGCAATGGCTTTTTCAATTAGGAGCAGAATTTAGTTTCTTAAAATTTTTTCATTGCTGAAAGAGATATCAATCCCACTGCCATTGAGTAGATTCCAATTCATAGAGACCTTGTAGAACAGAGTAGAAGGGCAGTAGTAGGGCAGTTGAACTGCCCTGTGGGTTTCCAGGTTGTAAATCATTATAGGAACAGAAAGCCTCATCTTTCTCTCAAAGAATGACTGATGGGTTTGAACTTCCAATTTTGTGGTTAGCAGCTCAACATGCAACCTACTATGCTACCAGGGCTCTTTGGAGTTATAACGAGGCTCTTTAAAGGCACTTTCATATTTCTGAATGTCCAGCCTCTCTCTGATTGCATTATAGCATCAAAGAATGTTGATGAGCACACAGGGACAAAATTATTTTTTTTAAACTTTTTACACATAGTAAACACCTTTAGGGAATGAGTTGCTGGACCTAGAGGTTCAGGACCATAGTCTCAAGGGATACTAAGGAATATTGGCATGAGAGTCCACAAAAACAATATTCTGCGTCCTACTTTGGTGAGTAGTCACTGGGGTCGTAAGATCTTATGAGCAATCCTCTTGGGGTAACTATTGGTCTCTCTCTGTTCAGAGGTAAGAAGAGTGATAAAAAACCAAGGATATATGGAAACACTTAATTCAATGGATTATGTGGACCATTGAAAATCAGTCTCTATGACACTCAGACCAGTCGAAGTAGATGGTGCCCAGCTACCACTACCATCTGCTCTGAAAGTCCTTGATAAGAGTGGGCAAAGTACGGAACAAAACTCAAAATCATAACGACAACCAGCCTTACTGCTTAGAGGCTGGTAGAAACCCCCAGTCCAAAGACTATGGTCATTATTAAACTTTTAGGTCTAGAAATACACCCCCATTGTTCAGTTTTCAGTCAAACAACAAAGAGGTCTATGAGAGGAACAATCCAGGGGAGGTATTTATTCCTTAGATTTATCAACCATTTGTGATCAGAAGGGCAGCATTTACCCAATGACAAAGTCCAGACGGGTTAATAAGGAGAGAATAATGGAAATTGGAAACAAAAGAAATGTGGAACACATAGTGTTACATTGTGAGGATTAATATCACATTGTGAGATGTGTATGAATTGCTGAATGGAAAAATTGATTGGCTCTGTAAACTTTCACCCAATCCACAAAAAGTAGGAAAAAATGAATGCAAAAGTCATTCATTCATCGGAAATAAATTTATTATATATATATATATATTTAAGTTGCTATTGAGCACCAATTCATAGTGACTCATCTGTAGAGGGACTGTGTCCTATAAGGTTTTCAATAGCTGTTTTGTTTTTAAGTAGATTACCAAGCCTTTCTTCCGAGTCACCTTTGGGTGGGCTTGAGCCTCCTTCCAGTATGTTAATCATTTGCCCTACTTCGGGACTCTAGTAGCATGATGAGAAATTCTAATTAAACAATACATCAGCCTTGAGATATTCTTTGTAATATTTGTGTAAACAATTTTATCATACATTCAACAGGAGTTTATTTTTCCTGAATCCATCCAAACTAGACAGTCTCCAAAATCCATCATACCAATTTCAGGTGGATAGAGGTTCATTAGCGGGATTACGCAGTCAATAGAATCCTTTGCTAATTCAATGTTATGTGTGTATTAGATCGATTCACACTATTGAGTGGCCATTAGGCCTTTGAAAGGCTACAAAGAGAGACTGTGTCCTTGGTGGCACTTCTTCCATTTCTCCAGTTATTACTGTTATTCTACAATGTACATAGGTTGGATTGCTTCTGGCTAAGTATGGAAGAGGAGAAAGGATCATAAAAACTAGCTCATAGCTGTCTTCAATTAAAAAGTGGTTAGCAATAATGGTATCAACATGAAGAGCAAAATCGATGGCACTGAATTATACATGTAGAAGTTGATGAGAACTGTAGAATGTTTGCTGTGGATACTTTCCCCACAATTATAAAAATATAGTGACACTAATAACAATGAGCATTATGAAGAAGAAAATACTCCCAAATTGATTGTGGTAATGATTGTACAGTCCATCTTGATATGATTAAACTATTGAATTGTATGAGAAGTGGATGAGGTGACAAACCATTTCTTTAAAAAGTGGCAATAGTGAGGGACAGCAAGACAGATGAACTGTCACCTTTTGAAAATCTAGTAAGGGTGCCCGTTATTGGGACACAAAATGGGGCTATTTATTGTTATTGTCTCTATTTATGAACATTGTTTACCAAAACAAAACCAAATTCACTGACGCCAAGTGGATGCCCACACAGAGCCACCCTCCAGGGAAGAATTAAACTGCCTCTGTGGCTTTCTGAGATGGTAAATCTTTACAGGAGCAGAAAGCCTCAACTCTCCACAGGAGTAGAAAGCCCTAACTGGTGATTTCCAAGTGCTCCGGTGTGCTTAACAGCCCGCTGTGGACCGCCGGGGCTCTTCCCACATCAAATACTATTCATAAAGTCGTAACGGTGCCAAATGTTTCCAGATTGATAAGCTCATTCACCACTACCTTTGCAGTGCTTGCAACCTCTCTACAGTACAGTTTTCTGGCATGCCGTGTTGCACATGTTTATGTATATGTAGATATAACATTTTCTTCCTTGAAATTCCCTTAGTATTTTCTGTATTGTTGGCTTGTTTTATAGAGGTACCAATTGACCTGTATTTAGCATTCTGTGTAGCAAGCAAGCATGTACTTTACATAATTGATTTAGAGGAAAAGGGTAAATGGAGACGAAGGGCAGAAACAGGAACACATTAAACTTTTTATCAAGGTATTTGTAAATATTGGTGTTTCACCTTTTTATGCCACAGGAAAAAAAGGACTCCGAAGGAGAAATGTGACAGATGCTGGGGGAGAGCCAGGTGCTGTGCAAGCACAAAGAAGGAAGGAAAGAGTTTCAGCTGCGGGACGTCTATGTGAGTAAAACACTGCCCCGAGTGCTGTACGCACAATAAACTAAAGTGTCCTCAGGTTGCTGCTGCAGGATTCACTCTGTACTCCAAAGTGCTGCTGAGTCAGCCCTTTTCAACTCTGCTGGGACCCACAGCAGCATAAAATTGATGCCTAAACATACGTTTTCCCTCTTTTGTATATGTATCAGGGGAAACAAATATTTACTTAAATGACCCATTGTCAACATGCCCAATATGGTCTTCTGGACCGGGTCATCTTCATGGGTAGTGGAAAAGAATGCTCTACATACAATGAGCATTTAACAATTATGAATTTGATACCAGCTATGCAGCAAACTTTTACTTGCATATTCCATCAAAACCTCAACATTATAAAGGCCAACATTAAAAGTCTTCTTTATCTTCTTATTTTACCTATAAATAATAACCATTCAGCTTAATCTGGCAATGCTAGGCTTAGCAAATCTGGGCTTCTAATTATAGAATGAACTTTGATTTTGAGTGATTACCTATCATATCAATTTCCATTTGGAATCATTAAAATTAATTATTTTGAACATGGCTTCTTAATAATACATTCCATGATTATTATAATGTGAGTGTCTAACGCTGTCTGAAGCGCCCTTGTAGTGATGTGAGTTAGGCCTTGGGATGCTAAGCCTCAGTCAGTTGTGTCTGGGAGAGAAGGATGGTACATTCTGCACCTGCACAGATTTACAGTTTCAGAAACATCATGTAGGGTCATTAAGAGTCAGAATGGACTCAGTGGCAGATGTAAGGCTGTTGAGTCTCCAATACTTTCAAGGATTACACTCTTTATTAATTAAAACCCCAGCAATTCCCCTGTTTATAACCTCTGTAATTCACCTCTCTGCCCATGTTCAAATAATGTCTGGAAAAACATATTGGACCTGTTTTGTTAATGCTACCTGAAGTGGTCACGGCACGTCGTATCCCAGCCAGCTCTGCAGAATAGCACCATTACCTAAACCGATTCTGCCATACCTAAAAGCACTGTATAAGAAAACCATTTTCTACAATACAACTTTTAATTGCCAATTTTCACCTCAGTGGGTTTTTTCAGTGAGGAATGCATAGATTTCCCTGTGTGGGAGAGATTTCCAATTGTATATGCTGCAAAATTAAACTCTCTGCTTACAAAGTACAAAGCAGCCTTAATACCTTAACCTAGTACAATATAAAACTCTCATGCTCTCTTGTATAGTGATTTCTATGCCCCTCCCAGAAACATCCAGTCTTTCGCAACTTGGTTGGTATACACAAAGCTTTCTCTTTGATCTTACTGTGAACTTACAGTTATTAAAAGACAAAACTACAATTATTTCTAAATAATTTTTTCTAGTTAAAAGATACTTTAAAAATATAGTTATTGAACCTACTTAGGTCTATTCTATCATATATTGACTCTAATATAAGGGCTATAAGATCATAAGTGACATAGTAACCACTTGCTTCATAAAATCTTTCATATCATTCTGTATAGATTAATATGCACAACTTTCAAAGCTGAAATGAGATGTCTTTTTCTTTCTTTACCCTGAATTGGGCCACTGATGCTGGTCGAGACTGACTGTGTCTGCACATTTCCAAAACTCATAGTCACAACTCCTTCAGAAATTAATAAATCAATATTTTAAATAATGACAACCCATTTGAGTCAAAATAAAATGGCTTGGGAACCATATACTTATGGCAGGAAACCATTTATTGATCATTTATAGACAGCATTCTAAGTATATGTATTAACACATGTAATAAACAACTTTATGTGCTAGGTAATGTTTTAACCTTATTTTACAAAGGAGCATAAACAAAATCAAAGCTACTGCCAAAGAGTTGATTCTGCCTCTGAGTGACCCTATACAAAGTAGAATTTGCTGCATAGGGTTTCCAAAGTTTTAAATTCTTACAGAATCATACTGCCACGTTTTTCTCCCACAAAGTGGCTGGTGGGTATGAACCACCTACCCATGGGCTACTAGCTGAAAATTTTAACCACTGAGGTACTTATTTATTGTGCCAACCTGGCCGATAAACACATGCAGGGTTAATTGAAGGACAGTGGGATAAATGGCTCGGTGAGCCTCACCTTTCTAGTTCTTGGATCTCTTGCTTTGTGATGGTCAGATCAGGGTGCAGCTGCCTTAGCCAGGTCCCTGCTTCAGCTGGCACGGCTCACTTCGTGCAAGGCATCCCCGAGGAGACGCTGCATGGACCTACCCTGATGCAGCCCTGGGTGCTGGAACAACCATGTGGAGACCCCTGCCAGCACTGAGGTGCTTACACATTCACTGACTCGGCTTTCCTCCTGCAGTGGCAGCACTGTGTGTGCTTTGTGAGATGGAGGAGGACTTTGTGGATTGGTGTTGGACATATGGGTTAATGTTGGACTTGTGGGCTTGGGCAGCACTGGGTTTAGGTGTTTTCTTGATGTGCACTTACCCTTTATATAAAACTCTCTCTTATACATGAATTTTTGTGGATTTGTTTCTCTAAAGTATTCAGACTAACACAACCACTATAATACCGGTTTTCCTAAAAATGTACATAAAGAGCTTAAATAACTTGCTGAAGGTCAACTTCAACTTAAAGTAAGATAGTTTCGCTTCTCTCGCAGTCTTTCTTTACATTATAGCAAAAGGAAAGTGTCTATGTGTATGGTCATATTTAGTGCTTTCATTTTCATATTAAGAAAGAAATACTGGGTACTGCTTCACAACCTACTATGTAGTTAAATTTTTCACAGAGGAAAAAGAAAAATTTCACACTTTCTTTACCCCTGAGGAAAGAAAACCAACACTAAACAGTGATTTCAACTCTTTCCAGTTCTCTGTAGTCTTCTTGAGTCACGTCCGGGGGTGGTGGTTCCCTTTTTCTGGTGATAGTGCTGGGAAACTGAAGACTTGGAAAATGGCTAACAGGTTAGAAATGCCCACATATCCTCTGTCTACAGCTTCATCAGTCACAGAGTTTTATGAAACAATTTCAGTTCTACTTCAAATGAGTTGAATAGTTTCTTTTTTGAAAGAGAGGTACATCTATACCCAAATTATCTCAGTGATAGAAGTCAATATGATCTATGATTCTAGGTCAACATAAGCTGCAGTTTTATCTACAGGTAACATTCATAGGCTCTATTACTGATTCAGAAGGGGCCTGCTGGCCACCAGCTGCCCCATGGAAGAAAGGTGAGGCTGTCTACTCCCATAAAGACAGTCTCGGAACCTGCAGGGACAGTTCTACTCTGTCCGAGAGGGCCCGTGTGAGTCCAAATCAACTCAACGGCAGTGAGTTTTTTGTTTTTGCTGTTTTGTTCTATTTATTTATTTATTTGTAATGGATATCACCCCTGGGATTTTCTGCGTCCGATTTTCTGAAAACTCAGAATGAAGGAGAATTAAAATAGATTTAAAAATAGCAAATTGGAATCATTAGACTGTCAAGTAATTTCTTTGATGATGTTTACTAGCCATATTGTACCTGCTCAAGAGCTGATGAGCTGTCTATCTTTAGAACTATTAATTTTAGGCTATTTGCATACATAGAAGGTAACTAAGGAACAGAAAACAAAACAGCAACCTGATCATTATGCCAATATTATTTTCTTTGATGTAAAATTGAAATGGAATATGATGACATAATCACTTGTAATTTCATCCACATAAAATTATACTGGTAGACTTGTCGCTACAAAGCTGTGATTTGCAGTGTTGCAGGTTTTTCTAGTACAAATGCTCCCACCGGTGTTGATTTCAAGCTATTGGATATTAAACAAGTGGCTTGAAAATTTGGTTATTGGCTCTCACAGGCACCAGGATGCATGGTTCTAGGATTTACTTGGCCCCAATGAAGCAATCTATTGCAATATATTCACCCCTTGTGACTAAGCACTCTTTGCCATGTAGCCTGATAATGCCTCGCCACTCAACTTTTGAATCCAGACCAGTGGCTTGCTTTGACCAATAGGGTTTCAGCAGATATTCCATAAGGAGAATCTTGAAAAAGAAATTGGCATACTTTCACTCTTGCATTTGAACCTCTACTATTGCCATGAGAACATGCCTTGGTTAACAGTGTCAAATATCTTCAGTCATCTCCACAAAGAACATCCTTAGGAAACTGCCAGGTCTATAAGCTCCTGAGTAACTCAGCCAGTATCATCAAAGCTGTCTTCTTGACCTGTGGCTGAGCTCTGGTGCCTTAACAAGTCCAGTGTAGATCAGCCAAGCCACTACAGATAAGATGAATTCTTTGTACTTGTGAGATAAATATTTTGTTGTAGTATTCATTGTGTTTGTGGCGGTTGCTTCTGTAGGATTCATGTGGCAAGGGATAACTGATACAAAGATACTTTTATTTAGCATATATTAATTAGAATGAGAAGACTTTACACAAGAGGCAATGTAGTTTGTGAAAACTGAAGGCGCGTGGGGGCCAAACCTGGGGTCTAACCCGAGATCTGCCTGGCACAGGTGGATGGTCCTGAGAAATGTACTCTCTGCTTACATGTGTAAATTTGTAAACTGTGGACAACTCGCATAGTAGGGTTATTGTGCAAGTAAATATTATGCAAGTAAAATGTTAACTATAGCTGGTTAGCTAATTATGTAGCTTTCTAGCTCAGTATTTTGTTATAGACATTATCAATATGATAGTTACTAAAAGTAAGGACTTGGAATCTGATTGGAGTTACTTTCAGGCACCACGATTTTAATATTTGAAAGCACTCAGAATAATGTTGTTGCATTTACAACATACATTATAAGTTATCTATACTACAATCTGATAATAAAACACAGCAGACAGCATAGGTATTTATTAAATGATAACGATCATGTAACAGAAGCCCTCATGACATAGTGGTTTGCATTTTGGGCTGCTAAGCCCAAGGTCAAACCCACCAGCAGCTTTGAGGGGAAAAGATGAGGCATTCTATTTCTGCGGAGCCCTGGTAGTGATGTGAGTTAGGTATTGAACCGCTAACCATAGGGAAGTTTTTCCTGGGAGAAAAAGAAGGCATTCTACTCCTGTAAACATCTACCGTCTCAGAAACCCAAAAGGGCCATTCCTCTCTGGCTTATAGAGTCTCTATGAGTCAGTATTGACTCAATGGCAGTGGGTTTGGTTGTAGTTTATTATGTAACACATCCTTGTATTTGCTAAGAAAAAATTATTTTGATACTCATCAAATTACTTATATACGGATTAGTTATTTATAACATTAGTAGCAAATTTCTGGGTTGGTAGCAGAATGACCAGGTGAAGGCATAACAATGTAGAAGTTTAGTTAATCTCCAGAATGCAAGATTATTGAATTTTCACAGGAACGTAAGGAGAACCTTACTTTCAACTTAAGATCCTAAGTGTGATTATGGGGTTTCTGCTTAAATTGGTACTAGGGATATGATGCTTTTGCCTTCCTGGATCACCTAGCACGTTTAGGAAAGCTAGCTTCTTGGCTAAGGGAAAGTACAGAAGCTGAGAAGTTCCTATTAAAGCTCTGGAGTAGATGCCAAAATAAAGTTTTTTTAGATGAGATGAAAATAATAACTATAAAGGAAGCCAAAAGTAAAAGGTTGAATGAGATAAAAGAGAATCAAACCCAGTATTAAGAAGTTTACCTGGAGTAGAACCTGCCACAGAGCGAAAGAAGAGTCGACATTAAATACAGTGGAGTTTGAATCTATGCATTCTTAAGAAGACCTGGAAGTCCTTGCTTCAAAAACCAAAAAAAGGGTGACCATAGGAAATAACAAATGTTTGGAATTAAGTTATCCTCTTCTTGGAGTAAAAGAAGAGTAGCATCTGGTTCCTTCAGGAGAAATGGTGTGGTAGTAAGCAGACAGAGGCTTGACATTGAATGCGTGCTTCCTTTATGGAGCATGATCCATCAGCAAAACACAAGAAATCCACCCAGGACTCAGTGTGGAGACAACCTTAGATAGGAGAAATGAGGGAGCTAAATAAGCTAGAAAAATAGTTTTAGTGACTTGGAAGTTTGGGGAGGAAAACTGCTCACATGACTTTAGGTCCCAAAGTGACAGTGTGTCTTTGGCACACAAAAAAGCAAGATAGAAAGGTGAAATACTAATTATGCAGATGGTATTGAAAAAACAGAATTTTGTTTTCGTTATGTTGTCTTCCTGGCTAGAACAATAGAGTTCTACAAAGGCATACACTAGTGTGCGAGGAAATACCAGGAAGAGGTCAAAAGATTTCACTAGATCTAGAAGAACCAAATTTGAAAGGGAAAAAATTATCCCTAAAAGAACCCACAAAACTGGTACCTTGGAAAATAACAAAGGGAAGCAGTAGTATTAGGTATCTACTGATGCTTGAAAAGAAATAGCAGAGATGAGAATCAGAACACAAGTTTAGCCCAACATGTAGCATACTGTCTAACACAATAAATGCGCATAACTCTTTAGAGAATGGACAAAGGTATATGCAAGGCTAGAGGGAAAAGTTAAAGACAATTTTTGAAAATCCCATGTTAAAGAAAACGTTGAAGTTTAAACTAAGGAATAAATACCACTATTAGTAAGACTGAGTTTATAACTGGAATATGGCAATTGTTGGGAAAGGTAACCTGCATGCATCATAGTGTTGCTGTACTTCCTTGTGTAACATACCAGAAAGACAAGGCATTGACTGTGCTTTAGGAAGCCATATGTGGTGTTGTGTTTGTAGGAAGTAATCTTGAAGGATGGCCTGATGTCTTTCCCCTGACATAGAACAAGATTGATTCTGCCTACTATAAAAACAGTAAATTTCCCAAGGTCAGGGCTCGTCTCCAGAAACGCAGCCTACTGTATACAAGCATACATCTAGGTCCACTTGCATTACTCCTATGGGGTTTGGAAGCCATGCTGAACCAAGAAAGACCGATAGGATGCTTTGGCTTCGGCTTTTCCACGAGTAAAAATGTCCCTTGGAATTCAGGAACCTCATGTCTTCTGACAGCAATTGCAATACTTTAAGAGGTTTGCTCCTTAGCGTGTCAGTAGGACAAAGCTCTCATATTGGACATTCTTGGCCAGTAAACATTCTTAGTAAGTATCTTGCCTTCTCACTGATTAACTTGACACCAGAAACAGACCTCTGGGAGATAAGTCCTGCCTAAAATTAACAGGCCTGGGAAAATTGGTGGCCTTTTATTTTTTGACATGGATACTTACAGTCATTTAGACATTTTTGAGGTGATAGTGGAAGGCTTGAATAAACTCATATTAGCTCATAAGATCTGGTTGTTAAAATTTTAGGAGTTTTCAAACTAAAGCATTATTAAAAATTAAATTATATAAAGTCATAAATAAATAAATGACACATTAACCAAGCCTATAAATACTCAAAATGCATAATTTTCTAATGATTTTACTATGACTTATGCTCTTGACGTAATTTATATCTATTTCATGTAGCTATTTTATGTGTATTTTACTTATTGATGGTGACAAAACTATTGTTTTCTGCTGTTGCATATTGCTTCACCTCCCACCTCCATATTCTATGACATCAAATGAGTGGCTTGAAATTGTCATCAAGGGAGTATTTATTCTTACAGAAATTGATTAGACCTATAAAGTAGGTCTTTCATCTTTATCAGCCTTCCCTCCTCAAGCTGGCTGTTAGAGCTCAATCAGCATCCAACAGCAAAGTTAACAAACGGTAACCCTGCTCCTCGCCTGCAACATGGCACTGCTTGATCTGCCACTTAAGGATTGCAGACATGTATTTAAAACAGCGGTGGTTGTATTCAAGATTCACGTGTCTTGCAAGGGACTCTGTATCCTCTCAGGACCTCAAGACACAAGCTCCACCATTATGTTGTCCATTGTAATTTCTCTCAAATCCAGAGAGAAGAAGAAATTACTTGTTTGAAGAAATTACTTCTCTGATTCCATTTTTTACTTCCCTAAGCTTTTGCCATTTCTTCTCTTTGAACCTTAGTGAGAAAGAGATTATATGAAAGAGTCCAAGAGCAGAATCAGCAGCATAGCCAATGGATGAGGGCACAGGCTCTGGAGTCCCACTGTCAGGTTCCATCCTCTAGTTTTGCCAATAACCAATATGTGCCTCCAGCAAGTCACTTAACCTAGTCGCTATGCTCATCAATTTAGTTATTAGACATAAAGTGTGCAGAACATTGCCTAGGATGTGGGAGGGATCAGCAGGGGTTCTGGGCTATTAACCACAGAGTTAGCGGTTCAAAGTCACCAGCTGTTCATGGGAGAAAGAGGAGGCTCTGTTGAGGATTTACTGCCTCAAGAATCTTGTATAGTGGCCCCGTGGCTCAGAATCAATTCAATGGCAGTGAGTGAGCTTACCAAAAAGTAGGGTTTCCCTTACCACAGAAAGAACAGAGAGATGGGTCTGTCATTCCTCAGACAATTTCAGTTCAGACCTTACTTTTTTAACATTGAAGTTAGTTCATCTATGAGGGCAAGTAAAACATATTACTGAAAAATCAGAAATTTTTACTTAACAGAAATATCAAAATATGAACCAATTCTTATCATATCTCACATTTACTCTATAAACTCCTGAAAGTCGTTTCCATCTCTCTAACTCTTTTCCAAAGAATTCAGGTTTGCATTTATACCACATCAAAGGGCAGTTTGGGTTCCCTGGAGAAAATCAACTCATGTTCCTCTTCAATGTTCTTTGAGTTTGGGCAACAACAACAAAGTCTCAGGGGACAAGGTCAGGTCTTCGCTACCCTTAAAGCATGAGCAGGTGCATTTTCATAGTGGAAAAAAAAATCTGGGACAATTTTCATGGCCTTTTTTCACTAATGGAGTGTTCAATATTCTTAAGACTTTTTATAATAAGCCCCTAGGATTGTTCTGTGTCCTTAATGAAAATCTACCAGATTGCTCCTTTGTGATTCTCAAAAGACAATCTCCATAACCTTTGGAGCTGACCGATCTGACCTGAATTCAGCTAGCCCAGCGACTTCTTGTGGAAATCCCTGTTTTGATTGACTGTGTGTGTGTGTGTGTGTGTGTGTGTGTGTGTGTGTGTGATGCACCATAAAGAGAGTAAGGCAAGTGTATTGTCAATAGAGCTTGTCTGCAGACATTCACTGGATAAAGAGATATACTTAATTACTTTTATTTTTAATAAACCCACACTGCTCCCTGGAGAAAGATTGAGCTTTTTACTCCTGTAAAGAGTTACAGTCTGTTCTATAGGGTAACTATGCGTCAGCTTCAACTCAATGACAGCGAGTTTAGTTTGGGTGTTTGTGTATGAACTGGAATGCTAGTAGCAATATTATTTTAATTACTCTCACATTTCGGAAAATCATCAGAGAAGCTGGAGTATACGAAGAATGCAACATCAGGATTGGAGGAAGGCTTATGAACAACTGCAATATGCAGATGACGCAACCTTGCTTGGTTGTGTGGAAGGACTTGCAGCACTTGCTGATGAAGACCAAGGATTGCAGCCTTCAGTGGGGATGACACCTCAGTGTAAAGAAAACATACTGTACCTCACAACTGAACCAATTGATAACATTATGAAAAATGGAGAAAAGGCTGAAGTTGTCAAGGATTGTATCTTGCTGAATCCACTATTAATGCTCATCGAAGCAGTTGTAATGCAGTCCATTGGGTATCTGTGCTGCACAAGACCTCTTTAGAGTGCTGAAAAGCAAGGCTGTCACTCTGAGGACTAAGTCACTCCTGACTCAAGCCATGGCACTCGAAATGACCTCATATGCATGTGAAAGTTCGATATTGAATACGGAAGATGGATGAAGAATACATTTAAACTATGCTGCTGGTGAAGAAGGTAGAGAGTACCATGGGCTGCAAAGCACAGATCTGTCTTAGAAGAAGTAAAGCCAAAGTCTTCCTTAGAAGTGAGCACTCTCACATACTTTGGTCATGTTATCTGGATAGACCAGTCCCTGGAGAAGGATCCCATGGTTGGTAGAGTGTAGGGGCATTGAAGAAGAGGAAAGCTTTCAATGAGATAGATTAACATGGTGGCTGTAACAATGGGCTCAAAGATAAGAACAATTGCGGGGATGGCATAAGACGAGGCAGTATTTCGTTCTGTTGTACACGGGGTCCCTGTGAGAGTCAACTCCACAGCACCCAGCAAGGACAACAGCAACCCTCACATGATTATATATGATAAGTTACACTTGGGACAGATGGGTGTTACACTGAGATTGTTCTCAAGTTTTACTTATGCCTACATTGGACTACCTGCTACAGTGGAAAATGAACAAACAGAATGGAACTGGATAATGTATTCAACTATTAGCATATACTATATATAAGTAAATTGTGCAGTGACCCAGTTGGATCAACCAGAGGGCCAGCTAAGTGGTTTCCTGCTTGTGTGCAGAGACACGAAAAGACCTGGTTGGACTCAATCACCAAACAGGAACTGTAACTTGTCTAAGAGTAGAGTTAATAATTTTTAATATTATGATTAAAGAACTGTGAGTCTTTATTTAATAGTAATTGTAGAATTAAATATACACGATCCCAATGGAGATGTCCCTCTTTTTTCTTTTTGAAAGTTTTTCTATTATCTAGTGGCTCAGAAGAAGTAATTATGGGTGAAAATAATTTGATTTGAGATTTTAGATATAACCAAAGTATAAGAGCATGAAAAATTACATAAATTAAAGGACACTTTAGGGTGTTTTATGAAATACTAATATCAATGACAATGTACTATTACCATTGTTCTAAACACTAAGAAACTCATTGGTTACTGTAATCTGTGTCTATTCCCTCCTAATTTGGAAATTATAACCATTAGTATGTCTTGAATATTTATAGATTCCTAGGTAGTGCATTCCCATAGGAAGAAAAAGTAACATTTGTTATTGTTGGAAGCATGAGTCTCATCTATTGTTCCCACAATTACACTCCTATCCCTTGACCAATTTCATTATCATTACTGATTTATAATTATAATGAAGTACTTTAAATTCTGATATAAATTTTTAATCATTGTGTTATGAAGCAAAACAGCATGGATAATGAAAAGCACAGATAAGAAAAACTACACTTAATAATCAATTAGATTAGGGTTGGATCTTTAAGTACAGCTGTATGGTTCATGGGGATAGCTAGTTATATCGTCTCTATGGAATTTTTTTCCACTAGATATTTGGTAGACATCAGAACTGAGAACATTGTTTATACTGTCTTACCTGTTGTGTTACCTTTTTCTTTATTAAAGAGACATTTAAGTATATAGAGATATAAATTTCTTTTAAAATATGAATAGGTATATAGGTATGGCACAGGCTTTAGGTTATTAAAAAGTTAGTTAACATTTCAGTGTCAGCATTAAGAATTTGGTTATTGCTTGTGAGTTACAGCTTTATTATGAGAAAAGCTAAAGGTTTGTTTCAGAATCAATCTAATTTGTGTGAATGGGCGAGTCTTTGGTTATGGATCCTGAATAGTGTCTTAGAGTAGCGCCACTGAATTGCTTCTTCCCGCCTCTTGAATATGCAAGAGGTGTCACGGTTCATTGAAATTTTGAGCTAAAGGACATTGGAACGTTTCCATGAGCTTTTTGAAATTCCCTCCAGTTTTCAATCCAGGGTTAGGTGAACCCATGCAATGTTGGCTGACTGTTCCTACTGAAGGTCTGGTATCCAGAATACAGAACTTTCAAAAGAGTTTCTTCAAAGTGAATCATTCACATGTCTTATAATCTAGCCATGCTATTGGCATTTACTGAAGATGAAAATAAGCATATGATCACATCATTCATAAAAGTGTTCCAAACCAAAAGCCACACTCACGGCCGTTGAGTTGATGCCAACTCACAGCGACACCATAGGGCAGGATAGAACTGCTCCGGTGCGTTTCTGAGACTGACTCCTGACAGGAATAGAAAGCCCCTTCTTTCTCCCGTGGAATGATGGGTAGTTTGGAACTGCCGATCTTTACCAACTGTGTCAGCGTTGTTGTAATAGCTTCAAACAGAAAATAACTAAATCATCAACAGGTGGCTAAATAAAGAAATTATGCTGTAGCAATAAAATGAGATACTCAAACTTACAAGAATGAACTGCTGATAAGTTCAAGACCATGAATGAATCTCCACATAATCTGGGGGGGACAAAAGACAAAAGAATGCCTACTGTGTCCATTATGTACTGTCTAGAATAGCTGATGCTGTGCTCAGCAAGAAGCGTGGGAGGCAGAGATTACAACACAGCATGAAAAAAACTTTTTAGAATGAATATTCTCATTATTTTGATTATGTTGATAGTTTCATGGGGCGTACATGTGTACAAGTGTATGAAATTGTATACTTCAAGTATATGGTTTATTGTATGCCAGATGTATATCTCAATAAAGACGCTAAGATTGTGTATTTTAATCTTGCCAAATTGCCTTTTTTATATCAGAATTTTCTGTGATAAATATTGATTCAGAAGTTCCAGTTACAAAGCATTGAATATTCTTTTTACCTTTTATAACTATTAAAACAATAGTACTGATAAGCTCTCAGAAAAGTTTATTGCTGTAAAATAATTCTTAGTTCATAAGAAAAATATGCATCATTTTCTTTTAGCAAGCAAGGGAATCCTGACTGGAGAGCAATTTGATAAAGCACAATTCTTTTGTCAGAATTATAAAAGATGCCTTGGCCTATTACCAGCTCTATAGTACAGTGTTAAATGAAGTAAATGAAAATACAATCCAAAATGATGCTAAGCTTAAATTTACATTCCAATTCTTAACACATTTATGAGCATAATGTAGACCTTTGTATACCCATGAAGACTTATGAATAAACTTAACTTGGCAAGCATAATTTTGATCTCAAACAAATGGGGCTGGGTCATGACCAACTAGTTTAGATGCAATGATGCACAAGGAGCTTTTATGATACTATTAATAGGAACTGAATCTGGAGAAACAAGGTTTGGTTTCCCTAAGGATAACAGGTATGGAAGACACTTACCGGTGTGTACTGCATTCCAGGACATGCTCTCTGCACGTGGTGTCATTTGGCATTGTGAGAGCAGAATATTAAGACCTTCTGGAGTCTGCATCCAGTTGTCCTGGTCACACTAGCTGCTGGAACTGCTGGCACAGGCAGTAGGCAGTGGGAAGTGGGTAAGAGGAGTGAGTAAGAAGTGTATGGAGCTCACCCACATTCTCCCACTGTTGATTTTTGCCCAAGGCCCAGGAATAGTCCCTCCAGCTGCTGTCTGCCTGCCCCCCAAACAAAGTCAATGAAACAGTTCCCAGAGCCGCGTCCTCTGCTTCACCTGTCTCTATCTCACTTGGTCTAGTGCTGCAGAAATCCAGGTTTAGGATCTTTAAGACTATTATGGAGAAATAAACATTGTAATAACAAAGAAGAACTTCTTACTCTTAAAAACAACAATAAAAAATTGGGGGACCGCAGACAGTTATATACACGGTCAGACACTGTTCATAAGGGCATTATGTATCACATACCCACATTTGAAAAGTCTTTAATTCCTAAAGGAGAAAGCTGAATAGGAATACTTAAAAAATAAATCATTTTATTGGGGACTCTTACAGCTCTTTCAACAGTTCATAGATCAATTGTATCAAGCACATTTGTACGTATGTTGCCACCGTCCTTTACAAAACATCTACTTGAGTCCTTGGTATCAGCTCCTCTATTTTCCCTCCTTCCCTCACCGTCCAACTCTAGTGACCCCTTGATAAATTATAAATTATTATTATTTTCATGTTCTACACTGTCCGCTGTCTCCCTTCCCAACCACTGAGGAAAGTCTGGGAAGGGGCCGCACTATGGGATTCATATCTGTTTCTCTTTAAAAACACCATCTTCTTACCTGCCCCCTTTAAACAGTCCACGTTCTTTGCTGTGTATCGTATTTGAAAGAAAGGAAAGACTACAAATCTCTGAAGCAGAACATTTACAACTTTTCCATGATGATTTGTCAAGGCAGCTCAGTATCCAACCCATTACCATGCCCATTCTAAACCTCTGTTGAGATGCAGTAATACACTATACAGCCTCAAGACTAAGAACTCAATGAAGTTACTAAGTCTTTTCACTAGATCTTAAAATCACATACTCTTGCACTAGTGGAATTGCATAATAAAAACAATGATAACAGCCAGCATTTGTCAGGTGCATGGAATATGTCAGGTGTTCCCTTCTGTACATCATACATGTCATTTAAAATCAATCCTCACAAGATCAATGATGTCTGTAGTATATTAGTTCTCCTTAAATTACAGAGAAGGCACCTGAGGGTCAGGAGTGATAAGTAATTTTCTCTGGGTCACATAGCAATTGAGTCACAGAATGACTGATGTGAACCCACCAAATCTGGCATTGAGCCACAGGCTCGTTCCACTACCACATGATTCTCCATTTACTCTACTTATTGTAGTTATTACCTTTGATTATTTGACTCAATTAGGAACACTATTAAACTGATTTCCTTCAAGGTACTTCTGAGTTGTGAGTTAAAAAACTAAAAGTACCATCAAGTCAATGCCAACTCATCCACCCCTATAGGACAGTGTAGACGGGCTCCGCGGGTTTTCGAGGGTGTGACTTTCACGGGAGTAGAAAGCCCTGTCTCTCTTCTGCAGAGTGCTAGTCATTTCCAAGTGCCATGAGTAGACAGCTAAGATCAAGTCAAAACTCTGGGTTAAGTGTCAAATGCTAACAGGGGACCATGAGGCATAGGAGGGATATGGGATGTGACTGAAATGGGCTCCCTCCCTTTGTTGTGGGGAGGGAATAATTCTAGACTTTTATTAAGAAAGTTTCAGAAACTCACGGGAGCAGTTCGACCTTGTCCTGTGGGGTCGCTATGAGTTGGCATGACTTGATGGCAGTGAGTTTGGCGGATTAAGGAAGTTAGGTTTATTAAAGAAGAGAAAAAGACACAGCTCCCCTAATAATGTTCTCCCTGAAATATGACATAAGGTGATACATACTAAAGCCTTAGTGCTGGGTCAAGCTTATTAAACCAGGTAAAGGCATAACATCACTATTATTTTTATCAGTCAATAAAAATTTATTTTAAAAAACAAGTATATATTCAGCTTCCAGGTATATACTCAAGTTAACTAAAACATGTGTACACAAAAAAACTTGTACACAAATGCTCGTTGTAACAAACAATCATATAGATGCGAACAGAGGGTGGGGGGCGCCGAGTGGGAACCCAAATCCCATTTGTAGACCATTGGACATCCCCTCACAGAAGGATCACAAGGAAGGAATGAGTCAACCAAGGTACAGCATAGCACCAACAAAACACACAACATTCCTCTAGTTATTTAATGTTTCCTCCCAACCACTGTCATGACCCCAGTTCTACCTTACAAATCCAGCTAGACCAGAACATGTACAGTGGTATAGACATTAGCTCTCCACACACATAATCCAGGACAGATAACCCCCCAGGAACAATAATGAGAGTAGTGATACCACGAGGGTAGAAGGAAGGTGGGGGAGAAAGGAGGAACTGATAGCAATGATTGACATTTAACACCCTCCCCACCCCAGGGTGATGAGCAACAGAAACATGAGTGAAGGGTGACTGTGGATGATGTAGAATATGAAAATAGTAATAATTTAGAATTTATCATGGATTCATGAGGGTGGGAGGGTGAGGGAGGGAGAAAAACAGTGAGGAGCTGATACCAAGGGCTCAAGTAGAAAGACAATGTTTTGTAAAGCATGATGGCAACATTATGTATAGATGTGCTTGACATAATGGATGTATGAATTGTAATAAGAGTTGTAAAAGCACCCAATAAAATGATTTATTAAAATAAAAATGTTTGTTGTAGTGTTATATCAATAGTTCTCAACCTGTGGGTCGCGACCCCTTGGGGGTGTTGAACGACCTTTTCACAGGGGTCGTATAAGACTATGGGAAAACACATATTTCTCATGGTCTTAGGAAGTGAGACACCGCTCCCGTAGCCGTCTCCAGGCGGTCCTCCCTCATGCAGATATGCCCACACACGAGCACCCGGTGTGAAGACTGTTACCCCTACACTATGCTTCAAGAAAAAAATTTCATTTATTTGTCATTAAAAATAAATATTTTACAATATCTAATTACATATTATTTTGTGATGAATCACTATGCTTTAATTATGTTCAATTTGTAACCATGAAAATACATCCTGCCTATCAGATATTTACATGATGATTCATCACAGTAGCAAAATGACAGTTATGAAGTAGCAACAAAAATAATTTCATGGTTAGGGGTCCCCACAACATGAGACACTGTATTAAAGGGTCGTGGCATGAGGAAGGTGGAGAACCACTGCATTACATGATGGTAAGTCAAATTGTATTACTACAAAATCATAGAAACTTTTATTGCATAAAATTATCCAAATGTAAAGCTGTTGTTCCTCACCATGTCCCCTCCCAGGCCTATGCACTTCCGAAGGTGATGGGGTTTCCATCTCTTCCCTCCCTGAAGTGTCTCCCTCTTCAAATGATTCCATGCTAAAACTGTAGTTCTACTATCCTCAAGGAACTCAAATCATGTTTCTTTTAAATGTCCATTTTTCCTGGGAAACAAAAATCTCGTAGGGCAAGATCAAGTCTGCGGGGTGGACGAAGTAAAGTTTCCGGAAGCAATTCTCATAGGACCGCCCTTGGTGCCCTCAGTGAGCACACAATCACCTTACCATGACGGGAAAGAAATAAAAATTTTGGTACAACTTTTCTGGCCTTTTTCTCACCAATGAATTTATGAATTTTCTTAAAACCTCTTTGAACTAAATCTCCATGATCCTTCTGTGTCTTTTGAAAACATCTATCGGGAATAGTCCTTTGGGAATCCCCATTCAAATATTGCCCTCGTCTCCCTGTCTTGAATATAACTAACCTACCTGATCCTCTGAGAAACTGCCCTCTTGATGGACCATCTTCCCCCCGGCCCCTGATGGCACACTAATGACACCAAGACAAGTTATCGCTGAGAGACCTTCCCTGCAATCGTCCACTGACTGGAGAGGCATGCTCGTTGATGTTGAGACCCGTGTGCTTATCAACTGGAATCCAAGTAGCAATACATTTTTGCTTACGTTTAGATATCCTAGCCCCAAAGTGGAAACTGCCTAAACGCCCAGCAAGAGGTGAGCAGGGTATAAAATGTGGGATGCCCATTCCGTGCAATATTGTTAGGTGGTCTGACTCGTAATGACTCTACAGACTACAACACTGCCTGCCCCTGCCCCACGCTCACCATCCTTGCTGTATCCAAGTCCATTGCCATGGCCACTGTGGCAGTCCATCCCACAGAGTCTTTCTCTTTCTTAAATATTCTTCAGCGGTATTAGAGGAACAGCACTGATGCACGCCACAACATGAATAAATGCTAAGTGAAAGAAGCCAGTCACAGCAGACCACAACATGTGATCTCATTTATAGGAAATATTTAAACCAGGCAAATCTCCAGAGACAAAAGGTTGATTAATGGCTTCCTGGGGCTTGGGGCCATGGAGGAATGTCTGCTCATGAGGATAGGGTTTCTTTTGGTTCCAAACAAAAGAATTTTAAACTTAGATGAGGATAATGCTTGCACAACTCTGTGATTACACTAAAAAGCATTACATTGTAACTTTAAATAAGTCACTTGTATGGAATGTGGATTATATCTCAATAAAGCTGTTTTTTAAAAGATAACTATATAATAAGTCATTAACCTAGGTCTTTGGAATCTAAAACAGCAAGAAATCCTGAAGTCCTTGACTTAATCACACAGGGGAAAAAAATCTTCCAAATAACTTTACCATTTAGTAAGTGTTATGTGCATTTCTAAGTGATATAGCCTTAAGAAAACATGGATTAATTAAAAGACATTTAGCAATAATACTGGCAGTGATTTTTATAATTAGGATGTATATACATAGCATATAATTGGCTGACTTTTATGCATTAACCACCAATAATAATGCCAATGTCTTCAGGAATGACAAATAAACGAGACACAAAAATGAATATCAAATATTCTTACATTTTGAGTTGTTAATGCCAGTATGCATTAACATTTTTAAAAGTAAATACACCCTAGCTCTATACTGGTAAGAAATGCCAAGCCAGTTGCTATAGTCACTGAGTCAACACCAAGCTCTCTGAATATGCGATCCCACTTAAAGGAACCAAGGTCTCTTGGGAAAATGAATGTTACCACATCTTGATGAAAAATGTACATCATCAGCCTGAAGCATCTTTTAAAAAAAATAAATTATTTTATTGAGAGCTTCTATAATAATCCATACATCAATTATATCAATCACATTTGTACATATGTTGCCATCATAATTTTCAAAGCATTTTCTTTCTACTTGACCCCTTGGTATCAGCTCCTCTTTTCCCCATATCTACCTAGTGACCCCTTGATAAATTAGAAATTATTATTATTTTCATATAATTCATCATCTGCTGTCTCCCTTCACCCACGTTTCTGTTGTTCATCCCCATGGGGGGGTGTTATACCTCAATTATTGTGATTGGCTCCCCCATACTTCCCCTTCCTTCTGCACATCCCCCCTGCTCTCATGGTATCGCGACTCCAGTTATTGTTCCTGAGAGGAGGTTTACTGTCCTGGATTCCCTGTATTGAGAACTCTTATCTGTACCAATGTACATGCTCTGGTCTAGCCGGATTTGTAAGGCAGAACAGGGGTCATGATAGTGGTGATGGGGGAGCATTAAAGAACTAGAGGAATGCTTTGTGTTTCATTAGTGCTGTACTGGTTGAATCACCCCTTCCCTGGGACCCTTCTGTGAGAGGCTGTCCAATTGTCTACAAAGGGATGGGTCTCCACTCCAAACCCTTCATTTACATTGATAGAATTGTTTGGTTTGAGTCTTCTGATGCCTGAGACCTGATCCCGTTGACACCTTGTGATCACACTGGCTGGTGTGCTTCTTCCATGTGGGCTTTGTTGATTCCCTGTTAGATGGCCACTTGTTTAACTTCAAGCATTTATGACCCCAGACACTATATTTTCTAATACCCAAGTACCATCAGCATTCTTCACCACATTTACTTATTGCACCCATTTTGACTTCAGCAATTGTGTGGGGAAGGGGAGCATCACAGAACAGCTTGGAGCATCATACCATATTGGAAAGCAAGGAAGTTATCAAAGACCACTGTGATTACATCAAAAGAATTCCGGACTACTTTGCAAAGAAAGGTTGTTACAGGTCAAAGACGGGCCTTTGAGCAACAAAGAGATTATGACTCCCGTGGATTGAAGAGGGTACACTGGAATATTTAAGTTCAAAACAAAATGTTTTGGTCACCTTTAGGGGTTGTGGTATATCAAGTCATTACTATGAAAATTGAAAACAAAAAGAAATAGAAGCATGCATTTATTTTCCCCTTGCTATACAAATGGTGTTGTAAATTAGTTGGTGAACAAAAGTTATTAATAGAAGGTAAGATATAAAAGTAGAAACATGAGAGTCAGGTAGTAATCAGCCCACATCATTGAATGAAATAATGCGTTTATGGCTGCTAAGATAATTAAAAGGTAGATTCAAATTTAGGCTGGCAACATGAGCCTACCATTAAAATTTAATTCATAAAGTAAGAGAGTGAACCAGACATTCTGTGCCACCTGATGTGATGCAATCAAGAGTAAACAGAACCACCTATGCTGTGTTCAGTTCAAGTGGAATTTGATGGAGCTTCGACAACAATAGTTATCATACAAGAAATGCAGAGGAATTTGTTAAATAAAATCCTAAAAGTGCAACAAGTTATGTCCATAGTGGGGGAAATTACACAAGATAAGTAAGTTAATTTTATCAATAAATACATGGCAAGAAACAAAGATTAAAAGGGGTCTTGTTAGGAAGGTAGGCATCACGGAATACCAGGTTATTAGAACAAAGTGTTCTTGCATTGAGGGAGTACTTGTGTAGAAGCCCAATGTCCATCTGATACCTTGATACTTAACATATAAATATGTATACATATATCTATTTCCCTATCATTATATATAAATATATTTACATGTGGACATACATGCCTGGCACTCTGTGATACTCACTTTCCTGACACGATCGCTGAAGACAAAATGGGTGCATAAGCAAATGTGCTGAAGAAAGCTAATGGTGCCTGGATAAAAAAAAGATATAGCATCTGGGGTCTTAAAAGCTTGAAGACAAACAAGTGGCCATCTAGCTGAGAAACAACAAAGTCCACATGGAAGAAGTACACCAGCCTGAGCGATCATGAGGTGTCAATGGGATCAAGTATCAGGCATCAAAGACCCAGAACAAAAATATCATATCAATGTGAATGAGGGGGAATGCAATGTGGTGACCCAAAGCCCATCTATAGACAATTGGACATCCCCTTACAGAAGGGTCACAAGGAAGAGATGAGCCAGTCAGGGTGTAGCATAGTACTGATGAAACTTTCCTGTAGTTCTTTAATGCTTCCTCCCCAACTATCATAATCCCAATTCTACTTTACAAATCCGGCCAGACCAGACCATGTACACATGTACAGATAAGAGCTGGAAATACAGGGAATCCAGGACAGGTAATCCCCTCGTGACCAATAATGAGAGTAATCATACCAGGAGGGTAAGGGGAAGATGGGAAGAGAGAGGGGGGAACTGATCACAGTGATCTACGTATAATCCCCTCCCTGGGGGACAAACAACAGAAAAGTGGGTAAAGAGAGACATCAGTCAGTGTAAGACATGAAAAATAATAACATAAGTTATCAAGGGTTTGTGAGGGTGAGCAAGTAGGGGAGGGAGGGGGGGAAATGAGAAGCTGATACCAAGGGGTAAAGTAGAAAGAAAATGTTTTGAAAATGATGATGGCAACAATTGTACAAATGTGGTTGACACAATGTATGTATGTATGCATTATGATAATAGCTGTATGATCCCCCAATAAAATAATTCAAAAAGGGAATCTTATTATTGATTCAAAGAACATCAATAATTCATCAATCAAATTCAACTGATGCATTTTGTTTGAATCTTGGTATAGTGAAGTGATTTACTTGACTCGACTCTGCTAGCAATAGTTTTTATAATTCCCACCAAACTACTGGGTGGGACTATGCAAATTAGTTCCATTTCCTACTTTCTTAGTAGGTCTAGGTAAGAAACGATGGGGGAAGATACTGATAGGACTATATGAGTTAGTTGTGAGTAATTGCTGTTTTCATGATTAATTGTGATCATAAAAACGTGGGATTCTAACGTGAAGACTGATAAATTTTGCTATCCCATTTCATATTTTAAGCTGAAAAAACTAAAAAAATGCAAGCCTTGAGTTGCAATATTGAAAGATTGTATGGGCAAAATATTGAAGGATGTAGGAAGCATCCGAAGAAGACGGTCACTGGACCATGAAGAAGTGCTCGCCCTCCCACCATCGCAGGAGCCAGCACAGGCGCGGGAAGCAATGGTGCTGAAGGATTTCAATGGAAGCTTCACCGAAAACAGGAGCCACCCACCAGGCTCCACTGATGGATGGGATTCTGACTGAATTGTTTCAGCAAGCTGAGGAAGCACTGAAAGCATTCACTCATCTATGTTAGGAAATTTGGCAGACTGCTACTTCACCAACTGACTGGAAGAGATCCACATTTGTACCCATTCCACAGAAAGGTGACTCAACAAAACGCTCAAACTATAGAACGATCTCACTGATATTCCAAGCAAGGAAAATTGTACTGATCGACATCCACCCATAGGTACAGCAGTGCATTGACAAGGAGCTGCTGGAGGCTCAGGCAGGATTCCGAAGAGGACGTGGTACAAAGGCTATCCTTGGTAATGTCAGATGAATCTCGGCTCCAGGCCGAGAATACCAGAAAGATGCTTACTGGTGTTCTATGGAGTGTGCCATGACATCCAACCATGTGGAATTAAAACAACAACAACCATGTATAATTTTGAGAAGACTGGGACTTCCAGAACACTTCACTGCATTCATGCTGAAACTGTACATGGGTCAAGAGACTGTGGTAGGAACGGAACCAGCGAATATGACATGGATTGAAATAAAGAAATGTATGAGAAGAGGTTGCATCCTGTCACCACACTTGTTCAATCTGCATGCTGGGAAGTCACCAGAGAAAGGCCTTATGATAAGAATGCGGCATCCGGAGTGGAGGAAGCCTTAACAACATGCCATATGCAGGTGACACAGCCCTGCCTGCTGAATGAAAGTGAGGAAAGATCGAAGCACTTGCTGACAAAGATCAAGAACTGCAGCTTTCATGGGTAGGAAAAGAGGAAGGACCAACCTCCAGCTGGTGGGGTGTGGGAGAGAATGACTGAAAGTGCTTCAGGGGACCCTAGGTGGGGAGGGGGTGCCTGTAATGGTATGCACCAAATGGGCCACACTGACTCAGACTTCTTGTGTATCCTGGGGACCCAGGCTGGGTGCCGTGGAACACTGGGACATTGTATCTTGGATCTTCAAGGCACAGAACATGCTCCAGAAGCTGAATCAGTGAGATCTGATGCGGAAACTCCATTGGGTGAACTGTACCCTGCCCGAAGACACACTTGTAAGGTGAGGACTTAATTCAGAAAATCCATAGTATCCGAGGAAACAGAGGATAGTAACACCAAGACTGCTGAACTGTTGGAAGGCTGACAAACATGGTCATGCTCCCTCAATGCCCTATACGATGTACTAAGATATATATTATTCCGGCAAACCTGTGACTGACATTCTCAGTGCTTGTTACTGGAAATTTCCCTGACAATGCCCCCTATCGTTTGTGTAAATATCATCCAGCCCAAAAGGATTGATTCTGTACAACTGACTAATTTAGGTACTGGGATATGGAGTTAGGCTAAATGGGCCAAATATCCCTCTCTCAAAAGGGCTTTAAAAAATTAGTACCCAGGGCTAATCAAAGATAACATTAAAGGAAGATTGTTAGGCCCCACAAGAATTATTGACAAGACTCTACCATAAATTAACAAGGAGGTTTGGATAGGGAGCCAAAGGCAGAAACAAAACAAACAAACAATATCGGGCTCACACTAAGTCCTAGCTCCAAATTAAGAGCAACTAGTTCTTACATCATGGCCCTGCTCAATACTCGCCCTCAGGAAGGGAACATGGACTATGGGTGCTATAGCAAAGTGTGGCGAAGAAGTTAGATGGCGCCCGGCTGTCAAATACAATAGCATCTGGGATCTTAAAGGCTTGCCTCCAAACAAGCAGGCATCTAAATGAGATGTCAACAAAGTCCACATGGAAGAAGCACACCATCATCGGTCACAAAAGATTGTAAATCATATTATCTGAAGTCGAAGAAGGAATTACTATCAGAGGCTAAAGTATGAGACTCTAGTCTGCAGAAGGCAATGGTTGACAGTGGGAGTCCAAGATTCATTTATGGAACTACAAAGGAAATACGCCTCCGGTGAACTGCCTCTATCCACAATCGAGGGCTGGGAGCAAACAGAACATTGAAGAGACTGAGTACAGAAGATCAAAGGCATAAATCTGACTTGAATAGTTGTCAATTGAACCCCCCTCTGATGTACGTTGGACCTCCTCCGGTTTTCAATATTTTCCATATTTTTGTTTTGTTCTTTGTTCATATTAGGGTGTATCTCAGAGGTGTCATGGCCTTGGGGGGGGTCGCCCTCTTGAAGCTGTGTTATATGTGTTTCTAGTTTGGGGTATATAAAACCCAGGATTGATCTTACAGGGACAGCAAGAAGAAGGATTTTGGGGGTGGGGGGGTTTACAGTGGTGGGGGTGTCTGTGAAAGGGAGCTGATGTCAAGGAGTCCAGGAAGAAAATGAATGCTTAGAAACTGATTGTGGTAGTAATTTTATAATTCTGCTTGATGTGATTGAACTATGGATTGATGTAACGCATGTATTAACTCCCGATTAATAATAAATAAATAAATCAAGAAACCACAGACGAATCTCAAGGAGGGAGGTGGCATGATTTGGTTTACCTTTTGAGGTGGCTGCTCTGGCTGTGTGTGAGGAGCAGTCTGTAGAGTCCCGAGTGGAAGGCAAGAGACCCATTAGTCCAGCTGAGAGATGAGGGCGGCTTAGAGTAAGGAGGTGATGATTGAAGGGGTGAGAAGTAGAATGATTGGAGGGATATTTAAAAGTTAACCCTGAAAAGATGTATGCTCTTCACCAGGGTGATGGAAGAACTGAAGTCAAACGTCTTTAGCTAGTAGAAGCTAAGACTAAAAACAAGCTAAGGTTAAAAACTAGCAAACAACAACCATTTAGTTCTGTCAGTCAGTTTTGACTCATAGAAACTCTATGCATTGCAGGTTACAATGGCCCCATGAGGTTTGCAAGACTCTGATCTTTTAGAAGCAGCTTGCCAGGTCTTTCTTCGGAGGCATCTCTGGGTGGGTATGGACCACCACCATTCTTTGCCATTACTCTAGCACGTCACCATTTGCACCATCCAGGACCCCGTAATAATGTTCCAAAGGCACCACTTGTGACAGGTAATAATGGCAGCTCTCCAAAGACTGCTCAGTGTCTTGTTCTGGGGTTTCGTGTCATAGGGTGAATGGCCAAAGTGTTTCCTCTTCTGTCTTTTTGTGCATGGAATTGAAATGATGAAATGTGCACTAGTTCTTTTGGGTAGAGTAGATTAAGAGGCAGTTGTGTTAATAGAATAAGGGAATAGTGCGTGGCTTAGTCAAGAAAGGTGTGTGTCAGGGTTGTATCCTCTCACCACAATTATCCAATCTGAGCGCTGAGCAAATCATCAGAGGAGCTGGATAATATGAAAAAGAGCATGGCATCAGGCTTGGAGGGAGGCTCATTAACTCCCTGTGAGATGCAGATGGCACAACCTTGCTCGCTGAAATGGAGGACTTGAAGCGCTCGCTGATGAAGATTGGCGATCGCAGCCTTCAGTAAGGATGACGACTTAATGTAGAGAAAACCAAATTCTCACGTCATGGTAGACGGAGAAAAGTTGTCGAGGGTTTTGTCGTGCTTGTCGCAGGACCTAGCAGCATGTCCACCTACTGTCCCTCTGGTCACTGGGAGTCAGAGCATAACAACAGTAATTTAAGTTGCATCGATTTTAATAATCATATGATCAATTTAACCTTTTGTTACACAGACATGTAAATTGTTCTACGTATAGAGATTGGTGCAGTTTCCATAGTAGTCAAGATACAGAATTATTTTATCATCTCCAAACCTCCTTGGTGGCATGATTTCATTATCAGCTCCACATCACACATACTTTTTAACAATCATTGATACACCACCCTTTATTGTGGTTTTATCTTTTCAAAAAGTTATATAAATAAAACCATAAATTATGTGTATTCTTCCACTCGGGGAGAAAAAAAAAGAATTGCAGCCTTCAGTGAGGATGACAACTCAATATAATGAAAACCAAAATCCTCACAACTGGACCAATAGGTAACATCATGATAAATGCAGAAAGATTGAAGTTGCCAACAATTTTGTCTTGCTTGAATCCACAATAAATACTCATGGAAGTAGTACTCAAGACATCAAACGATGACTTACATTAGGTAAATCCGCTACACAAGACCTCTTTAGAGTATTGAAAAGCGAGATGTCACTCTGTGGAGTAGGGTGCACCTGATCCAAATCATTGTCTTTTCAATTGCCTCACATGCATGTAAAAGTTGGACACTGAATAAAGAAGACCAAAGAAGAATGGATGTGTTTGAATTGCGGTGCCGGAGAAGAATATTTAAAGTACTACAGTCTGCCAAAAGTACAAACCAATCTGGTTTGGAATATGCAGGACCAGAGTGCTGCTTAGAAGCAAGGATGACAAGGCTTCGTCTTCCCCACTTTGGCCAGGTGGTCAGGAGGGACCAGTCCTGGAGGAAAACATCATGTTTGGTAAAGCAGAGGGGCAGAGAAGGAGAGGAAGGCTCTCAAGGACGGACTGACACCATGGCTCCAATGGGTTCAAGCCTTGGAACATTAGTGAGGATGGTGTGGAATAGGTATTTCATTCAGTTGTGCAGAAGGTCGCTGTGCATTATTTTATATTACCTTGAAAATCATATGAAAGTGTGGGGGTGGTATTCCAACTGTCAGTCAGGTCACAGCCTGATGGTGCCTCCTTGTGGGCATGACCTTCTCATGAGGACACCCCAGGGAACCTCCTCTTCTCTCTCTGCCTTGACTTTCCCGTTTGCTGTCGCAGAGAGTTGCTGAAGCACTGCCATATTTCCACTAACACTGGATCCACATGACTTTGCACCCACCAGCTTGTGACGTGATGTCCCTGCATTCTGCCTCCTTGCATGCGGCTGCATGAGTAAAAAGAGGGACATAGAAACTATTATCAGACTATGGGCTTGAGTCAGGCTGGAGATGTTTTCTCCATGGATAATTACTTCTTGATATAAAGTATCTCAACTACATACATGAGTGTTACTGGAGTGGTTTCTCTAGTCCACCTGGCCTAACACATTCCCTATGGGGACGGACCAACTTGATAGCACCTAACAGCACCAACAACAATGCTTTGTATGAGATGAACCATTTCAGAAGCAGGACGTTGGGGAGTGGAGTGCGGCTATCCAAAGGTGAACATGTGAACCCTCGGAATCCAGGACACAGAAGGCTGTGATGCCAGGGAAATACCAAGAGTGGTAGCTGCAGGACTAAGAGCAAGTGCATAATACCTAACAACGGGCCTCCTAGCCCACGGTGTGAATAAAGCAGAGTGCCTTCAAGCAAGAGGCTTATGTGAGAGCTAGGTTCTCTGATCCACAGAGAGAGAACCAAGCACCTTTGGATCAAATAGCATGCCCTGTGAAGCATTTACTGGCAATGTTGAAAGAGTTTTTAACACTTGCCCAAGCCGAGCAGAGGCCAAGGGAACTAGTAACGAAGAGGCTAAGGACCACAGAGGGAGGCCTGCAGGTATGGCTAAGCAGAAGGGTTCCTGTTTAGAAGAAATGGATTTCTGATCCTAAATTGTAACTTGTTAACTTCCCTAAATAATCACGAGCATGTATGTTCTGTGTGGCGACGACAATGAATTATTGAATAAAGCAGAGAGTTACAGAATTGTCTTTGGAAAAGCTCTCGCTTTGAGAATTGTTGAAGAAGGGGGGAGGGGAGGCATGAATAACCTCCATTTCCTTGGCATCAGCCTGGTGCTGATCCCCAAGAAGGAAATCATTCTCATACCTGGCTAAGGAAACCGATTAAAGAGAGAAACTTAACAGACAAATTGTAACCCTGACCAAATATTAGATACCATATGCTGCTGCATGTTTTTGAACCAGTCCCAACTCCTATCAACACGATATACAACAGAATAAACTACTGTTGGGTCTTGCACCATCCTCATACTCAGGACTGTCCATGAGCCCATTGCGTCAGCCTCTGGGACAAGCTATCTCAAGGATGTTCTACTTGTGCATTGACCTGCTACTTGACCAAGAATGGTGTCCTCCTCCAAGAATTGGTCCCTCCTGACAACATGCCCAAAATACGTGAGACAAATCTCTCCAGCCTCACTTCTGAGGAGCATTCTAGCTGTATTTTTTTCCAAGACAGATTTGTTCTTTCTTCTGGAAGTCCATAGTACATAGTAAATAATCTTTGATAATGCGTCAGCTCTTTTATTTTCTTTATTCCGTATCTAGCTTTTGCATGCATATGGAGCATTGAAATGACGATGGTTTGGGTTGGCACACCGTGGCCATCAGTAACATCTTTGCATTTTAAAGTCTATAAGGAGTCTTCTGCAGCAGATTGTAGCTAATGTAATACATCATTCAACTTCTTCCATGTGTGGCAATTGTGATTTTATTATTTCAAATAAAATGAAATCCCTGATAACTCCTGAGATAGTTAAAGTTTATTGTGCCAACTGGCTGATAAACACATGTGGGGTTAATTGAAGGGCAGAGAGATAAATGGCTCAGTGAAACTTGCCTTTCTAGTTCTCGAGTCTCTTGCTTTCTGATGGTCGAACCAGGGTGCAGCTGCCTTAGCCAGTTCCCTGCTTCAGCTGGCAAGGCTCACTTCCTACAAAACATCCCTGAGAAGAAGCCACATGGACCTACCCCGATGCAGCCCTGGGTGCTGGAGCAGTCATGTGGAGAGCCTGCCAGCACTGAGATGCTTACACATTCACTGACTTGGCTTTCCTCCTGCTGTCAGCATCACTGCCTGTGTTTTGTGAGATGGAGGAGGACTTTGTGGATTGGTGTCAGACATATGGGTTAATGTTGGACTAGAGGGCTTAGGCAGCACTGAGTTGTGATATTTTCTTGATGTGCACTTAACCTTTACATAAAACTCTCTCTTATACATATGGGTTTTTGTGAATTTGTTTCTCTAATGTACCCAGACTAGCACAACTCCAATCTTCTCTTTGTTTATCATGATGTTGTTTATTGGTTCAGTTGTGGAAATTTTTGCTTTCTTTACATTGAGTTGTAATCCATACTAAAGTCCTTGATCTTCACCAGTAAGTATTTTAGGTACTTTTCACTTTCAGCAAACAAGGTTGTGTCGTCTGTTAATGATCTTCCTCCAATCCTGTTACTACAATCTTAATTCTGCAGTCTACTTTCTCACATCATTTGTCAGCATACAAATTGAGTCAATATGGTAAAAGGGTACAACCCTGACAACCCTCGTTCCTTTAGTGTCCCCTTGTTCTGCTTGGATGACTATCTCTTAGTCTATGTGCAGGCTCTGCATAAGCACCATGACGTGTTCTGATTCCCATTTTCACAATGTTGCATGAAGTCCGTTATGATGTAGACAGTCGAATGCCTTTGCATAGTCAATAAAACACAATGAGCATCTTTCTGATGTTGGAAATGAGATTCCTCATTCCAATTCCCAACTGAGTACAGCTTGAATTTCTGGTTACTTGTAAATACTCTACTGCAACTATTTTTAAATTTTATCTTCACAGGAACTTGCTAACACCCAAAATTATATGGCTCAATTATTTCCACATTCTGTTGAATCACCTCTTTTTGGAATGACCCCATATATAGATCTCTTTCAGGCATTTAGCCAAGTGGAATTCTCTGTCATGGGTGAGTGAGTGCTTAAAGGGTCACATTTGTTTGTTCAGACATCTCAGTTGTTATTCCATAAATTCTGGGGTCTCGTTTTTCACCAATGATTCAGAGCAACTTGGACTTCTTACTTCTTGAAACTTTTGGCCAATTCTTTTCAGGACACTCACCCTGTACATTCCTTTCACCTTCTATTTTTGAAAATAGCTTTAGTGGCATATAATTTACATATCATGAAGTTTAATAGCTAGGACATATCCAAAAGAGTTGCATGATCAACCCATGGCCCTGCGGGGCACAGCACCGGAGACTCAGTGTGGGAATTGCAACTTATATGATCCTGCCACACTGAGGCAAAGCACTGGGGCAGTGCAGCGGAACAGCAAGGGAATGGAGCGGCAAGGTCCCCAGGGAACGCTGAAGGTGGACTTTGGGGCCAGGGTGTGGTGCCCCAACAGACTGGACTGGAAAACACTCCTAGAGGCCAACAAATGAACCTTGAACTAACTACAAGCTTTTATTTCTTGTGTTTTTTATTTTTTTGTCAGTGGTTTGTTATTATTGTTGTTCTGTTGTATATTGTTGTTTTGTTTTGCTCTGTCTTGTTTTTTTGCATGTTATTATCTCCGTGGGTCTGTCTAAATAAGACAGGCTGGATGAATAATCTGGAGGAGAAAACAATGGGACTGACAGTTCCGGGGGGACATGGGATAGGGAGAGGTGGGGGTAAGGGAGTGGTGTTAACAAACCCAGGGACAAGGGAACAAGTGATCCAAATTGGTGGTGTGGTGGGTGTGGGAGGCCTGGTAGGGCAAGATAGGGGGGAGTGCAAAGTGGATACCCAAAGCCTATTTGTTGGCCACTGGAGATCCTCTTGCAGAGAGGTCTAGGGGAGGAGACGAGCCAGTCAAGGTGCAATGTGCAACGATGAAAAATACAACTTTCCTCTAGTTCCTGAATGCTTCCTCCTCCCCCACCCCCACTATCATGATACCATTTCTACCTTGCAAGTCTGGCTAGACCAGAGGGTGTACACTGGTATAAATAGGAACTGGAAACACAGGGAATTTAGGGCGGATGATGCCTTCAGGACCAGTGGTGTGAGTGAGGGAGGGGGGAGCAGGGAGGGAAGGGAAAAATTGAGCTGATGCCAGGGGCTTAAGTGGAGAGCAAATGTTGTGAGAATGATGAGGGCAATGAATGTACAAATGTGCTTTACACAATTGATGTATGTATGGATTGTGATAAGAGATGTTTGAGCCCCTAATAAAATATTTTTTTTAAAGAGTTGTATGATCCTCACTACAATCAGTTCCAGAACCTTTCTTACTTCTTATACTGATTGCTACCAGCTCCCCATTTCCCTCAACCTCTCCTCCTGTATCTCCAATAAGCTGTTAATCAAGTTACTATCTCTAAAGATTGACCTATCCTGGAAAACATCCCCCAAATTAAAAACAACAAAGTTACCAAATAATCCAGATAAGAAACCTCAATCTAAGAGGAAGTAGGAAATATTAAAAAGCAGAACAAATTTAAAGTGAGTCAAAAGGGATCATAAAAGACAAGGTGTTAGATTTCATCCTAAGGGGCTCCGCAACAGCACACTTGTCCTTCACTCTGTGTAGTGCGAGGCTATTACATCCCTGGTCCATGGCGAGAGTGGATTCACCAGCAGCTCAACCCGTGTGTGTTTCCCCTTCACTTTTGGGGGGGATAATGAAACAACTTTAACAAGAATCAAAAAGGAGATCAAATGATTAAGTATTACATTTTAACCTACTACACGAGTCAAGTTTACAATGCTCTCTGTCTGGTAGAAAGGTTATTTGCCACCCTGGTCCATGGTCAGAGGGGATGAACTGCCGGCTTACTCCATGTAGGGATACTGCAAGTGGATTTGGGGCTTCCGCTATTATTCAGAACCATCTGTAAACTAGGTGTTTAAAATTTAGGCTCTAATAGCATTCCCTCCCTTGAATTTGGTTTTGGAGTTTTATAAGACCTCAATAGAAGCTAATGCGAGACAGGCTGCTGACCATTCTAGTGCTAATTTAAACTGATTTCATGGATGCAGTTTCTCGGACAAAAGAATGTATTGTCGTGTCGTAATATTACACCTCATTAGACTGCTTCTTCAGTTCAATATTTCTCAGTGTGAGATATTGGGGAAATCGAGATGTTGAAGATGTGTGAGCTAAACAACAAAGGCTTAGAAAGTCATTTCCAAAGAATCAATGATTCTATCCTGAAAAAAAGAATGTATTTAGAACCAGGCTTATTGTTACTGTATGTTACTGCTGAAGAAAAACTGGCGCTGTTGGGTAGAAGCCATAAAGAGGAAACATGTATCTCAATACAAGCAAAATCTCAGAGGTCCAAAAATAGACTGTTTCTTAAAGTGCTGTGTGCCCTGTACAGTTAAGTGTTTGGGCATATAGAGGTTAACCATCTGCCAGGGACGCTATATATAGGAGTGCTGATTGAATGAGATGTTAGGCAAAGCAACTTCTAAGATTCCTTTCTCTTGAATATTCTGATTCTAAATTTACTCCTAGAAAATGACTTGATAGGAAATGCTCCCAACCACAGTAAGTTTAGTTTCCAAAGATGATTGCCACTGTACCCCTCCCCCCAACATCCCATGCACTCATTTGCAAGGAGACCATGTTCCTCACCCATCGAGGAGTGAAGCCTCTTTCCCTACCGCTTAAATCTGGCAATCTCTGTAACTGCTTTGAAAATCAGAAGGTGGTGAAAAGCGAGGCTGTGTAACTTCTAAGGCTGGGAATTAATTAAGAACTATTGAGTGTGAACTATTGAGTGTCTGCTTCCTCTTCCTTAAAGTCCTGAACCACCGTGTAAAGAGCTCCCTGTGCCATACTGGACCCCCCATGAAAAGTGAGAGAGATGTTCAGTCAGTCTCCAATTGTTCCTAGTCTCTAATCATTCCAGGCTGTGCTGCTAGACATGTTAGTAACTGTTTCAGTATTTCAATTGATCCTAGTTTTCAACTGACCCATCAACCTCAGGCAGTCACAAGAGTGAGCCCAGTTGATGCCACAGGGAGAAGAATTGCCATCCTATTGAATTTGATCCAAATTCCTGATTCAGAAGATCAAGAGCAAGTGAAATGATTATCATTATAAGTCATTAACTTTGGGCTAATTTGTTATATATAAATAAATAGCCCGCAATACACAGAAGAGTTTTGACTTCTACAAGTCTTCAACTTATTACTTAAAACTGGTTTAAGCACCACAAAAATTGAAGTACACAGATGAACATAATTTATATGCTAGACCAATAATGGCTTATTTTGCCTTCCAATAAATGCAGATAGGTGGCCATTGGAGAAAGGACCATAGAGATGAATCCAAAGACATTCTGCAAGGACTGCCTGGTTTGAGTTGCATGGGTGAGACAGTTGCTAACTGGGCTATACTCGGGTCTTAGCACAGTAACACAGCATGCGAGGTAGGAGGCATGGCGGTAAAGTGACTGCAGTGCCGAGAATGACTTCATTTGGAGCTTTCAGTCATAATCTCTGATTTCCATCACACACATTTTCCTGATGGATCTAAGTCAAGGTGGAGGAGACAGGTAGGAGATTCAGTGATGAGTGCTTGATAACTTCATTCCTTGTGATCGCCATCTTCCGGGAAGGAAATGAGCCATCACAGAAAAAAGATTGAGGGATCTTATTACCAATTAGAGAGAAGAGCCAGGAATGGAACATACCCTTTGGGATCCGAGATCCCTGTACATGGATCTTCCTTGATCCAAAAGACAACCATGACCAGAGAAGTGGCAAAAGAGCAGCCTCTACAGAACCAGGAGTCAGAGCATGTGACAAGCAGGGGACTTTCCAACCCACAGAGCAAGGAAACCTGAGTGCTTGGTGGCAGGAGGCTGGCTTGTGGAGTAGGGTGTCTTTGGGCACTTCAATGAGGGAGCTGAGGTTGTTGTCCAAGTAGATTAAGGATCACAGTACAGAGCCATGCCCTTTGGGTTTTGGCATCCCTAAAATTTTTTTAAAATAATTTTTCATCAGCAGGGCAGCATGTTATCAGGCCAGGTTGAGGCCCAGAGAGAGGCCTCCTTGCAAGCCCAGCAAAGACTGTCCTGACTAAATAACTGTATCCTGAACATTTTTCACATAAATTGTAAACTGTTAACTGTCCTAATAAACCCCATAATTGTGTGCCCTGTCTGCGAGTCCTGTGTAGTCTTTGCCGTGAATTCATGGAAAGCAGGTGAGACAGTAGAGAGTGCTGTGGGAGACTGAACAATCGCATTCTCTTTCCAATCCGCTACGCTGTGGCCTGGCAGCATTATTGGTATTTTCTTTCTTTTCCGTTTTTTCTCCCAAAGAGAAAGATATAAGTAGTAAATCATACGCGAGGTATCGAGAAATCTCCAAGGACAAAAATCCACTTTCCCACACTTGGGGAACGATGACCAAGTGCTCCTTCCATTTCTTCCACTCCCACCATGATTTCCTGGTGTACAGTCCACTGTCTGGGACCTTCTGCCGTAACGGTGGCGGTCGTCATCAACACCATCAGCACCATTTCAGGGGATAAAATCAGAATGGAAAATGATGAACTCAAAGGAAGAAGACCTGGATATCGACCAAGTGGTGAAGCAAGGGAAGAAGAAAAGTAGACAATATAGAGAAAGAAGAAAACGTATTGAAGTTGTCACGATTTCATCTTACTAGGGTGGACCATCAACAGCCATGGAGGCCGCTCTGTACAATCTGCACAATCAAACGCCGTATCGCACTGGGCAAATCCCCTGCAAAAGGCCTCTTTACATTGTGAAAAGGAAAGAAAGGAGTGTACCTACCATAAAAATATGATCTGCAAAGCATTCTGCTATTTATTAAGCACCTTTACATGTATTTTCTATTTAATCTTTCTAACACGCACTACTGATTTCAGTATTTACCATATATAGATGAGGAAATGAGACTCAAAAGATATGACATAGGTCATTTTTCTAATAAAAATATTTACTGAAAGCCCGCTCTGCCAATCAGTATGTAAAGTGTTGGAAACATAATTGTTAAAACTAGCATTGTGATATCTGCCCTTGTAACTTATAGCCTGGTTGGAGAAGAGAGGCGCTGTTCAAATAATGACCAAAAAATATATCAAACTGCCATGAACTTCAGAGCATAGAAAGGAGAAAAAATTTGTTTTGGAAATGTTGATGACAATATATGTACAAGTGTGCTTTATACTATTGAATGATTGTTATAAAATGTGCACGAGCCCCAATAAAATAATTAATAAGAAAGAAGAGGTATTAAAAACAAAACAAAAAGAATATAGTGCTCTTAGAACACAGAATAAAATTCCTTGATTGACTTACATTATTCAGATTATAAGTTTATAGACACATTCCATATTTACAGTAGGGATGCTCTTGTTAATTGCCTGGTTGCTAACCAAAACGTCAGCAGTTCAACCCACCACATGCTCTGCGGGAGAAAGATATGCCAATCCTATTTATAGCCTTGGCCTGGTGTGAATCTGGTCAGGGATGTTTCTCACCTGAATATCGTATCAAACTAAGTCTACTATCATCCAATTCATTCTGATTCATCATGATACTACAGGACAGAGACGAGTTGCTCCTTAGGATTTCCATGACTGACTGTTAATCTTGACGGGAGCAGCCTTTCTGTGGGACAAGTGCTGGGATCAACTGTCAGCCTCAAGGTTGACATCCCCAGGACTAACCCACTGCTCCGCCAAGGGAATAAACAAGCGGTTTGGGACTATTGTTGTATTTTTTAAATTAAGTTTTTCAAGATAAAAACCTTACTTCATTTTTGCATGCAACTGTCTAGTGCTGTGATGTCCATCATCGATTGGATCGGGATTCTATAGTCTTCAGCCAACAGCCTAACAAGGTCACTTATTTAAAAAGCCTTTTGTGAACAAGAGAAGTTCACCACCACTCACCTGCACAGCTCTGACAGTATCACTCACAGCCTGGCAGCCACTGGGCAATTAGTGTGCACCTGGCCTCCCTTGGGCTTCCCTTTCCCTCCACCTCTGATAGCAAATGCTAACACTGTACACCACCAGAGAGAAGGCCGGCATTCAGGCATGAGCTAGACCTAGCCATTGCAGCTCCAGAGGAGAAACACACAATCTAACTACTGAATGTTAGTACTTCTACCCTGAGGACATTAAATCTAAATGAGCCATCTTCTCAAATAACCCAAATCATTTCCGATTGTGAATTCATTAATCCTCCTGAGAAAGCTTGGCCAAGTTTGATAAGAGTAAACAGGAAACAAAAATACAAAGGATTGAATGGAGGCATTCTAGTTTCCCCAAGCAGACCAGGAACCAGAGGTGTGAAGCTCCCTTTGTACTATGAACTTAATGCAGCGGCTTCTGGAAGAAATGGCCAATGGTGACCTTTCCTCCTCCACACAGGGGTTTTCACGCTAATTGCTAACTAACCTCTCTGTTTGCTTCTCGACATTCCACTTTATATTTGGAAATCTGCATACCTATGTATCTTCAGCAAACCTCGTTTAGTCTCCAAAATGTTACAGTTTGGGACTCTCATAATTCTTTTGTTTGATATATTTGTAATATATTTTATGCATATTCTCACATGCCAGTGATTGAGCATACATTTTGACACTCCAATCTTTTCAGTACATCCTGTCTGAAAAATAACTTGTCTTCTCCTATCCTCTGGTCTCCATCTAATGAATTCTTATTTTCTTTAAACATAAATCTAGACTATCAAATAATGCTAGGGATTTTAAAGAGATCCAAGCAAAGATGCACATTTCCATAGAAAGAAATGCACAGAGGTAGGTGATTGACTGTCAACTTCTGCTCCTTCACAGGGTGCCACCTTCCAAATACACAAGGGACGCTCAAACACAAGCTCTGATCTTAACTTCAAATAACGTACCTATAAAGAATAGCTGTAACCTGCATCTTTTATTTGGTGCTTGAACTTAATTTTGATAAAACTAAGGAAATTAATCACATCCTTCCTCAAGTTCTAATGTGAACTACAACAACAAAAATAAAACAAAACCACCTTACTATCTAAGTATATTTCCAAAGATGAGACTTCTTTCTTTCTTTCCAAGGAAAAATCTAGTACTCGCTCTCTTATTTTTAAGTTAAAGGACTAGGTGCTGCTTCATTAATTTTCAACTTTCTTGGGTACATTTTCTCTCTTAACCGTGTCCTATGCCTTTGTCATCTATATCTATGTCTCTAGCCATATCTTTAACCCGTTCCCTCCCAGATTAAGCGTTCTCCTCTAGATAGCTATCTACTTTCCTCAGGATAGCTTGTTTCAGCTTTGTTATTACAGTTTGAAATAAAAAGCAAGGTTTATTACTGATTGTGAACGTAGTTCACAAAGTACATACGTATAGATACATTTGGTTGAATATTTGGAAAATACCTAAAGTCAAGAAATAGAAATTTAAAAATTGCTCAGAACTCTACTACTCAGGGATGCTAGTAACACCATCATTTCTTCTGTTCTTTTTTTGCACCTTTTCCTACTCAAAGCCATAATAACTCTTCATCTTTGACTCAGTGTTTCTCAAAATGAGCGATACTGCGCCCATCAGACTGCACCAGCAGGGCCAAAGAAAGGAACTCACTGCCACGGAGGCCATTCAGATGCATAGTGACCCTGTAGGGCACGGGAGAACTGCCCCTGTAGGTTTCTAAGACTGTAGCTTGTTAGGAGACTACAAAGCCACATCTTTCTCCCTCAGAGTGTCTAGCGGATTCAAACTGCTGACCTTGGAGTTAGCAGACTGATCTGAAACCCACTTTGCTGCCAGGGTTTCAATAGCCTCATACGCACGTGAAAGTTGGACATTGAATAAGAAAGGCCAAAGAAAAATTGATGCATTTGAACTATAGTGTTGGCAAATAATGTTGACTATATATATGACGGATTGCCAAAATAACCAACGGTTCCGTCTTGAAATAAGTACAACCAGACTGTTTCATAGAGGCAAGATGAGACTTCCTCTTCCATGCTTTGGGCATGTGATGAGAACAGAGCAGTCCCTGGAAAGGGGCATCACACTTGTTAAAATGGAGGGGCGAGGAAAGAGAGGGAGGCCCCAACAAGATGGATCGACAGTGCCTACAACAATGAGCTGAAGCACAGGAAGAAATTGTGGTGGGGCAGGACTGGGCTGTCTCATTCTGTTGTCTGTGGGTCACTTTGTCAGAATTGACTCAGTGGCACCTAAGAACGATATCTTAAAGTGCTTCATGCTCATTTATTTCCTGTTTAATAAACTTTTTAATGGGACTGGTAGGAGCTATAGTGTACAACAAACAAGGTTAGTGGTTCAAACCCACCTGTCACTCCTCAGGAGAAAGAGGAGGCTTTCTGGTCCTGTTATGATTTACAGCCTGAGAAACCAACAGAGACAGTTCGATTCTGTCCTACCAAGTCACTAGGAATCAGGATCGACTCGATGCCGGTGAGAGTTAAATGTGAATTGAGGACAAGTTTCTAGAGGTGATCAGTTTTCCACTTAACAGTTTGTAAACATTTTCTTTTCTCATTTCTTTGATTGCAGTTCTCATAATGTAACATCACTCACCTTCCTTCCTCCCTATGTTTCCTGTTTCCATTCCTCCTTCCTTACCCCTTCCTGCCTTCTGAATTTGAGGCTAATGTCCTTGGGAAAATGCTCATTGAAGGATATTCTCACATGATGTAGAATATTGTCATGTTGACAGTTTTGTGATTTTTTTTCCCTTCCACCACTTGGAAACTTGAGGACCAGTGTTTTTTGGCCACCGTTACTTTACCTGAGAAGTGAGGAACAGTGTTACCCTTTGTTTAGTAGGTACATTTCCTCTGCGTGCTCTGACCTTCCCCTTCCTGTTGGAATTGATCAATAACCCCCTCTCTCTTTCACACACACACACACACACACACACACACACAAGAAAAATTCTTACTTTTAGGGAGTGTTCTCATTCTACATTTTGTCTTCTGGTTCTTCAATCCAGAAAGGCTGGGTGTATTCCATCTGTTTTTTTATTCTATTTCATTTAAGTCATTTTATTGGGGGCTCTTTCAGCTCTTATTATATCTGTACATCAAATGTATGAAGAATATTTGTACATATGTCGCCATCATGACTTTCTAAACATTTACTTTCTATTTGGCCCCTTGGTATCAGCTCATCTTCCCCCACCACCACCACCTTCATGATCCCTTGATAAATTATAAATTATTATTATTTCATATATGACACTGACAGCTGTCTCCCTTTACCCACATTTCTGTTGTTCATCCCCCTGGGGCTGGGGGTGCGTGGGGATTATGTGTTGATCATTGAGGTTAGTTCTCATTTCCTCCCCTCCTTCTCCCAGCTTCTCCCTACCCTCCTGGATGGCTACTCCCATTTCTGTTCCTGAGGGGTTTATCTGACCTGGATTCTGTGTGTGAGCGCTTATCTGTACCAGTGAACATGCTCCGGTCTAGCCAGAACTGAAAGGCAGAACTGGGATCATGATTGTGGAGGTGAGGAAACCTCAAGGAACCAAAGGAATATTGTGTGTTTCATTGGTGCTATGCTGGTTGACTCATCCCTTCCCTGTGACCCTTTGGTGGGAAGATGTCCTATTGTCTACAGATGGGTTTTGGCTCTCTGCTCCAATGCCCCTCATTCTCCACAATATATTTTTTGTTTGTTTTAGGTCTTCTGGTGCCTGTTAACTGATCCCGTTGACACCTCAAGATCATACAGGTAGGTGTGCTTTCTCCATGTGGGCTTGTTGCTTCTCTGCTAGATGACTGCTTCTTTAACTTCAAGTCTTTAAGACCCTAGATGTTATATCTTTTGTTATCCAGGCACCATCAGCTTTCTTCATCACATTTGCTATTGCTTGTCTTCAGGGATTGTGTCAGGAGGGTGAGCATCACAGAATGCCAGATTGTTAGAACAAAAAGTTCTTGCATTGAAGGAAGGCTTGAATAGAGGCCCAAAGTCCATCCACTTCCGCAATGCATAGCCGTACAATGCATCCATTTTAATCGCCCCTGTGCAATCCCTACTACAACTTGACCTCAGGCTTAAATAGTTTCATCATCTTTTAAATTCTTATCAGTATTCAAGACTTACTCTTCTTGGAATGTCTAGAGTAAACTGAATGCATACATGAGGTCAGAGTGTATTTGGCTGAAATTATCAGAAATACTACAGAGTAACTTGGATAAAACAAGTCTTGTTTTTCTCAATATAAAATTCATAAGTAAGCAGTTCAAAGCTGACATAGCTCTATCTTCATAAAATATTTATCCTAATGCTTTCAATATGAAAGTTATAATTTTGTCCATCACATTAATTTTCAGGTAGACAAATGGGACAAAGAGTAGGGTGAATAGTTTAACCCAGTTCACCTGAGACTTTCTAGCTTTTAACACAGGAATTCTAAGTCTCGGAAACCTCTTAATCCTTAGTGAACTTGGTGTGTTAGGTTGGGTTCTCTAGAGAAGCAAAACCAATGGCGCTTTTTTGTGTTGTGTATAGATGCAGATTTATATCAAGAATGCCGAGATGATATCTGCACAGTTGTCAAAATAGCTGTGTTCAGTGAATCATGGAAGCTGATGAATAGGAAGCAGGCTGATGAAGCAGAGATAGCAGAGGGCACAGGCTGGTGGATGCACAGGCATGAATTGGCTGAATGAATCCACAGCCAGTAGTCTACAGATGAGTCCTGAGATCGGCAGGTAAAGCAACAGGAGCTCAAAAGCCTATGACATCACGGAGGTGCCACCAGGCTGTGGAGCAATTGATAGGTTGAGCTCCACACCTACACATACCCAGGAGTGTCTGCTCGACATTGTCCCTAACCATCACAGTCGGTCACTTCAACAATAGGAGAGATGGGCAATCACCAATCAGATACATGTGTCATGTTCACTTCAAATTGCAAGAAGCCATGGATGTATTTTTAACTAGACATAGTAAAATGATGAACAAAATTAATGTCCTATATAAAGTAGAAGAAATGTATATTTGATAGTCAATTAGCAATCTCTACTGTATCATCCCTTCCTGGTGACTCCATAGCACCTAGTTTCCATATAACTGTCCCTGTAGTTAACCCATTACTGATAGACTTATGTTGCATCTCCATTGTGAAGCATTGTATACATATAGTAGGCAATAGATGGTAATTGAAAACCAAAAGATGCCGACAAACCAAAGAGCCCACATGGGATGTCATGGGGGTGTTTTTTGTTTTGTTTTGTTTATGACTAGAAAGAGAAGGCAATAGATTTACCAAATGAAAAGCAGGGGTTTTTCCACCTTCTGCAGGTATGGGATGTGATCAAGATGTGATCAGGTTAACCAATTTAGATTAATATGAAACAAACTGCTGGCCATGATAATCCAGAACTTATTTTTGGGATCTTTTCCTAAGATTGGTTCAGCTAAATACTGATTTCATTTTTGGTTATTTTACCAAGCCTTTTAATGTAACAGTTCAATATTTATGTTGGCAAAGAAAGCATGTACACTGAAAATCCAAATACACATATTGCTTTAATAATTGTAAATGTAAGGCCAAACAATAAAATAAAACCAAATAACTGCAAAGAAGTCTCGACATTTTGATAGCTCCAATTAATAAAGCAGTGAGCTAAAATATGCTGCATATACTAAAATAGGTATACTGAAGTTGGAAAACACACTGACGCAAAGTTTGTAGAATGATGGGTTAAGGAGGACTCTCGTGTCTTCTCTCTGAGTGGGTTTGCTCAAATTACAGTGTTCTTTTCAAAGGAGTTTGATGACAATACATCAAATCATCACTATGACTCTGAATCACATGGAAATTAAAATGTATTATTAGCTCCTTCATTAGTTGTTTCCTTTGAGTCCTAAAGCAGTATTTTAGAGCCTTTGGAGCAGGGCATAGATCTTTCCATGGCAAACATAAAACGCTACGTCACATAGCTGAAAAGGACCCGCTTATGTAACCCGATGCTGAGTAACCGCACGTAGGGACGTGTAGCACGTGAATAGTGCTATAAAAACACAAAACTAGCATAATAGCCGCTGGCCTTTTCTCTCCCCGTTTTTTCCTTCTTTCAAGTTTTACCATGAACCCAGGATCACAGGGTGTGAATACTAATCATGTAATTTTCACGTGTCAGTCGAAGCAGTTTTCATATAGTTTCTCTGCAGCCCAACATTTGATCTCAGTGCCTCAGCAGTGTTTCTGTAACGTACAACGTTTCCCCCCTACAAACAAGGCATTTGAAAACACGTCATTCATTTGAATGCTAAGGTTTCCTGGGGCCAAACATTACGTATGTATTTGGTAATATCCCTTCAAACTACTAAGGAGCCGCTCCATTGACGCTCATTGCCCACTTAACAGAAACAAGAATGCAAGTCTCTTGCCTGAGGGGCTTGGGAAGAGTCTGCTAGCAGGCTTGGTTGGAATCCCTGGATGGTGCGGACAGTAAATCACGCAACTAACAGCTTTCAGTCTTGCCGAGGCTCCTAGTGAGACAGGCCTGTTGATTGGGATCCTAAGGGTTACAGCCTTGAAACCCCCAGAGGGCAGTTCTGCTCCAGACAGGCGGTGTAGTCTTTCCATCTCCTTTTGGGGCGCCTCCTACATCTTTCAATATTTTGCCAATAGAATCTTTGAATATTGGACATCCAAGTTTGAATTTTTTTTATTTCTTTCACTTTAACACATGCTAAGTATGTTCTTCCTTGTCAGATTTTTACGTCTAGGTCTAGAACAGTTCACTATTTTACTTTGTCTTCTCGAGCTGCCTTGGAAGCACGCAGGTCAGCTGTTGGACTTCATCCTAGCTTCTATTTGTCACAGACAATGTACAATAAAGGACAATTTTCAGAGTCCCTTCCACTTGGAACAGTCATGCATTTGGGTCTCTCCTTTCTTGTCTTTTCAACAGTTGTTTGCTTCCTTCGTGTATGATGTTCTTGGTGGCATCACGCAGTTGATGAGTTCTTGTCCTTAGTGTTGAATGCAGCAAATCTGTTTTGGAGATGTTCTTGAAATTCAGAGGGGATATACACAAAGTCAAACTGTGGTTCTTGTGGATTTGTCTTCATTTTCTTCAACTGCAACCTGAACTCCTATTTGAGCAATTGATGGTCTGTCCCACAGCCTGGCTTCAGCGGTGGATACTGAGCGTCTCCATCCTCTCTGCCCACAGACGTGCTCAATTTGATTTCTGAGTATACCGTCTAGAGGGGGCCACTTGTATGGTGGCTGTTTGTGTTGTTGAAAAGGGCATTTTCCACGAGAAGTCATTGGTCTTGCAACATTGTCTCATGCCGTCTCCAGCTTTGATTCTGTCACCAAGACGGCCGTATTTACTATTGTTCCTTCCTCTTGGTGGCAAACATTTTCATGCCAATTGCCAACAACCACCAATGCGTCTTGATTGCATCAGTGATTAATTTCAGCCTGAAGGCATTAGAATTCTTTGGCTCCTGTATCATTCGCTTTAGTGGTGGGGAAATTTGAATCAAAATTATATTTATCGTCTTTTCTTTATATACAAATGGTTATTATCTGCTCACAGACAGCATTGTACTTCATGATAAATCTTGAAATGTCTTTTTTAACAACGACTACCATGCCATTCCGCTTGAATCTGTCATTCCCGGCAAAATAAATCATATGACTTTCTCAGTTTAAATGGTTAACACCAGTCTACTGCAGCTCACTGACACCTGCGATCTTGATCTTCGTGTGTTACATTTCATTTTTCTATAGTTTAAAGCAGTACATTGGATGTTTGAAAAGTATTAAGAACTGGTAAAAGCTACAAGTTTACAAACATGTCTGCAGATCCATAGTTGCTTTGTAGAGAGGGATTCTATAGGGGCTGTGGCTTATTTATCATAACTCTTGGGAAAATATTCAATAAGCACTTAAGGAATAATAAGATTGAGGAGTAATGGGGTTCATTTTCCGAATGACAGTTGTGCTGTATAAATAGAGGGAAAGAATTTACTATCGAACAGGCAAATTTGAAAAGACAATGGATTTAGTCAGAGGTAGAGTGACATTTTTTTTAACTTCAAGTAAGTCACCTCACCTCTGAATCCATTTCCTTTCTTTGATGAATAGTAACTAAAAATTTTTCTCCAAAAGTGTGTAGTTGTTGTTGCTAGGTGCTAATTCATGGCTGCTCTTTGCATACCAGAATGGACTGTGGCTTGGACATGGGCCATCCTCACAGGATTTAAACCAATGTTTAAACCCAGTGTTGCCGACAATGTGTCACTCCATCTCCTTACGGGTCTTTTTTTCCCCCTTAGATCCTCAAATATGCTCTCTTTCTCCAGGGACTGATCCCTCCCAGTAACACGTCCAAAGTAAGTGAGCCCAAAGCTGGCCTGCTTTGCTTTCACAGGCGGTCGGCTGTATTTCCCCAAGGTTGGTTGGTTCTTTCTTCTGGCAGCCTGTGGCACACTCAGTGTTCTTTGCCAACACAAGAGTTCAAGAGCATGGATTCCTTTGATCTGCCTTATTCAATGTCCATCTTCTGCACCCATCCAGGGGGATTAGGCCAGGTACATCTTAGTAATCAACGAGGCATATTTGCTCTCTAACACTCTAGAGAGGACTTTTGCAGAAAACCTGCCCAATACAATACATTGTTCTAGTTCTTGACTGTTGCTTACAAGAGCATTTCTTGTGGATCCAAGCAAAATGAACTCCTTGATAACAAATATTTTCTCTGGAGTGGAAGGATGAAATGGTACAAACTGAAAGATATTTCATAAGTCTTCACATGTACGTAAATGTAAAAGATGCTGTTTAAATTAGAACAATAATATAATATTTAAAGTAGTATCTGACCATAGAGATTTTACAGCCCCTTTTGACAACTTGCAGTTTGGTGGCACAAAAAAAAAAATCATGAAGCCTTAAAATTAAAAATGCCCTTAGGTATCTGATCACATACAACTCATTTGGCACTTGAGGGAGACCGGCTAATAGTACGAAATGCCTTGTTGAAGATGGCCTTGTTCCTACTCCACCTTGATTTTCAAATACATGAGCTGGATTTATGTTTGTGCTACTGTCGTTCTCCCTAAATAAAGAGCATTGCATTTATCTAAATAGTATATGAGCTATCTGTAAACATGGTGCAGTGGGGATGTCTGACCTTTCTAACCTCACAGGTGGCGAAGGCAAACCCTCACCAGCATCAACAGTCCGAAACTGATACCGATGAAGTAGAGGTGTGAACTATTTACAGCAGTAGAAACCATGATCGTTCTGCTCACTGAGAGGCTGGTGGTTTTGAACTGTTGACCTTGTGGGTAGCAGCTCACTATGTAACAACTAGGCCACCAGGACTCCTCCCACAGACTGACAAACCTCTTACTATGAGGGTAAGTTTATTTTTTAAAAGTACAATAGCACCTCAGAACAATCAATAATATAAAAGCAAAAGGACCACATTTGCTCTGGGATAAACCTCAGAAGGCGAGAGGATTAAGCTAGAAGGATGAACAAAAGCAGTAAAGATGGGCAGTGGGAAGCCTGCTGTTCCGTCGTAGGCACCGCAGACAATGCCACCAAGTACGTGTGTGGACTGATAAATGTCAAACCAATTTGCTCTCTGTAAACATTCTCTCAAATCACAAGAAGTTTAAAAACGCACAAAAGAATAGCCATTTTTTAATGTCATCAACGTACTTCAATTTAAACATAAACTTAGAAAGTTACTATTTCTCAGATTTTTACAATCGTGTCCCCAGGAGAGAATTTTTAAATCGCTTACTGCCTTAGACATGGTCTGCCCTTATTCCAGCCCTAATAAGGCGACTTACATTATTTCCTATCAGGTGTGATACACCGATTTCCCAGGACACTCAATTCTTCTTGACACTCAGATAGGTAAGCCTAAGGCGCTGACATCTGGAGGAATTCTGTCTGAGGTAGCTGACACTGCCTTTAGATGTCATGCATCAAGTCAGATGTGCCGCCTGTAATTTCGTCATTGCGTTCTACGGAAGGTTTGCATTCTTCCACCCCACCTGATTTTGTGAGCGGTGTCAGCTATCATCATAGTTTTCCAGCTTGAATGAATGGCGGTAATGGGAGGTTCACAGAGGAAGGTAGAATGCTATTTATCCCTGCTTTGTTCGCGTCTTGATGGACTCCATCTTCCCGGAGAACCTGAATACCAGCGAATAGTGGTTTTCTGTTTTGTTGTGTATTATCATCTGACTTTCCGTTCATTCCTGGTGCTTCCAATTGCTTAGCACAGTTGGCGCTGTTAATCGGTTTGTGCAACACAGATGTTCTTTCCTGGTATTCAGAAGCAACGGCAGCCCTATGCGCTTTTTATCTGTTCATTTCCCCCCTGCTAAATCAATGATGCATGGCTGCCTTCTCATTGTTTTGCCAAGGTTTATTTTGTCGCCTCTCCCTTTTTGTTCATTAGACTAACATAGAGCTGCCGATGATAAATAGTTGTTGGGAAAATAACATGTTATCCAAAAGTGCAGCAGTGTGTTTTGCAGAAACCGGCTTGTTTCTTAGTTCTCGAATGCTGCTGTACAGAAATACGACAAGTGGGTGGCTTCAGCAAACAGCAATGGGCTGTCTCATAGTTTAGGAGGCTAGAAGTCCATATTCCGTGTCCAGCTCTAGAGGAAAGTGTTTGGAATTGGGTTCTTCTTGTGTTTCCAGCTTCTGCTTCCTGGTTTCCTGGAGCTTCCCATGAGTCAGCACATACTCCCTGGCAGTGAGTTTGGAGTTTTGGAGTTTTGAAAATTATTTGACCCTCCAAAGAGATTGACTAAGAATACCCTCTACACTCATCCTGTCTCATGGACATAGCAAAGACAAGCCAACCCAAAGGAGGTAATCACAGGCACCGGGCTTAGGGTTTCCAACATGCATGTTTGGAGCACAGCCTCCCATCCCTAATGGTGCGTCACAGAGGCATTCTGTCTAGGGAGAACTTTTTAAAGCATTTACATGTTTAAAAAGAAAAAGAAAAGAGGAAGAATAAGAGACAGAAAGAACCAAGAGAAGCGATGGGTGTCACTCCACCCCAGCCTGTTTTATAGTTGTTTAACATGGGGGGGGGGGGGGCGCGGGAAGGAGAGTCTTGTACTTCACCATCATCCTGAGGTGTTCTTCGGCGAGTTCATAAAACTGCTATATATATTTTTCTGGTGACACTTAGCACATTGAAATGACCTTTTCACTTGTCTGAATCTTCCCTAGTATAGAAGCTCCTGGAAGTCAGCGATTGGATCTAAGTCATCCGCATTTCCACATCATTTAGTGTTACACATGACACATAGAAGGCTCTCAATAAAGGTTGTACTGGATTAAATAAAAATGCTCAGTCGATCTGCTTTTATTCATCCAGCCAATATAATTTCTAAAACATTGGAAAAGCCATGCCGCCACTAGTGCTCACATACCAAGACATCTGTTCAATAGTGCACATTAGATGTGGCTCCACCCAATTACTCTGAGTGTGCACTGAGAGGCTCTTAGGAGAAGTGGAAATTCTGAAGCTAGTGGGGAAAAGCGCAGGCATGATTAATTGGTGGGGATCTTGCATCCGTGAGAATAGTTAGAGAGAAGTCATTTTGCTCCAGGACATAGAAACAGGAATTCTAAAGCCTGGTCTTTTCCTTGTCTTATGGAAGAAAATCTTTTCACTTGCAGGGGCCAGGTTAGATGTTTTAAAGCAAGAATAGGATAGAAAAGAAGATGAAAATTAAGGACAGGTTGTAGAGAAACAATGTAGGAACTGTCTTTTATAATAGAATGGGCACTTTGCTTTTAAAATTGTATATGGAGAGCTGATTTTTCCCCCAAAAATTTGTTTTAGTTCTTCAATTCATGAGTCTTTTAAACAAATAAGCAAGCAAGCAAACAAAACCGTTAAACTCTCTATCTTGAAATAATTATAGATTTAGAGAAGATTTACAAAATTAAAAGTTGCAGAGAGTTTCAAAAAGAGCACAGAGAGAATATCAGTAAGCCCTTCCCTCAATTTTTCCCAATGCTAGCCTCTTACATAGCCACGGTACATGGGTCATTTAACAAATGTAAGAAAATTAAGGACTTAGAACCATAAACGTTGTATATATTCCCCACTGCTAAATTACATCTATTTCGGGATCCTATCTGGGGCCTTAGCTTTCATTTAGCCTAATCCTTTACATTTCACTTTCAAGTCTCTATTTGACTTTCACTAACAAGTCTCAAATGTAACTTTCACTAACAAGTACCTAGATCTATGCTCTACAGAACCCTTATATCCGTTTGATTATGTTGTTTCACTCTTTCCTCAGTTTAATTCTAAGCAGGTTCATCTTCTATTCACCAGGATAGTGGTTCTTTCCACTCTCCACTCACAGCCCCTGCCTGCTGTATTTTCCAATTCACAGTTCTCTATATCCCTCCTTCTCTCGGCTCCACCTCCTCCAGGCTCTGTGCCTGCTCCCTGTGAAGATACCTTGCCTCTGACCAGACACTCCATCTACGTAAAGCAGATGAGCTCAAATGTGCAATTTTCACTTTCCCTTACATAATTCAGGCCCCTAGAGAAAACACATCAGCAGAAGTTGTCAGGTCGATTTGACAGCACTGTTAATGTTATATTTAATTTGTATTGTAACACAAACAGGAGGGATGTTTTAATACTTTCCCAGAGTTTTGAATAAAGTATTAACAGTCTATCTTTCCTAATGCTGCTCATTTGAGGTTGTGAAAAGTTTTTTTTTAAACCCCCCCCCCCCAAAAAAAAAGAGCTCTCAGTGATCTGAGGGTAAAAGGTTTTATTCCCATTTCTTTTCCAGAGAAGATTGGAGTCCAAGAATGGACTTTAGGCTATCCATGTCCATAAACCACTAAGATTATATATGTAACATTTTGTAGATGCTGTGAATTTTTTTCCCTAGGGAAGAAAGTCTACAATTCTCCTCAGGTACTTAAAGGAATCTTAGGACTCAAAAATCAAGGAACCGTTCACCGGAGGCTGGAGATATAGGGATTGCACAGCATCAGCATCGGATAGGTCCAACTTCCAACTTTTAGTACCAAAATAAACTGGAGCTATAAAATGACTCCAACTACCTTAACTTTATACAGCCTGTGTTCTTTCTTCTTTCCCCAGAAATGATGAGGATCTTAGCATAAAATTCATCGTGAATGGTCTTTGTATTATCACTGTATTTATTCCCGTGTTCTTTATGGGGTAAAGTCTTTCTCTCCCCCACCCCACCCAACCCCCCTTGATTCCCAGAGTTCTTTTCAGTGTGGTTGTTGTTCCTTCTGCCTTTTGCCCATCTCGCTTCACAAGCTAGTCTTCCATCCATCATTCCATGCCCTATTACTTCCCCTGACAAGGCTGCTTGCTGGGCAGTTCCCTGCCACCTTCTCCCTCTGCTCCCGGTACCTTGGCTTGTCCATGAAATAAATACTCTGGCTAACAAACTGTGTAACCATGGCGACTGCCCCTTCCACCACATACCAAAAGTACCATTCTAGAAAACAAAAAAACAAAAACAGCAGCTGACCCTTTCATGGAATCTTCTTCAGCAACACAGGCCTAGAAATGGGTTGGAATGGAAGCAAATTTATACAAAAAGAAAACAGACTTTTCTTCTTTATTTTAGAGGGCAAGCTTTTCCTAGTCCTTGGAGGAGAGAAGGTGGGAGGGTGGGAGAAACTAGGGCAGGACACTGCCCTCCTTCATCCATCTTGAGGAAGAAATATAGATTCTCACAGAGTGAAATCCCTCCCTGAACAACCATCCCCCATCAAAAGACTGAGAAATATAAGCAACTCTCTTCAGTTGCCTATTACATTTAATAGCTAGAAAAGGTTACTGAAGGTTGGTTTTGAAAAGGTGAAACATAGGAGGTGACTCAGTAATCTAACACACACAGCATAACCAAAGTGGTGCTTGTCAGGATCATAGCAAAAGCTGAACCCCTTGACATCAAGTCCATTCTGACCCATGGCGACCCTACAGAGAGTCTCGGAGGCCGTATCAATCTGTGGGGGGGCGGGGGGAGCCTCATCTTTCTCCCATGGAGGGGCTGATGAATTTGAACCACTGACTGTTTCCTTACGAGTCCAATGGTTACCCAGCAGCACCACAAGGGCTCCTTTTCTTCAGCAATCCCTTTGTGCCAGGAAATCTGTTACTCATCTGTACAGGATCTCTAAATCTCACAACCATCCTATGAAATAAACACTATTATTGACCTCACTCTTACCAATGAGAAAACTAAGGCTTAACTAACTAATCAGCTTTATTCAGCCCGCAGGTGGTAAGTTAGGGGACCATGCAGGGGTTAAAACCCAAGCTCATACTGGGGAAGTGCAGTGGAACAGCAAGGGAATGGAGGGACAAGGTCCCTAGGGAATGCTGAAAGTGGACTTTGGGGCCAGGGCGTGGTGCCCCAACAGACTGGACTGGAAAACACTCCTAAAGGCCAACAAATGATCCTGGAACTAACTACAAGCTTTTCTTTCTTGATGTTTTGTTTTGTTCTTTGTCAGTGGTTTGTTGTCGTTGTTTTGATGTATGTTGTTGCTTTGTTTTGCTCTGTCTTGTTTTCGTGCATGTTATTATCTCTGCAGGTCTGTCTAAATAAGGTAGGCTGGATGAACTATCTGGAGGAAAAACAACGGGACCGACAGTTCCAGGGGGACATGGGATAGAGGAGGTGGGGGGGGGGGGTAAGGAAGTGGTCTTAACTAACCCAGGGACAAGGGAACAACATGGGATCCAAATTGGGGGTGAGGTGGGAGTGGTAGGCCTGGTAGGGAATGATCCAGGGTAAGGATATGAAGAGGTATAGATGAAACCCAGGTGGGGACAGAGGATGATAGTGGGACAGGAGGAAAGCCAAGAGAAATAGAGGAAAGAGCTAGGAGGCAAAGGGCATTTATAGAGGTCTAGACAAACACATATACATATGCAAATATATATATGAGAATGGGGAAATAGATTTTTGTGCTTATATTTAGAGGTTTAGTATTAAGGTGGCAGAAGGACCTTGGGCCTCTACTCAAGCACTCCCTCAATGCATGAATACTTTATTCTATTAAATTGGCATTCTATGATGCTCACCCTCCCGACACAGTTGCTGAAGCCAAAGTGGGTGAACAAGCAAATGTGGTGAAGAAAGCTGATGGTGCCAGGCTATCAAAAGAGATAGCGTCTGGGGTCTTAAAGGCTTGAAGATAAACAAGCGGCCATCTAGCTCAGAAGCAACAAAGCCCACATGGAAGAACACACCAGCCTGTGTGATCACGTGGTTCCGAAAGGATCAGTTATCAAGTATCAAAGAATAAAAAAATCATATCATTGGGTGCACACCTCCATGATACGATCGCTGAGGACAAATGGGTGCATAAGCACATGTGGCGAAGAAAGCTGATGGTGCCCTATCAAAAGAGATAGTGTCTGGGGTCTTAAAGACTGGAAGGTAAACAAGCGGCCATCTAGCGCAGAAGCAACAAAGCCCACATGGAAGAAGCACACCAGCCTGTGCGATCACGAGGTGTCGAAGGGATCGGGTGTAAGGCATCATCAGAAAAAAAAAGATCTTACCATAGTGAATGAAGGGGGAAGTGCAGAGTGGAGACCCAAAGCCCATTTGTCGGCCACTGGAGATCCCCTCACAGAAGGGTCTAGGGGAGGAGATGAGTCAGTCATGGTGCGATGTAGCACCGATGAAGAATACAGCTTTCCTAAATGCTTCCCCCCCACCCCCAACTATCATGATCTGAATTCTATCTTGCAAGTCTGGATAGAGCAGAGGATGTATAATGGTGCAGATAGGAACTGGAGGCACAGAGAATCCAGGGAAGATGATACCTCCAGGACCAGGGGTGTGAGGGGAAATTCTGGGAGGGTAGAGGTTGAGTGGGTTGGAAAGAGGGAACCAATTACAAGAACCTCCTCCCTGGGGGATGGACACCAGAAAAAGGGGTGAAGGGAGACGTTGGACAGGGCAAGATATGACAAAATAATAATTTATAAATTATCAAGGGCTCATGAAGGAGGGGGCGAAAAGAGGACCTGATTCAAAGGGCTTAAGTGGAGAGCAAATGCTTTGAAAATGATGAGGGCAAAGAATGTACAGATATGCTTTACACAATTGATATATGTGTGGATTGTGCTAAGAGTTGTATGAGTCCCTAATAAAATGTTTAAAAAAACATATTTAAAAAAAACAACAGAGGACATTACCAAACATAGTATCAAGTGAGCTCTGAAAAAAAAAAACTTTGGGATAAATAAAAGCTGTAAAAAAAACCCAAAACACCCATGCTCGTAACACAGAAGTACAGGAGTGTGCTGGGGAGGCAAGAATGGAGATAGTGAGTGGAGTTAGGGTGAGAAAGAGGGAGAGGGGTGAGCAGATAGAATAGAGAGACAGATTTCTGACTGAAAGATTGCACCAATATACGTGTGTTTCACTTACCGGATTAGAATTTCTTTTCTTTGAGAGCAGTAATTTGATTCTTTTTAAGTACCTTGTATCTACTCATTGAGTTGAAGGGCCCCCTGGGGTTTTCAGGGATGTAATTCTTGCAGAAGCAGCCTGTCCTAGCGTCTTCCCACTGGGCAGCTGCTGGGTTTGATTGACACAGGCCTTTCTGGTTAGAAGCCAAGTGCTTGTCCACTATGTCCCCTTCCTTATGCAGGATGGATACCTAACATGGGGAAGGAAAAAGGAGGACGGACAGGCAGGAAAGAAAGTGCAGCAAAGACTGAGAGGGACACCCCAAGAAAGAAGGAGAACTAAGGCAGCAAATGGGGAAGGGAGAGCGAAGAGGAAGTGGCAAAAAGACTCAACTCAAAAGAAAGGGCAGAAAAGGATGGAGGGAGAAAATCTCTGTTCGCACTCATGTCCTGACTGTGAATAGTCACTTCCATCTCAGGCTCGAGGCTTCTGAGGATTGACAATGGAAATCACCTCTGGGAATATTCGAAGGTAATTAACCTCTGAGCATAGCGTTTCAACTATTACTCTATCCTTGAAGTAATTTGCAATCAGCAGTACTCTGTGGGCCTGGATGACGGGCAGTGTGTTGGAGGAGGTGCCCAGAGGACCAGGACAGAGCGCTGCCCACGGTTAAGTAGACCGAGGTAACAGTAGCCTCAGGACAAAGGTGGTCTGAGGAGAGTGAAATGACCTCTTGTTTGGAGAAGGGTGATGGAAGACGATGATTGAGGAGCCAGCCTCTCATTTCCCAAACGGACCGATTTACGACAGTCATGTCAGCAGTAAATTGGGAGAAGAGATGCGTTAAGAAGTAATAACTTTAGCAAGGGTACAGAGGTGGGGAAACTTGGGGGATATAAGCGTTTGGATGGAATCTTACAGATGTGTCTCTGATTGCCAGTGCACCCCCTTTCAGTCCCTTCCCAATCCCTTCTTTGTAGTAGTTTCTCTTAAATGAGAGCGATTTTCAGCATTCTGACTTAAAATATACTAAACACTTCTTAATGAACTAGTTTGGGCTTCGTCTCTCTCTGGGGTCCAGACACCATTCTCGGTAAAACGGAAGAGCAGTGGGGACAAAAACAGGAAGTCCCGTAAGGAGAAGGACTGACCGAGTGGCTGCAACAATGGGTTCGACCAACAATTCTGAGAATGTGCAGGACTGGGCCGCGTCTCATTCTGTCTGATGTAAGGTCACTGTGAGTCAGAAACGACGTGACCGTAACTGTAACCAATGACCAATTCTGCCCCGCTGCTGCCTGACTGGAGTCGCATGACCCGATTGCTAACACTCTCTTTACCTCATGCCTATTGCGTGCCTCCTGCTTCTTATCCCGGGGCTTTCCTAAGGTCAATGACACATAAAATAAAAAACAAGCCTGTAGGGCTGACAGCAGGGAGTAAACCTGCAAGTGCAAGGGCTGTGTGGAGTAAAGGAAGGGGGAGCAGGAACGGAAGCCATGACTTAGAGGTGATGCTGCTTCCTCCTTCTTGGCTCCTCCCCCAGCCAGTGCTGAGCTCAGGGCTCTTGAAAGACAGGGTGCCAAACCCCAACCCCAACTCCCTGCATGGGGTCGATTCTGACTCACAGCGACCCTATACGCAGGCGAGAGCCGCCCCCAGGGGTTCCAAGACTTTTTACTGGCCTCATCTTCCTCACGTGCAGCAGCTGGTGGTTTCAAACTGGCAACCTTTGCAGGTAGCACTCCAACAGGTAACCCATGACATCATCAAGCTCCTAAGATAGGATTACTTTATACTAAACAGAAGCCAATTAGTTAAAGCGAGTTTCTGACATCTGTTCTTTCTTCCTTGCCTTAAGACAGAAGCCTGGAGAGACAGTCTGCTTACCTTATGGACTGGTCTGCTAGCCTCATGGTCAGTGGTTCAATTCTAACAGCCGCTTCAAGGGAAAGGCCAGAAAGCAGTTCTACTCAAATCTATAAGGTGTTTATGAATCACCATCAGGTCGATGGAAGGGGTTTGGCTTTCTTGATGGGGTGGCTGGGGACGGGCGGGAATGCTGAGTCTAATTCTATTTAGTCACAGAAATAAAAATTTTATTGGCATCTAAACTTTCACATGAAATAAATATTAATTGGATTGTTCATTTAAAAAACTACATGGATTAATTCTAACCATTACATTTGAATTACCATATGTCAATTGTTTTCCCATGTCTAATTTTTTCCTGAGTTCAATTATTCTTATTATTATTTTAAAATTTAAAAAATAATTTTCACATTGTTCTATTAGCTGATATTCTCAGACCATAACTCTCCATTTTTGTTTCTGCCAAGTCTTGCTTATGATGAACAGTTATTTTTTGTATTTTAAATTTTGGATAATATGAGTTTGTGTGTTCTGTGTGTGTGGGGGGTGTTGTATTTGAGTGGACTGATTGATAGAACCTGAGTGAATCACAAACAGGGAACTAGGTTTTATAAATATTGTTTGAAAATGTGGTGCCTTTTGAACCAATCAACTGGGAACAATGTGCACAAACTGAAAGAACAGAACTCAGGTGGGGAATGTGAGGGAACACTGCCATGTTTCTTTCCACCTCAAGTCAGATAAAGGAAAGCTTCCTTTGCTTTCTGTGCCAGAAGCTGAGGGTTTGTCTTGTTGCTTTTTATTTGAGAGGATGGGTTTTTAAGGCCCTGATTTTATACCAACATCATGCTTTTCAGTCTCTTTTCTCACAGGTCCAAAGTCTCTTTTTATGATTAAATGTAGACATTAAACAGAGCTCCTGCAGAAATAAAGATATCACTCCATTATTAAAAAAAAAAAAGACAGAAGCTTTGACCTGAGACTCTGAAGAGCTACGGTATAAAACAATCTTTATTGTTCTTGTCTCATTTGTTTTACTAGAACAATCGCCTCCTATGACCAGAGGAGTTCCAAACCTACATCTCTAACCAAACTTTTCTTGTGAGTTATAGATATAAGTATTTAAATACATTAGGAGCATCTCTGCTTAGATTTCTTACAAGCATCTCAAATGTCTCTACCTTTCTTTACCATCCAGATACTTAGACCAAATATCTGAGGATTATTTTTATTTCAATTATGAAATAAAATTATGAGGCTTCCTAAAAGCCTCCCAGATCCACCCATTTCTTTTCATTCCTACTACCATTGTAAAACTCATGATGTCTTTCCTGGATTTTTCAAAATTCTGCTGGTCTCCTGATCATCTGTCTTATCCTTGTCAAATCCACATTCCCCACACAAGCCACACGTATAGTCTAAAGCACAAAACTGACGACAAGTCTGCTTAAAATCCACCAGGAACTGTGCCATAAAATCCACACTCCTTACCACAGTTTCCAAGGATCCCGACTTCACGTCTATTTATACCGCTCCTTTACTTTCTACTCCACCATTTTGGGTATCTTTCATCTCCTTAGAAGAGCCTGACTCTCTTTCCCTCACTGCCAGACCTTCGGCTATCCCCGTTTTCTCCCTTTACCTGATCTCCCTCTTGGCCTCTCTGATTTTAACAGTGCTTTCCATTTCATCATGAATGACATTTCTTGATGTACTAGAACATGAGATCAAGAACCAAAGCTGTGTTTGAGTGGTTTTTATCTTGAAGTCGAGGATTACAATTTAGATGTTTCAGAGCAGAGGTAGAAAAGTTAGCAGAACTTATTATGGAGATGAAAGCTACAAGGCAGGAAAGCTGCGTGACATGCTAAAGGCTTTTGAAAGAGGTGAGAGAATGTCGTGGGAACCAAGGCACAATGAAGTGAGGATTCTGCTTTGATAGAGAAGACCCATTACAGATAACCACAGAACCGTCGTTTCATCCCAAAGCTGCCACGCCAGTGACAACTATAACGGGAACATTAAAACAAGGTTGGCTTTGATCCTCAGACCTATTGGTTCATGTCTGATAGAGGCCTGGCTGGGTCCAGAGGAAGTTCAACAGCTCCAGTAGAATGCAGTGTGCTTGCAAGAGCCCCTAACAACAGAAACAAGGAGGTAGGCATTTTAGTACTCTCACGTGCACATTAGAGAGATTCTACACGTACAGGACTGACGTTGCTGTTGGTTGCCATTGAGACGACTCCCAACTCACGGCAAACCATGCAAAACAACAAAACATCTTCGTGTGTGGCACCGTCCTGTCACAGGTTGTGACCCCCTGGGGTCCGTTGGCTGGTGGGGAGTGGTTCTCCGGGTGCTTCTTCCTGGACTGTGTTGGTGTGGAAGCCCTGCTGCAAGCTGTAACATGCAGGTGAGAGGTGGCTGCACAGGAGGTGCAAAGGCCAGCTCCACAGAGGCCAGAATGCCACCTGGAAACCACCACTGTCCTCCAGGACTGTTCGCTGTGAAGACCAATATTTAATAGAGTCCACGTTGATGGCAACAGCTATATTTCATTGATGATTTGTCTGTGCACTTATTCCAATTCTTTATCTCTAATTCCAATATTTGGATTTACCTGTCCAAATAAAGTCTTTTTATGCAACAGGTGCAACAGTTTCAGTCCAATAGACAAATTCAGTTTAGAAGACATAGACACTTGAATGGAGATACTGTACATCTCACCAATAATTACACCACCCCCTTTCACCTACCGAGAGGTAGCTACACACAGCAGAGCCGATGTATGGCAAGTGGAGCTGGATATTAAACATCTGAGTATTCCGTACTCCTTGGAACAACAAACTCATGGCATCGTTTAATGTTGAACCATATTTTATTTCTTTAATTTAAAAATTCACCTATTACCTTATTTATTCATTTTTAAAGCCCATAGTAAACACACTAAAACCATCTCTGCTTGGATGCAGCTTGCCATCTCTTCACAAGACAAGTACCAAATGGCCGGTTCACTAATTACAGTGTCATTCAGTTGTAAAAGAAGAAGTAACCTGAAATTCTTGGGGCCTGGTGGATTCCAGACTCGATGACTCCAACATTCCACCACCCCAAATTAGGCTAAGTGAAGATCAAGGCTGAAATACTTTAGATAAAACTTGTGTTTCAAATTCTGTCTAAAGCCTATTGACCAAAAGAACTGACTCATATACATGATGGGAGAATTCTATTACCTAGAAGACTGGACTTACCTGTGAATAATGTGTGACTAGTATCCAGAGAGTCATTTCCCCACTTTTGCCTCAGGTGCCTGAGCTGCAAAGTACAATGTGCTGGTGAAGTGGTTTGACAATTTATTCCTTGTCTGCAACCCAAGAGAAGTTCCATCTTCACTTAGTAGACAAGTATACTTCTGAACGGGTTTCTAAGGTCTTATCATGAGACAACAACCGAATCAGGACTAGCTCTGTGAGTGCCTCAAGGGCCAGGCTCTTACCAGAGCTTCTTGCAGGCTATTGCTCCTCTCAAGGAAGCTTATCTCCTATTTCCAGCCAAATACACAAACTCAATTGACTCCAAAGTACAAAGCGCCATCGTGATGCAATGTACCATAGGAACAGCCTTATATTGAGGCAAATGCAAATGTAAACACTCTTATTGTACTAATCATTCCTTGAACAGAGAGGTGCTCCGTAGAGAATTGGATTTCAAAGGCTTTAAGCAAATAATCCAGAGTGTGTCTCCAGGACCAAACTCATTGCCATTGATTCTGATTCATAATGACCCTTTTCCAGGACCCCAAAACTCCAAACTTACTACCATAGATTCTGACTCACAGTGGGTTTCCCAGACGGTAACTCTTACAGAAGTAGAAAGCTTTGTCTGGTGGTTTCAAACTGCTGACCTTGAGGTTAACAGCCCAATGCATAAACCACTACACCATCCAGGATAGAAGGGGTGGAAGAATTCCCAGAAGGTGTGAATAAACTTGGCAAAGAGAAAAGGAACACGCACTGCAGCTGGCGAAAGAAAAGTAACTCCATGGAGACTTGGATGTGAATTGTGTAGTGCAGCTAATAGTCCTGCCAAAAAGTCAAGCGACCAGTTCTCCAGGCTGACGGATGGAGGAGAAAACAAAACGAAGCAAACCCTGGGAATCCGAAGGCACCACTGAAGGAGCTCCATGGGAGCCTTGCAGACCCAGAAAGAAAAATGTCTCTTTAAATTCTGGGAAGGCCGCCTGACTAGAAGAGTGGGAAGTGTCCTGGCTTGAGGCCTGTGCCTGAGGTTTGAGGAGAGTTGGAAGGAAGATGAGACACAAAGGGAGCCAGAGATTGAGAGGCTGGGACTTGGGAGTCCTTTGTGGCTTGGGAACAAGTAGGAGGGAAAGGGCCACAGTTCTAAAGAGCAAGAGGGGAACAGAGGAGAGGCTCTTGGAACTTGGGGAGAGGACAACTTGGGGAGGACAAGTTGTTTGGGAAGCCTTTCTAAAGGATGGCTGTGATTTCACCTCCAGTTTCTGGCTCTTACGAAAACCACTGCAGGGTCTCTCTGTGGTAGGGAGCCCTTTAATGGGACTAATGTCCCATCATCAGTTTCCTCCTACATAGCTGTCTGTAACACATTGTTTCCTAAAGTGAAAGGACCATTGAACTTTCAGGCAGCATAGAAAAATTACAGTTTTCAACTGTTAATATAACACTTTAAAAAAAAACAACTGTCAAAAATCCATTCTTGGACAATCAGTTCTCTACCTGATTTCTAGCAACAGATTGGAGATACTCAGCGGGTGACTCAGGACACGGTGGAGGGTATTTTCAGACCAGACAGGCGCCCAGCGTCTTGATTGCATCTTCTTCCGCTTGCCCTGCTTCTGGTTGGGTTTCACATGTCTAACAAGATGGCACTCTTCACCTCCCACGAATGACTTCTTGTCTCTTTCCCAGGAAACCAAATGCCCTTTTGTGAAGCATTTTAAAAGGGGTTGATTTGCCTTATGCCGATGGCTAACAGTGATCGTCTTTCTCATATTAATTTCCATCCTGCTTAGCAACTATTATAAAATGGTAAAATTTGAAAAAAAAAACAACAACAGCAACAACAAAAATCTGGTACTATCAAGTTCTGGCAATGAGATGGGGTCAGCCGGTCTTTCCTGTGAGGCTGAGGAGATTGTTTGATGATGCATCCACCCTAGAAAATGATTTGGAGATTTCTTATAAAGTTAAAAATACACCTATCATAGAGTTTAGCAATTCCATTTCTAGGTATTTACCCTAGAGAAATGAAGACGTGTTCCCACAAAAACCTATTTCCTAATATTCAAGCAGCAACAATCATAATTGTCAAAAACTAGGAACAACCCAAGCGGATTTCATCAGGAGAATGGGTACACAAAATACAACATATCCAATTCATGTGATGGAACATGGCTGACCAATAAACATAAAAAACTCTGTTGACACACACAAGGGGTACCCCCCCCAAAAAAAAAACTTATGCTCATTCATTTTTTTTTTTTAATGTGAGGGACATAGTGCACTTGGAGTTCGTTCCACGGGTCAGACTGTTAATCAAGCTTTCTATTTAGAGGTTCAGCATGCGACAAAAAGGCCTGAATTGTGGCAGACAGGGGACTAATTCTGCCACCACAGCAATGTACCTGCTCATGCAGCCATCTCAGTGCGTCAGTTTGGGGCAAAAACCAGTGTGCCTCTCTTGCCCCACGCACCTGACTCACTGGACCCGACGCTGCATCTTGTTGTTTCTGAGAATGAAAAAGGACAGGAAAGGACAGTGATTTGACGAGTTTGAAAAATGTTTCCAAGAATGGAATTGCAGATTTGAAATATATATCAAATGTACTGAAGAGTACTTTGAAGGTGATAAGGTTGCTTTTTTTAAATTAAGCATATAACTTTGGGGGGAAATTCTGGGTATTTTGGGTACCCTCTCATATAACATGGATGAATGTCAAATGCCTTCTGCTAAGTGAAGTTTAAAAAGTTACATGCAGAATTACTGATTTCTATGACATTCTGGAAATGGCAAACCATAGTGACAGAAAACTGATGTCACTCTTGGTGTGGGTCAGGGAAAGGTATGGCTGTAAAGAAGCATGGGGATCTTGTGGGTGATGAAACTCCCCGGACTGAGATATCAGTTACATGAATCTAGGCGAATACTAAAACTCAGAACTGGCCAATTAACTAGTTGTCATGTAGTTAATTCCAATTAATGACCACCTCATGAGTGCCAAACTAGTACCTTGCTCTCTAGGCTTCCAGTGCCTGAATGTGGGGGAAGTGTCTCGGGGTGGACTCAAACTTCCAAGCTTTGGGTTAGCAGCCAAGCAAGTTAACCATTGACACAAGTCTAAAGAACAGACCCAAAAAAGTGAGTTCTGATGTATGCAAAGTAAATGTTGAAGGAAATTGTCTTAACTAAATAAGTACTTGTGAATCCTATTTAGGTTAGCTCGTTAATTGTGGCTATTTACACCTTATCTAGACTTTAACACTCTGTGTTTAGCTGCTAATAAATTCGTTATGCCTTGGAAAGGTAGGTCCAGATTCCAGATTCCTGTAATCACCTTGGGTCTATGATCAGATAACTGATGGAAAATAATCTCATTGCTACAGATAAAATTGCTGTACTTGAAATGAAAAAATTAATTTATAATATAAATTATATCTATATATATATTTAATATAGGGTCAAACATGGAATGTTTATAAGAACAGCATAGAATTACCCCCTTGGACTTCTGGACTGTACACCTTTATAGACACAGAAAGCTTCATCTTCCTCCCATGTAGTTGATGTGTTTGAACAACTGTCCTTGAAGTTAGCAGCTCAAAGTATAACCCACTACACCACCAAGATAATATTTATTTACTTAATAAATTCTAACTTATGAAATATTATATAAAATGTATAAGAGAATATATAAATGGTACATGCTTTAAGGTATATTGCAGAAATAAATATATAGTCTCAGAAGAGTGGCCTTTGGGGAGAGAGAAAAATGAATTGGGGAAAAATCTGCTGTATGCTACATTCCTCACTGGACTGCTAACTGCAAGGTCAGCAGTTTGAAAACACAGTAGCTTCATAGGAGAAAAATGGGGCTTTAAACTCCTATAAAGGTTTACAGAAATCCACAGGGGCAGTTCTGTCCTGTCCTATGGGGCTACATGACCCAGAGTCCACTCCGTGACAGTAAGATTGGTTTTGTTCTTCAATAAAATATTTGAACTATTTTTAATATAAAATATTTTAAAAGCTCTTATAGGTGTTAAAACAAGAAGTGAGCAGGTACCTAAACTGTTTTTATAAGCATTTGTAAAATATTTTAGATAGTTTTATAAATATTTCAGTAATATTGTAAAACACAAATGTAGTTGTATTAAGTCCATTATTTTCAGTCATTTGACAATGTAGAGTTGAGTAGTTCTTATTTATTCACAATGTCATACAGTTATCATCAGTGTCTAATTCCAAACTATTTCCTGTTTTGTTTTTTTAGAAATCAGACAAGAAACCAAAGGTCTTGTGTTAACTGGATCAACTTGATTCTTCGCACCGTCTTTTGATACCTCCTCCATCATTTTGTATTTTGCCAATGGAATCTCTTAATATTTGCCATCCTCGTTTCTTCCATTTGCTTTATCTACTGTGTGAGGAAGAGCAAGATTCAGAGTCTCTTCTGCCATCTTCGTTGATCTTTTCTTTCCTTTAAATAACCGTAGGGTGTCCTTGGTGTCGTCCCCCAGCGCATCCGTTCATTTGTCATGGCACAGAATCTGTTTTTCAGCTCATCTCAACATCCAGGTGGGGTCTACTCAAGGTCCAGGTCTCATGGATTTGTTTTAATTCTCTTCAGCGTCACCTGAACTCACATATGCGCACACATCTTTCCCACAGTCAGAACCTGGCCTGCTTCTAGTTGCTGATATTGAGCCTCTCCATTGGCTCTTCCCGCAGATGTCATCACTTTGATTTCTGCGTGTTCCACCTGGAGAAGTTCAGGTGTATAGGAGCAGCGTATGTTATTGAGGAAAAGGGTGTTTGCTATGACGAAGTCACTGTTCTTTCAAAAGCCTATAATATGATTTCTAGCTTTATTTTTCGCCTATTATTCTGGGTAGTCTGTTCTTAGTCTAGAAGCTCTCCTAAAACCCGTTCACTGTGGGTGACTCTGCTGGTATTGGAAATACCAGTGACAGTTTCCGGCATCCCAGCAACACACAATTCACGACAGTATGACCAACTGACAGATGAGTGGTGGAAGTAGAGAGAAAGGATCTTAATATTGTCCCCATAAGCAAATAACCTCTCCCAATTTCCTGAGTGACTCAGTCGTGCCTTTTCCTGGCACTGCTGAAAGCCCCACTGCATTTCATCCTCCTGGGTTGCTGCCCAGGAGAGAGAAACACACGCATGTCACTGGATAGATGCTTTTCCCTTCTAAGCCTGTGCTGATGGACACCTTTTATCTTTGTGGGTAACCAAAACTCACTGCCAGAGAGTTGGTGCCAGCACATGGTGCCTGTACCGCAGCGGCTCTAGCTGACAGGAGTAGATAGCCAAGTCTTCTCCTGGGGAGCAGCTGGTGGTTTGGAACTGCAGAGTTTGGGGATCGCAGACCAACACATAAACCTGTATCTCCTTGGTGGGGGGAGGGGCACCTGTTTTATTTCCCATTACTGCAAATACCCTTAGTAATGTGATTTTTCGTTGGCACTGTTGACCTATTAACTCAAGAAGCTCTGAACTTTTTGAAATCTGTGACCATGTGTTTTGTTTTTGTTTTAACTGTGAATCTTCAAAACGTCACACAATTTCTACAATTCAGTAGATGTTAAAATAAATATATTTTGAATGAATAACCTCATTTAATACACTACAACTCATTTTGAGTCCATACAAGTCCCACAATGGACATCAGCCATACAGCCCATTTAAAATCAACTGTAGAAAATGGCCAGGATCTCTCATGGCATAGTGGTTACATGTTGGGCTGCTAATCACAAGGTCAGATGTTTGAAACTACCAGCCTCACAGTTGGAGAAAGATGAGGCTTTCTACTTCCAGGAAGAATTACAATACCAGAAACCCACAGGGGAAGTTCTACACTATCCTGGAGGGTCACTATGAGTTAGAATCCAGTTGATGGCAGTGAGTTTTTTGTTTGTCAGAGCTGGTACCATTGTGAATGGTACAGTATGTTAATGAAGATTTAACATCCTTCCAGTAGATGAGCCCCACAGAAACAATAAAATGTTAAAACTACCTCCCTTCTCTGAAAGTGTCAGCATAAAGTTTTCTTCTCCATGGGTTCTTCCCCAATAGTTGGATATAATGGCAGATAGCTGAACTAGTGATTATGAGAAGCTAAGACAGATGTGTAAACTTCAGGCAAAAGAATTATCCTTGTCCGGTTTCTTCTCAGACAAAATGATGGTGATAAGTCCCTTGGCCCATGCCCTTGTCATCTGTTTTGTCGTGCCCCATCCTCAGTGGCCTTTATTAGTTGACTCAGACATTTGCCACTTAGTATAAATCATCTTTTATTATTTCATTATTTTCATCCTCTTATATTTGTGCTTAGTGTTTCTAGTATACTTTCACATGTTTTAAGGCAGTGGTTCTCAATCTGTGGGTCCTAACCCCTTTGGGGGTTGAACGACCCTTGTTCACAGGGGTCGCCTGATTCATAACAGTAGCAAAATTACTATTATGAAGTAGCAACGAATATAATTTTATGGTTGGGGGTGGTCACCACAACATCAGGAACTGTATGAAAGGGTCACGGCATTAGGAAGGTTGAGAACCACTGCTTCAAGGGAAAGTACTTTAGGTAAGACCTTATTTTGTTTTTTGGCCCCTTTAGTTGAGACTTGTGAAATTTCTAGTACCAAATATCGAGTTTCCTACAACAATATATGGATGTCATTAGGTCTCATGAAATGCTGCAAGATAAATAAATCTCTTGTCTGAATTCAGTAGCCCCACAACTCCAAACTCACTGCCATCGAGGCAGCACTGACTCGTAGGGAGCTCCCTGTCGGCTTCTGAGACTATTCATTGTTTATGGGAGTAGAAAACCCAGTCTTTCTTTCAAGGCACTGCTGGTGCCTTTGAACTGGGGACTACGAGGACCACAGGCCAACGCACGAACCACTCCACCACCAGGGCTCACCAAAGATTATTTATTTTAATGATTGTTAACAAATTTCTATTTTTAACTCCAGAGAGACATTTTTGGTTATAAGCCTGCATTTTCCAAGATCTTCCTTTTACAGATAGTTTCTGTTTTCAAAAGATTTAGCTTTCCCTTTAGAGGTGTGACTCATCAAGCCATTCCGATGCACAGCAGCCCCAAAGGGCAGGGTGGAACTGTCCCTGTGCGTTCCCAAGACCGCAACGCTAGAGACGCCGTGGCATCTCAATGATACCAGACGGCTGCAATACGGTGGTCGTGGCTCAGTTTTCGCTGAGAGACCTTCGATAACTCACTTAATTTTCCCTTGTCTTCCTTGTGTTACCCAAGCCTCCTTTTCCATACCTTATCTGAGTTGCTTTCTTCGTTTTCCTTAATAAATACTATCCCAAACTGCCCTTGGAAAATAATGTGTTGGCACTCTACTAAATTGGTTCTTTCTCTCGACTGGAATTTATGTAAATAATATAAGTATTGAGTGGATAGCAAAAAAAATAAAGTCGCTGCCATCAACTCGATTCTGACACATACATAGTTACCCTATAGGACAGGGCAGAACTGCCCTGTGGGTTTATTAGATGTCAGTCTTTATGAAAGTAGAAAGTCTCGTTATTCTCCCATTGAGTAGTGGCTTCACACTGCTGACCTTGCAATTAGCAACCGGATGTGTGACCACCTGAGATCCTGACAGGCTATTTATCTGTTAAAGGTACTTCAGGTATGACAGACTGCCAATGACAGAAGAAAATTTTAAAGCGAATGGAGACTTCTAAGACTTCCAAATACATTTAAGGGGTTCTCTTTAAAGCTCCCTAGGTATTTTTTGTTTGTTTTTAATGCTACTCTTTTCTTCTAGGTTGCTTGATTGCCTCATCAATATGGTAGGTTGCCTGACGCTATAAAAATTGTTTTCTGTTTTCAGTCTTTTATCTTTCTTTCCAGAACAGCTATCATTTCATGGCTACATATCTGTTTTGTCATTGTGCATTCACATAAAAACATGTAATCCTCTAGGACTATGGAGATGCCAGTACTGTGAGTTAGGTATCTGGTTCCATTCCTAGCCCTGCAGCTGTTTGGCAACCTCAGTTCACATGTCTGTAAAATTGAGAAAATAGACTAGATCCTAAATTACAAGTAGACATTTACAATCTTTCATGGAGTGACGGGTAGCAACTTCCCAGGGTACTTAGTGGAGAGAGCTGGGAATGCAAGGAAAGTTTTGTAATAAATTAGCCATCAGCACAGGGTAAAAGAATGAGGACACACACTGGCTATCCCCAGAGGAGGCGACAGCTAATGCCAGTCCCGTTCCAGCATCACGCTGGGCTTCCCATGACTGATTATCTACTTGCTCAAGAGGTGACATGTCTGCCTTCCCAACAGGTCAGTTGCCTGTTGTGACCAACTAGATTCTAGTTACTAAAATCTTGTTTACATGTCCTGAGTGTCTCTTTCCAGTCCTCCCCCAAAGAATCGGAGGTCCTCCACAAAAGAATAAACAATGTTAACAGAGGAATTCACAGAAGGCAAGGGGGAAATGAAGTCAAATAAGAAAGGACAATGTAAGCACCGACTGTGAAACATTTCATAGTGATTTTTAATCTCCCTAGCTTTATTCCATTGATCCTGAAGGGGACACGGGTCTGGAGACCATTTCATTGTGTCATATGCAATATTGTCACGAGTCAGCGTTGACGCAATGGTGACTAACAGCAACCGTATTCTCTAGCTCACTGCCTCCCTCTGCATTGAGGTGCCAAAGAACAAGGGGTCTCAACAGCCCGATTACTTCTGTGTGAAGCACTGAACAATTTTCCAAAGTTTACCTTGAAAATGTCCAGTGCAATCCTTAAATGCGTGGGCGGTTCCGTATGATTGTGGAAATGATTTTGCTCTTTTCCTGAGTTGAACTTTAAAATTTATCGACAGAAGAGATCATTTGAGTCATTGCAAAATTTGACTTGAATCTCATGTGAGGGCCTTTGAAGTTCCATTGCTGTACCTAAGTGCCCTTAGAGTCAGATTCCTGAAGGCAAAGCAAATGGGCCAGAAAGGCCAAATTAGGACGGGGAGAGAAGTCAAATGGCCCCAAATGATGCAGTTTTTAAAACTTCATAATATTTCAAAAAATATTTTGCATTGGAAACATAAACATATGATTTTAATAATATCTGTATGTAAATGAAATATTCCCTGTAGCTCCATGAATCTTTCTGCAAGATGGCTTTAAAAAATCTCTAATAACTCCATTCAGTTGTTCAAGCAAACATGACCAATCAGGCTATTCCTTTTTCCAAAATACCATATAATTTCCCCAGTGCTTTCATTGCGATACACAGTGTGCTTCGCATTTAGTCTGTTTTCTGTGTAGCATTACCAGATTACTCTTTAAAAAATAATAACGTGGAAAATACTTTAGCCTCAGAACCAAGAAGGCATATGAGAAGGCAAATTTGCCTGCTCACTCAAGCAACGGACCAAACAAAGTAAATGTAGAGCGACTTTGCAGAGACTGAATTATCAGACAAGGAAAGACAGTCATCTCTAAGAAGCGACAGGCAAAGGAAGCGGCACTTATGAAGGCCCAAACTTCCTGAACCGTGAGAGCTTCCATGCCGTGGGCCAGGGAGAGGATGGGCAGGAAGCGCCCAGAAAACTCCTTGCAGTGAGATGATAGCACTGAGGGTGTTAGGAGACCCATGCAGTTAGAATTTGCAAGCGTAACACTAGAGAGGAGAGAGCTGCAAATGGAGATTTGTCAAAGGTCCTAAAATATTCTTCAGAATAATGATCAGTGCATGTACGTGCAGTCTGTCAGAGGCAGTGAGATAGTTCAAGTTGATTCGCCAACCTGGCTGATAAACACATGTGGAGTTGATTGAAGGGCAGAGAGATAAATGGCTTGGTGAGCCTCACCTTCCTAGTTCTTGGGTCTCTTGCTTTGTGATGGTCAGACCAGGGTGCAGCTGCCCTAGCCAGTTCCCTGCTTCAGCTTGCAAGGCTCACTTCCTGGGAGACATCCCTGAGGAGAAGCCGCATGGACCTACCCCAATGCAGCCCTGGTTGCTGGAGCAGCCGTGTGGAGACCCCTGCCAGTGCTGAGATGCTTACACGTTTACTGACTCGGCTTTCCTCCTGCAGTCAGCGTCATTGCGTGTGTTTTGTGAGATGGAGGAGGACTTTGTGGATTGGTGTTGGACATATGGGTTAATGTTGGACTTGTGGGCTTGTGTGGCACTGGGTTGGGATGTTTTCTTGATGTGCACTTACTTTTTATATAAAACTCTTATACATGAGTTTCTGTGGAGTTGTTTCTCTAAAGAACCTAGACTAACACAGGCGAGGAAACAAATATCCAAAAAGAAGCAGAACTCATACCCAGATGCCATGTAGCACCAGACTATAGCCTGATTCTGCTGACAGAAAGGAAATCTTGATAATTCATGGGCCATTGGCTAGAATATTCAGAAGATTTTTGACGCAGTAGTGGAGAATAATGAGGCCTAGAGGGAATAATTAGGCTGAGCTAAGCACTGCTCAGGTCTTACCTAATAAATCTTAGCAGCAATAGCCAAGAGAATCAAATAATTTTCAAATTATTTTGTTTCCTAGGACAAAACTCAAAAATAGTTATAGAAATACAAAATTATCTAGCATCCAACAAAGTGAGATATACCATCGCTTGGGTCCAATAACAAAATTACCAGATGTGCAAAGCAGCAGACAAATACCACCTATTGTCCTGCAATGATACATTACTTGCAAGTAGAATGCGATACGTTGAAGATGCAATAAGTTCCCAAAGAACCACTAAAATGACCAAACAGAGCTAGCTACAGCCAATGAGTTAAAAAGGGATATAAAATACAATTATAAAAAATATCGCTTATCCAAAAGAAGAGAAAAGGACAAAGACAGATTGGATGGACTAGAATAACACACACCTGATGGCAGATTCACATTTTGCCATATCAAGCATCACATTTTGTTTAAGCGATCTAACTGACCCCATTTAAAAGCAGAGATTGTTACATTGAACTAACAAAAAAACTCAACTAGGTGTTGTCTATAAAGAACCCACTTCAAATGCAATGACACAGATTAGCTAAAAATCGGGGGGAAATATGCCTTTTTAATGATCACAACACCAAGCTGGTACGGTTGCCTTAATATCAGACAAAGTAGATTTCAGAGCAAAGGATATTACCGAGTATAAAGAATTTTCCCCCCTCAAAAATATAAAGGGATGATACAGTGCTGATGGAAATATAAAATTGGAATAATCCTTTTGTAAAAATTGTGAGAAGCTCTTTATAAAATCAAACATACTGTATGGCCTCACCATGCTACTTGGAATGGAAGAAAAATATAAATACATATCCATGCAATGACTTACAAACAAACGTTAAGTTGTATCCATAATATCCCCAAACTGAAAATAATCAAATCTTTTCCAGACAGTGATTGGAGAGGCGGAGTTGTTATATGTTATATCAATGTACCATAAAATGTTAAACAGAGATGGAAAGATGACCTTCCACAACACAGGCCATAAAATGGATACATCTCAAAGCAATTATAACTGCTTGAAAGAAGCCACACGAAAAGCGAGCACATCCTATATCATTCTGGGAAATGCAAACCTGTGGATAATGACAGAAAGCAGATCAATGGTTACGTGGCAACAGCCAAGGGGTTGACCAGGCGGGAGCATCTGAGCAGGAAAGAAAGGAAGTGATCATGGGGGAACAAGGAATCCTGGGAGTGTGCTTTGTATGTTCATTATCTTGCTTGTGATGACGGGACCTATGGAGGTGTACATGTGCTGAAACGTATGCAACTGTACAATTTGATTCTATGCAATTTATTGTGCAATTACACCTCAATAAGGTTTTTAAAAAGTAATTCAATTGCAATAGTATGCATAAAGAATAATACCTCAGGGTACTCAGGATGCAAATGTTTCACCAAGTTCACCCCCCCACACCACCACCCAATTTACACCATGAGCATTTGCATTTTATTTTATCAGCAGAACAACTAAGTTGGTAACTGTCTCAGAAGCAGGAAGATGCTGATGAGGGATCTTGATTGGGATCATATTAACTAAATATATTATCCCAAAATAATGACTATTGATGCAGGCTTAGGTATCTTTCTGTGCAATTGTAATTGTTCATAGATTGAAACAAACTTATAATTGCCTCACTGAAAATCTCTTAAGTCGTGATAAATCTTATTTTTCAAACTTCCCTTGTGGCATGCCTGTAAACACAGGTATAGCTGCATAGAGTTTGAAAGGGCATCAGAAATCATCTGGTTTGCTGTTAATTTTTATAGAGGAAAAGATTGGGGTTCAGAGCTAAAGTCACACAGCCACCCAGATCTAGAACTGGTGTCTCCAGATTCCCTAAGTGCTCGGTATTTTTAAATGCAGAAGACTTCAATAAAGAGGCTACTCACACTGACCCAATAACATTAATCTATCCTATTCTACAATACACACTTTTTCTTTAATGCACTAGTGCCAAAAGCCTTATCTCCTACCTTTCTACATGAGCAAATTTCCGCTTGGACGGAAGCACAGTGGGGAGAGCTAAGTAGCCCCCAGTTCTCTTCCTGTCATTTCCTTGCCTGTACATTCATGGCCCATTTATTTAGTATATGGAAGAAATGGGCCAATACACACTAGCCCATTCCTACAGCTCCTCTTCCTGTGTTTTGTTCGTTTTTTTCCTGCATCTGATTTTCGTCTAGCTCTATTTTTCTTTTTCTTTAATTGCTGACTATACTCTTTCCAGGGATTCTGTGAACACTCATTCATTCTTCTCAGATTCTAGTCGAGGCATAACGTGTGTGTAAGGGCTGCCAAAGGAAAGAAGGGGGAAGGTAGAGGGCATGTTCTAGCTCCAGGCCACAGATTAACCAAAGCATGTGGAACAAAGAAGCTATGTTTCTATCATAAAACTAGTATTCATCAGTAACAAATCACAGTAAACAGACAGATACAGAAAAGTTGTGTCTCTTGCCAAGAAAATGCACAAATAAAATTTCTCTCAGTTCCTGCCCGCTCTTCCTGCTGTGCCACTGTAAAGTATGACTACCCTTATGTGCTTAATCTAAAGAGAGAATGCTAGTTATGGCGTCCCAGTGTAGATATAAAATGTAATCTGCCATCTCCTCTAGGAGCATAAAGATAATTGTAGAAATTCCAACTTGACCTTCTCAAACACACACTCATTGCCATCGGGTGATTTTGATTCAGAGCAACCCAATCAGAGTAAAACCCAGTGGGGTTCTGTATTAGTCTGGGTACCTTAGAGAAACAAATCCACAAAAACTCATGTATAAGAGAGAGTTTTATATAAAGGGTAAGTGTACATCAAGAAAACGTCCCAACTCAGTGCTGTCCAAGCCCACAAGTCCAACATTAACCCATTAACCCATATGTCCAACACCAATCCACAAAGTCCTCCTCCATCTCACAAAACAGATGCAATGACACCGACTGCAGGAAGAAAGCTGAGTCAGTGAACATGTAAGCATTTCAGCGCTGGCACGGGTCTCCACGCGGCTGCTCCAGCACCCAGGGCTGCACCCTGGTAGATCCATGTGGTTTCTCCTCAGGGATGTCTCCCAGGAAGTGAGCCTTGCCAGCTAAAGCAGAGAACTGCTAAGGCAGCTGCACCCTGGTGCGACCTTCACAAAGCAAGAAACCCAAGAACCAGAAAGGTGAGGCTCACTGAGCCATTGATCCCTCTGCCCTTCACTTAACCCCACATGTGTTTATTGGCCAGGTTGGCACAATAAACTACCTCAGGTTCAGAGACTATAAATCTTTTATTGTTGTTATTAGGTGCCATTGAGTCCCTTCAATTCATAAAGGACACTGCCCAGACCTTCGCTGTCCTCACAATCGCTCCTATGCCTGAGCCCATTGCCGCAGCCACTGTGACAATTCATTTTGTTGAGGGCCTTCCTCTCTCTCTGCCCCTTGATTTATAAAGCACGATGTCCTTCTCCAGGTTCGGGTCTCTTCTGCCAGTATGTCCGAAGTTCATAAGGCAAAGACTTGCCATCCTTGCCTCTAAGGAGCATTCTGACTATTTCTTCCAAGACGTGTTTGTTTGTTCCATTGTAGTCCAAAGCACTTTCCATGTTCTTCTGAAACACTATAATTCAGATACATCAATTTTTCTTTTTTATTCGATACCAGCTTTTCACATAGATAGGAGGTGATTGAAAATGCCAGCGCTTGGATCAGGCATACTTTAGTCCTCAAAAAATTCCATGCTTTTGAACATTTTAAAGAGGTCTTCTGCAACAGATTTATCCAACGCGCTGCATTGTTAGATCTCTTGACTACTGCTTCTATGAGCTTCGGGTATGTATCCAAGCAAGATGAAATCCATGACAACTTCAATCTTTCCTCCATTATTATGATGTTATCTATTAGTCCAGGTGTGGGGATTTTGTATTTCTTTACATTGAGATGTAATCCATACTCAAAGTTCTAATCCTTGATCTTCATCAGCAAGTGCTTCAAGTTCGCCTCACTTTCAGCAAGCCAGGTTACACTTTCTGTGTATCACAGGTCGTTAAAAAACCTTCCTCCAATCCTGAAGCCCATCCTTCATTCTCTGACGGTTTCCTCAACATACAGATGGAGTGAGCACGGTGAGAGGTTACAACCCTGTCACACACCTCTCCTACTTTATTTTTAAAATCATTTTATTGGGGCTCCTACAACTCTTAGCACAATCCATCCATCCAGCCATACCATCCATCTATTGTGTCAAGCACATTTGTACATTTGTTGCCCTCATCCTTCTCACAACATACCCTTTCTACTTGAGCCCTTAGTATCAGATTCTCATTTGTCCCCCTCCCTCTGCACTCACTCCCTCAGAGATCCTGTTAACTTATCAATTATTATTATTGTTTCGTGTTTTACACTGTCCAATGTCTCCCTTTACCCACTTTTCTATGGTCCATCCCCCAGGGAGGGGGTTATATGTAGATCATTGTGATCAGTTCCCTGTTTCTCTGCCACCTTCCCCATACCCTCCTGGTATCACTACTCTCATTATTAGTCCTGAGGGGTTTATCTGTCCTGGATTCCCTGTGTTTCCAGCACTGATCTGTACCAGTATGCATTCTCTGGTCTAGCTAGATTTGTAAGGTAGAATTGGGATCATGATAGTATAGATGGGGGGGAGCATTAAAGAACTAGAGGAAAGTTGTATGTTTCATTGGTGCTATACTGCACCCTGACTGGCTTGTCTCCTCCCCCACAACCTTTCTGTAAGGGATGCCCAGTTGCCTACAGATGGCTTTGGATCTCCACTCCACATGCCTCCTCATTCACAATGATATGATTTTTTTGTTCTTTAATCCTGATACCTGATCCTAATGACACCTCATGACCACCCAGGCTGGTATGCTTCTTCCATGTGGGCTTTGTTGCTTCTCTGCTAGATGGCCACTCATTTATCTTCAAGCCTTTCAGACTCCAGACACTATATCTTTTGATAGCCGGACTCCATCAACTTTCTTCACCACATTTGCTTATGTACCAGCTTTGTCTTCAGTGATCCTATCATGGAGGTGAACACACAATTGTATGATTTTTTGTTCTTTGATACCTGATAACTGATTCCTTAGGCACCTCGTGATCACACAGGCTGGTGTGCTTCTTCCATGTGGGCTTTGTTGATTCTGAGCTACAAGGCCACTTGTTTACCTTCAAGCCTTTAAGACCCCAGATATCTTTTGATAGCCAGGCACCATCCGCTTTCTTCACCATGTTTGCTTATTTACCTGCTTTGTCTTCAGCGGTTGTGTCAGGAAGGTGAGCATCATAGAATACTAATTTAATAGAAGAAAGTATTCTTGCATTGAGGGAGTGCTTGAGTGGAGGTTCAATGTCCTTCTGCTACCTTAATACTAAACCTATAAATATATGCACATATGTCTATTTCCCTATCATCACATATAAATATATTTACATATGCATATATCTGTATTTAGACCTCTATAAATGCCTTTTGCCTCCTAGCTCTTTCCTCTATTTCCTTTTACTTTCCTCTTGTCCTACTATCATGCTCAGCCTTCATTTGGGTTTCAGTAATTCCTCTTTGTTACATTCCCCTTGTTCTGTTCAAACAGCTGCCTCTTGATCTGTGTGCAGGTTCCATACGAGGCACTGAAGTGTTCTGGAAGTCCCATTCTTCTCAAGGAGTTTGTTATGATCCACACAGTCAAATGCCTTTGCCTCGTCAATAAAAGACAAGTAAACCTCTTTCTCTAGTATTCTCTCCTTTCAGCCTAGTTCCACCTGACATCAGCAATAGCTCTTGTTCCATGACCTTTTCTGAACCCAGCCTGAACTGAACTTCTGGCTGCTCCCCCCTCAGTGTACTGCTGCACCAGTGGTTGGATGATCATCAGCAAAATTTTACTTTCATGTCATTGTAATAATATTGTTCTATAATTTGAGCCTTCTGTTGAGTCCCCTTTCTTTGCAATGGGTACAAATATGGATCTCTTCCCATCAGTGGGCTAAGTAGCTGTCTTCCAAATTTCTTAGCATAGACAAGTGAGTGCTTCCAGTGCTTCATCAGCTTGTTGAAACATTTCAATTTGTATTCCATTAATTCCTGGAGTCTTGGGTTTGACTAATACTTTTATCACAGTTTAGACTGAAGAAAGACCTTCATTGCCATTATTTTTTGTTCATATGCTATCTCCTGAAATGTCTGGATGTCAACAAGTTATTTTTGGTACAGTGCCCTTGTGTATTCTTTCCATCCTCTTTTGATGTTTTCTGCATCATTTCATATTTTGTCCATGGAATCTTTCCAGATTGCTGCTTGAGGCTTGGAGTTTTTCTTGAGTTATTTTATAAGAGATGCTGAGCATGTTCTTCCTTTTTTTGGTTTTCTACTGCTAAGTTTTTGCACATTTCATTATAACATTTGATTTTGTCTTCTCAAGCTCCGCTTGGAAATTTTCTGTTCAGCTCTTTGACTTCATGGCTTTTTTTATTTGCCTTAGCAACTTTACAATGAAGAGGAATTTTGAGAGTCTCTTCTGATCTCCCCTTTAATCTTTTTCATTCTCTCCTGTCTCTTAAATGACCTTAGGCTTTCTTCATGTGCGATGCTCTTGATGTCATCCCATAGCTGTCATAGGTTCTCCTGCCATTAGAGTTCAATGCATCAAATCTGTTCTTGAGATGTTCTCAAAATTCAAGTGGGGTATACTCAAGGTTGTATTTGGAATCGACTAGACTAGATTCATTTTCTTCATCTTCAAACAGAGCAATCGATTGTCTGTTTATAATAGTCCCTAGACTTGGTTTTAACTGCTGATATTCAGCTTCTCTGTCATCTCTTCCCACAGACATTGTCAGTTTGACTTCTGTGTATTTCATCTGCAGAGTACTTATGTATAGTCATCTTTTTTGTTGTTGAACAAAGGTATTTGTGATGAAGAAATTGTTGGCCTTGAAAAGTTCTATCCAAAGTCTTCAGCTTCATTTCTATAACTAAAATCACATTGTCTATTGTTCCTTCTTCTTTGTTTCCAATCGCCAATACCTGCGAATGCATCTTGATCGCATGCTTGATCAATTTCAGACTGAAGACATTGGTGGAATTCTTCAAATCTCCACACTAGCTTTCGTAGTTGGTGCATAAATTTGAAGAATGGTTATATTTACTGGATTTCCTTGTATACAAATAAATACTTTCCTATCACAAACAATGTTGTATTGTACTTCAAGATAGATCTTGAAATGTCCTCTTTGATAATGAATGCAATGTCAACCCTCTGGAGGCTGTCATTCCTGTCATAGTAAGCCATCTGATTTTCTGATTCAAAATGACCAATTCCAGACCATTTCAACTCACAACCCCTAGAATATCCATCTCTATGCTCTCTGTTTCATTATCAGTGAATATTTCCCTAGATTCATATTTTGTACTTTCTAAGTTACAATTGCCATTTTATATTTACATCTATGACTTCTCATTCGGCATTATGGTCCATGCACAAATGAATGTCTTAAAGGCTTTATTTCGTTTCCATCAATAAGTCAACTTTACTTTGAAAAAGCAGCTCCCCCTTAGTCACATTCTGAGTGCTTTCTAATGTGAGGGGCTATCCTTTTGGGAATGTTCCTAAAACATGTTTTGCTTCTATTCATTAGTTTTCAGTAATTGATAATATTTTGATGCTAACCATAGGACTTTTAGGGGCTAATTCCTTGATTCAGAGGTTAATTCTGCTGAAGTTTTGAAGTTGTCATGGATTTGTCTTGCTTGTATCCACAATCAATGCTCATGGAAGCAGCAGTCAAGAGGGGAAAAAAAGATGTGTTACATTAGGTAAATATGTTCCACAAGACTTTTCTAGAATATTAAAAAGTAATTATATACTTAGAGGACTAAGGTGCTCCTGATCAAGCCATGGTGTTTTCAATTGTTACATATGCATGTGACAGTTGTACATTGAAAAAGGAAGACCCAAGAAAAATCAATACATTTGTATTGTGGTATTGCCAAAGAATATTGAAAGCATCATGGACTTCTAAAAGGACAAACCTATCTGTGTTGGAAGAAGTAAGGTCAGCGTGCTCCTCAGAGGCAAGGATGGCGAGAGTTCGTCTTACATATTTTGGACATGTTGTCAGGAGAGACCAGGTTCTCGAGAAAGGCATCATGCTTGGTACGATAAAGGGGCATTGAAAAAGAGGAAGATGGATTGACACAGTGGCTGCGACAACGGGCTCAAGAACAGGAACAGTTTTGAGAATGGTGCATAGCTGGGAAATGTTTCGTGCTGAGTCAGAAAGGACTCGATGGCATCTAACAGCAATCCCCCTGAAGTGTACAACCTACTCCTGCTTCATAATCTTTTCTTCCTCGGGAAGCTGGGCGGACAGGTCCAAAGTAGGTAAGACAAAGTGTTACTTTCCTCATTTTTTTGTGTGTTTTTTATTTTTTATTTCTTTTTTACTTTCCTCATTTTTAAGGAAGCATTCTGGCTGTACTTCTTCCAAGACAGAATTATTTTTCATTTGTCAGTCCACAGTATGTTAGTGTTCTCTGCCCACACCATCGCTCAAATGCACCAATTCTCCTGTTTGCTTCCTTATTCATTGTCCTGCTTGCACATGCCTATGAGGCGAGTGAAAATATTCTGTCTTGAGTCAGATGCACCTTAGTCCCCCAAGTGGCATCTTCTCTCATTAAGACTCTGAATACGTTTTTGCAGCAAATTTTCCCAATACATAATGTCATTTATTTCTTGACTGATGCGTCCATCGAGCGTGAATCCATACAAATGAAATCCTTAAGAACATCAGTTGTTTTTTCCATGTATCATGAAAGGTTTATCATGTTTTTGAGTTTGTCTGTTGGTCAAGCTGTCAGTTCCGTCGCAGGGTACCACCATGCTGTCTGTGAAATAAGTGGTGGTAGCTCAGGTTGGCATGATGCTACAGCAGTGGTCCTCAAACTTCAGGATCCATGAGTCACAGAGTATTCCCTGGTCTTCTCCTAGATGTTCTAATTTAGTAGGCCCTGGGTCAAACTCCACAATTTCTCCTTTTAACATGTTTCACAAGTGCTTTTGCTACAGGTAGATTCAAACTTAATTTTTTGTTGCTGAAAAGACCTTGCTTAAAATTCCAGTTCACCCATTACTACCTAGGCATCTTTAGAAAAGTCACAGGACCATTCACAATCTTATATTTAAAATAACAATAAGAACATAGGGTTGTTGCGATGATTAAATGAAGTAGAGTGTGTTAAGTGCCTGACATGTTTCCTAAACACACACCAGCTTCCTTCTCAAGCTGACCCTAAACTAAAATCTCTGTCTCTCCCTTTATTCTTTTTTTTAAAATCGTTTTATTAGGGGCTCATACAACTCTTATCACAATACATACATACATCAATTGTGTACAGCACATTTGCACATTCATTGTCCTCATCATTCTCAAAACATTTGCTCTCCACTTAAGCCCCTGGCATCAGCTCCTCATTTTTAAGTCCCCTCCCCATCCCCCCTCCCTCATGAACCCTTGACAATTTATAAATTATTATTTTGTCATATCTTGCCCTGTCCAATGTCACCATTCACCCACTTTTCTGTTGTCTGTCCCCCAGGGAGGAGGGTCACATATAGATCTTTGTCATCAGCTCCCCCTTTCCAATCCACCCTCCCTCTACCTTCCCAGTATCACCACCCTCATCACTGGTCCTAAAGGGATCATCCGCCCTGGAGTCCATGTGTTTCCAGCTCCTATCTGTACCAGTGTACATCCTCTGGTCTAGCCAGACTTGCAAGGTAGGATTCAGATCATGATAGTAGGGCGGGTGGGGGTGGGGGTGGGGGGGAAGCATTTAGGAACTAGAGGAAAGTTGTATTTTCATTGTTGCTACATCGCACCCTGACTGGCAAGTCTCCTCCTCGTGACCCTTCTGTAAGGGGATGTCCAGTGACCTACACATGGATTTTGGGTCTCCACTCTGCCCTCTCCACCTCATTCATTATGTAAGATTTTTTTGTTCTGATTATGCCTGATACCTGATCCCTTCTGGGACGCCGGCCCCAATCCCAATGCTAAGTGGATACCTGTCCCTTCTCAAGAAGAATTTATTTCAAAGGACAGCATTGAATCTGCAGCTCTGGGAGAGGGACATATATGATCATAACACACAGGAGCAGATGAAGGGGGAGGAGGAGAGAGTAGAGTACATCCTGGTTCACAAGGCCTTGAGGAAGATGTTCCCAATTAGAGCAGCCAGTCCACAGATAGGACCACATGGCCAGCCCCACTATGAGACATGACGCCCCTCACTGACCCATAGCCCTACAGGGGACAACACCAGAGATACCATGTGGGAATTGCACCCAATCTGATCCCGCTACACCTAGGCAAAGCGCTGGGGGAGTGCAGCAGAACAGCAGGGGAATGGAGCCCCAAAGTCCCCAGGGAAGGCTGAAGGTGAACTTTGTGGCCAGGGTGTGGTTTCCCAACAGACTGGACTAGAAAACACCCTTAAAGGCCAACAAACAGTCCTTGAACTAACTACAAGCTTTGCTTTCTTGTGTTTTGTTTTGTTTTTTATCATTGGTTTGTTGTAGTTATTGTTTTGTTGTATATTGTTGCTTGGTTTTGCTCTGTCTTGTTTTTGTGCATGTTATTATCTCCACAGGTCTATCTAAATAAGATAGGCTGAATGAATAATCTGGAAGAGAAAACAACAGGACTGATAGTTCTGGGGGGACATGGGAGTGGGGGAGGTGTGGGGAAAGGTAGTGGTGTTAACAAACCCAGGGACAAGGGAACAGGTGATCCAAATTGGTGATGAGGAGGGTGTGGGAGGTCTGGTAGGGCATGATCAAGGGTAATGTAAGGAAGAGGAATTGCTGAAACCCAGGTGGGGACTGAGCATGATAGTGGGACAGGAAGAAAGTCAAAGGAAATAGAGGAAAGATCTGGGAGGAGAAGGGCATTTATAGAGGTCTAGATAAAGACATGTACATATGCAAATATATTATTATATGAGGATGGGGAAATAGATCTATGTGTCTATATTTATAGGTTTAGTCTTAAAGTAGCAGAATGACCTCCACTCAAGTACTCCCTCAACACAGGAATAGTTTCTTTTATTAAATTGACATTCTATGATGCTCACCTTCCTGACGCAACCGCTGAAGACAAAGCAGGTGCATAAGCAAATGTAGTGAAGAAAGCTGATGGTGCCCGGCTATCAAAAGATATAGCATCTGGGGTCTTAAAGGCTTGAAGGTAAACAAGCAGCCATCTAGCTCAGAAGCAACAAAGGCCACATGGAAGAAGCACACCAGTCTCTCCCTTTATTCTTAACTGGATGAAAAACTCCACCATTTGAGATAACCATGAAAACGCATACTTTACCTCAGTGACTAATTGCCAGCGTCGGAATGATGTTTGCTCTGTGAATGACCAAAGCATGACAGCATGTTGACCATCCACATAAGTAGCCACAGGACCAATGCCAGCTGATGTCAGATTTTGAAACAAATTCAAGTGAAAAAAAAGATACAACTACCAACTCAGAGTTCTCACCTGCCTGGAATCCTATTTTGCAACCCGAGAAGAGAGTTGTCTTTAAATTGAGTATGAAGCCAGAGAGCACTTATGCTCATAGAAAAAGGGTCCGGGGAAATCCCTGTCGGTGTTTGACACATGCATTCTGATGGCTCAGCTTCTTCTTTCCTAGTCCTTCAAAGCCTTTAGATGCGTGTACATCCAGGATTTAAATGAGGAATGCATGCACATGCTGTCAGCCCAGAGGAATGTTTATGATTTTTTAGTGAAGACATGTGGGTCAATGATCAATGGAGGCAGGCAAAAGCTCAGCGTCCAGAATGCACACACAGAACGCCCTGTCGGAGGTTGATGAAAAGCCTCCTTATTTTTCAGGGCAGGATCAATAGTAAAAGGCATTTTTAACCAAATTGAACGTGGGTCCTACCAAACACAGCTATTCCTGATCCTGACAGACCCACCAAAGCCTTCCAATTCCATCATTTTAAAAGCCATCTCCCCTCTGGCACCGTAGCACACAATGTCAGCAGGAAGCATGCTAAGCTGGACAACATAATGCTTAGAAAGATCAACCTTTTTAATGTTTCATCTTATGTTGAACATGATGCAGACACCACAGTTGAAACCGTCAAATATTGCTAACAGTTTATAACAAGACCAGCCCTTTACTAAACAAATGTTATTCCTACTCTTTAGAAAGCACCACATTCAAATAGCATGTCTCTATCTCCTAGTGATCATCTGCAGGTTTCTAAATAAATCTTCAAAGAGTCCATGTAGAAAATGATTGTTGGGAAACTGATTGTGGTAGCAACAGTACAATTCTAATTGATGTGATAAAAATATGGAATGATAGGGTATATGTATTAAATCCCCCCATAAAAATAAAAACTTCACGTTAGATGTACTTTATCTATGTCACTGCTGAGCCAAGAAATGCACTTTAATTTTATTTCCTTCCTTGGATAGCCTTCCCTTGTGTGTAAATTTGTCAGACCGTGGTGGCTTGTGTGTTGCTGTGAGGGTGGAAGCTGTGTCACTGGCATTTCAAACACCAGCAGTGTCACCCCAAGTGGGCAGGTGTCAGTGGTGCTTGGCCATATTTTGGGGTTTTTTTTTCTAGTTCTTCACTGCATCTTTTTAAAGAAATCACTTGGTTTTCTCCATATATTTTTAAAGTATTTATTCACCCTCAGATGTCCAACCTCTCAGCAAAATTATCCCAAAACATCATCTATCCAATGGTTTCTCCTTTCCAGTTTCCTGGAGACCTGCCTCCTCGGGTCAGTCTGGGCCCAGTATTTCCACCTGAAATGTGTAGAATGTTGAACCCCGCCTCTAGGCCGTGATCTCCTCCCAGGACCTCTTATTTTCAGCTTGTTGTACTTACTAAAACCCCCCTCTCTCTTTTAAATCCTTTTTTCAGAACCACACTCCTCCCTTGGGCAGAAATGCAGCAAACAGTTTAAGGGGACAGTTTAAGGCAATGCTGGCAGAGCCTTTGTACCTGTAAGTAAAGGTCAAGCTCCTGAAGCCAACATTTTCCACCTGGAATTAATTCCGTGAGGAACTGTTGGACATGTGAGCCAGCCCAGTTCCAGGTGGAAGCGGCACTCCTTAGAGCTCAGTCGGCAATAATCACTTCTGCTTCAAGATGGCCTCCTTGGCCAAAGTCAGAGCAGAGCCGGTCAGAGCATCCACCAGGAATGGCGCTCGGGGAGGGAAGAGCCAGGTGGTTTCTTTGTTATCCTGCTCTTCCTTCCCACATGGGAACATTCCATTTTCGGCACGTCTGTTAGAAAGGATGCCACGCTGTGGCACCATCCAGCTGGGTGTGATCATCAATATCGCAGACCCAGGACATTCATGGATCCTCTGTGCAGAGATTTTATTGGGGCTTCATTATGGATACTGAAGCTTGTCTGACACTTTCCCCAAATATCTCATTTTTAATAGCCTATTGTTTAAGCTCAATTCCCCAGGATTCATTAAATAATTATTCCATTTATATTTTAATAAATAGAAATATAGACTAACTTTCATTTATAAATATATCGCTAAAATTACCAAGGTCTTAATTAATAAATCACTAATATTAAAATGTCACTGAATAACATAATAAAAAATCAACAATGAAAATGTTGATAAATGTAATGAATTAATACATATTTTTGTATTCATAAAATATCAAATTAAAGGTAATTTAAATTAATAAAATAGAAATTAAACTATATTTTAATTAAAAGTCAAGAATACCAGAAAAATGTTTACCTGTGCTTTATTGACTATGCAAAGGCATGTGATTGTGTGGACCATAAACTGTGGATAATTTTGAGAAGAATGTGAATACAAGAATACTTCATTGATTGTGGTAAGAGTTGTTTGAGTCCCTAATAAAATGTAAAAGAAGAAAAAAAAAGAGTTGTATGAGCCCCCAATAAAGTGGTTTAAAAAAGAAAAAAAAAAGAATACTTCATTGTGCTCCTGAGGAACTTGTATATAGATCAAGAGGAAATTGTGCGAACCAAGCAAGGGCATGATGAATGGTTTCAAATCAGGAAAGGGATGTGTCAGGATTAGATCTTCTCACCATATTTGTTCCATCTATATGCTGTGCATATCATCAGAGAAGCTGGCTTATATGAAGAAGAATGTGGCATCAGGATTTGAGAGAGGCTTATTAACAACCTGCAATATGCAGATGCCACAACCTTACTTGTTGAAAATGAGGAGGAATAGAAGCACTTGCTAATGCAGATCAAGGACTGTCGCATTCAATATAGATTTTAATTTAAAGTAAGGAAGACCAAAATCCTCACAACTGGACGGATAGGTAACATCATGATAAATGATGAAAAGGTTGAAGTTGTCAAGAATATTGTCTTGCTTAGATACACAATCAATGCTCATGGAAGCAACAATTAAGAGATCAAAAGACATATTGCATTAGGTAAATCAGCTGCAGAAGACCTCTTTATAATGTTGAAGAAATTACTTTAAGGACTGAGGTCCACCTGACCCAAACCATAGAATTTCTAATTGCCTCAGATGTATGTGCAAGTTGGGCATTGAATAAAGAAGACCAAAGGAGAATCAATGCATTTGAATTGTGGTGCTCAAGAAGAATATCGAAAGAACCATGCACTGCTGAAAGGGCAAACCCATCAGTCTGTATTGGAAAAAGTAAGACCAGAGCGCACCTTAGAGGCAAGGATGGCACGACTTCGTCTTATATACTTTGAAGAGACCAGTCCCTGGAGAAGGAAAGGACAGCATATTTGGGAAAGTGGAAGGGCAGCAAAACAGAGGAAGGCTCTCACGAGATGGACTGACACAGTGGCTGGGTCAGTGGACTGCAGCACAGAACCAGTGGTGAGGATAGTCCAGGGCCCCACAGTGTTTCATTCTATTGTGCACTGGGGTGCTATGAGCAGGAGTCAAGTTGAAGGCACCTAAAACCAACAACCATGTAGAGTTTAGGGGTACTCAAAATAGAAACCTCAGCCAATTGACACATCGTCCTTAAAGGTGGCGGTTAACAGTGTCTCTTGAATGAAATAATCAAAACTCTCAGATAAGAAGACAAAAAAGAGTTTTTTAACAAATGACGAAGGCTTGAAATTTTATATTTCCTACCAAGTTCTATAGAATGTTCTTCTAGCTGATTGTCATATGATTCCAGGAAGTCAGGGCAATTGAACTCCATGTACAAGGAATAGGAAAAGTCAATTCAGTGACCAAGAGAAAAAAATGAGCTATAGACACACTGGAAAACTTTATGAAGCTTTCTCTGGAGAGGTTAGGTATTGGTTTTTAATCTTGAAACAGCATCATTGAAGCACAAAAAAGATGTCAGTAATTGGGGTCAATGTTCAGTCAGATCCCTGAAAAAGGTTCTCAAACCAACCAACATAGAGTGTGCGGTGCCCTCTGTACGAGGGAAACTGCGCCTTCAACCAGGCATGTGACGCCTCTAAAACTTTTCCATTAAGGAAAGTTAATGAGTTTCTTTTGACTGAAGTGTTACAAAGGTGTGACTCTCAAAAATGAAAGTCTGGATCCCTCAAACTTAAAGTGTAAAAAAAGACACTCTTGAAAGGAGATAAAATATACATTAATTCCAATGCTTCTTTTTGCTGTGTAGAATATAAGGGAGAGGAAAAAGATTGAAATGGATAAAAAGAGATTCCAGGTTCTTACTGAAAGGAACACTCATGGAGGACTAATTTCAATGATGTGCAGGTGGAGGATGGCTGGACGCTGCTCGTCTGGGGGTCAAGCCTGGAGAGCTTTGCTCAACTACTTTTGCAGCAGTTTGTCCTTCCTGCGTGACCTTTGGAGCATCTGCAAAGCAAAAGGCCTGCAGACTTTTCTGAGAATTGTTGACAAGTGGCCTGGATTTGTGCACCTCAGAGGCTGCCTGCCTGCCCTCTCGGGTCCAACGTGCACCCACAGAGGGGCTGCTTCTTTAGGGCTGTCACTCACCTTTTCCAAGCGCCAGTTTCTTCAATGGAAACCAACCCTAGAGTTAGCTGCAAGAGCTGTTCTGAGAATGGAAGCTTGACAGAAATGAAAAATGGTATAATGGTATGATTTCGTCAAAATTCAGGTCACAAGCAAAGGAGCTGTTGCAAGCAAGCGCCTGCTCTTCCCAACGTTGGTGTGAGAAAGTCAAGGGCCGCTTTCATTGCTTTCTAACAACCTTTAAAGCCCCTGGACACCGTGCGTTCCCTGCTACCTAACGCTTCCGGGGAAGCTTTGACTTCTGATGACTCCTCACCTCTGGATTTGGGCAGCGTTGACTCTCTGACACACTCACCATCCGCAGCCCTTTGGCTTTTATCTTGATGTGTTTATATGTTTTCTCCTCTTAGGAATGTAAAAGCTGGAGGACAGAGAGAAGTGTGGGTAATGTATGGTCTGAGGTACTGATCTCCTCTGGCTCCAGGAAACCACAGAGAGAAGTGGGACTTGCCTTCATCCTTTGTGACCCCGTGCCAGGACCAACCCTCCCTCTGATGCTCTGCTGGTTTTGCTACTCCACTGCCATGGCTTGAGATTCCAGACACTGCATGAGGATGGGATTTATGAGGAGTGAGAACCAAGTGAAACAATGCGAAAGGAACAGTCATTTCGTCTGTATGATAATGGGTGCCAGTGAAACCTGTCTTAATTAATCTCATTTTTCTATTGTCAATTTCCATACACCTTGAGTTAACAAACGGACTCAGGTGGTCACCTCAACAAGCAGAGCACACTGATCCTCAACTCCCGTACATTTTCAGGGGGATCCTCTGGAGGGCTTAGACTTTTCCTGCAAAGAAGCATCCACAGGTAAAGGATTTGCTTTACATTCAAAAGACAACTCTCCTCACCACCCACATCACTGTGTGTGTGTGAGTGTGTGTGTGTGTGAGTGTGTGTGTGCGTGTGTGTGTGAGTGTGTGAGTGTGAGTGTGTGTGTATGTGTGTATGTGTGAGTGTGTGTGAGAGTGTGTCTGTGAGTGTGTGTGTGTCTGTGTGAGTGTGTGTGTGTGTGAGTGTGTGTGTGAGTATGTGTGTGTGAGTGTGTGTGTGAGTGTGTGAGTGTGTGTGTGTCTGTGTGAGTATGTGTGTGTGTGAGTGTGTGTGTGTGAGTGTGTGAGTATGTGTGTGTGAGTGTGTGTGTGTGTGTGTGAGTGTGTGAGTGTGTGTGAGTGAGTGTGAGAGTGTCTGTGAGTGTGTGTGTGTGTGTGTGAGTGTGTGTGTGTGTGTGAGTGTGTGTGTGAGAGTGTGTGTGAGTGTGTGTGTGAGTGTGTGTGTGTATGTGAGTGTGCGTGTTAATGTGTGTGTGCTGGCCCCAGCACAGGTCTTTCCTTCAAATTCTAATCTGCTACAGTCTCAGCAGGAAGGCCTGTGCGTCTTTTGAAATGCAAATGTTCTGATGCTAAACATTCTCCAGGGCCTCAGATTTTCTCCCTAAGGTTCCATATCCTCTACTTTGGCTTCAAACAAAGTCTCCTTCTTTGGGGCAATTTCTAACTCCTTGTTTCCATAAATCCTATCAAGCATAGGCTGAAGACAGAATTCACAAACCTGTAATCATCATCCATGATATTCCTTTCTTTTCTGTTTTTAAAGATTCCAATTATGTTATTTTTGTTCACATATCAAACAATTTACTCATTCAATCATATTAACAACAGATGTGCAATCATCAGCACAACTAATCTCAGAATATTTTCTTCTCGCAGAATTCCCTGTTAGTGTCCTATTTCCTCCCACCCCCCACCATCATGCCCCCGTGTGATTATTAATCCAGGTACTGTCTCTAGAGATTTGCTTATCCTGGATTTCATACATAGAAAATCATACAAAACACAAAAAGAAAGTAAACAAACAAACAAAAACCAAACAACGACTAGATAAAACATAGGAAAAAGGCCACTGAAAACATAACAGAAAATATTAAAAATGGAAACAGCTTTAAAATGGTCAAAGGTGAGATCAAATGATAAAATATTACATTTTAACCTAACTATATCTACCACAGTCAATTTTACAATTATCTCTGCCTAATAACAAGGCCTTTCATATTCATGGACTATGTTCAAAGGGGATTGACCTGAGGCTTAATCCACGTGGGGATTTTCCACTGTCATCCTTAGCCTGGGTGCTCACAATTTAAGCTCTGAGGCATTTCCTTCTCCAAGTCTGGATTTTGTTATTTACGATCTTTGGATCACCCAGGCTGGTGTGCTTCTTCCCTGTGGACTTAGTTCATGCCTCACTTAGATGGCTGCCTGCTTGAAGATAGGCCTTTAAGACCCCAGATGGCAGTTACCATCTTGTTTCACCATCAGACTTTGCTTGAGCACCCTTATCTTCAGTGGACTCTTCATGAGGGCAAGTATCCAGTAGGGCCATGTCATAATAAGGACTTGCTCTTAGAATGGGGTTGGAATTAAGTGTGAGCCTGAAATCCATTCAGGATGTCTATAGTTTGAAGTCTATAGCTTATATGTGCTTCTGGTTCACTTTAGAAACATCATTATGAGTTTATCATAGAGAACTTTATAAATCACCCTACTGAAGCATGATATAATTCTATTGATAGCATCATTAATTTGGCCAAGGATAAAGAATTTAAAACATTGTTGAGAAAAGGAACTTATACAAATATAGACCAGCTTCAGTTAAAAATACTTGAATTATACACATTACACTCTTAAATGACTGGGCACTATTTACACAAACAATTAGGGTTTGTGATAGGACAAAAGTTACAATAACACTCATTCACACAGGCAGAACCATATTAATCAGACTGATATGTCATAAAAAAGCAATGAGGGCATTAAAATAGTGAATATATAGTAGTCCCAAGCCACCATGCGTTGGACACCTTTAAAGCAAGTGTGTTGAACCAAGTACAACCATGACCTTGGGATGGCAGTCATCTGCTTCTTCTCACACTATGGCATTTCAGGCTTAAGTTCAAGAGAGATTTCCAGTTCTTTAAATCTGCTATAGATGAGTTTGAAGTAAAGCTCCATTTGCTTAGAGTGATTTCCACATCAGATCCTTCTGGTGTGGCCTATGAAGCATGCTGCGTGCCTCAGAAGGGCAGTCCTTAACATGCCTCAGTAGCGTGTGCAGCACATGGCCTGAGTCACTAGGAGCTCGATACAAACTAGGTCAAAACTGTCCAATTTCGAATTAATACGGGGTGTATTCTTCCCTTGGGTTAAATATAAGTATTGCGAAGAGTTTTTCTCCCAGGATGGAAGGTTATTCCACTGGTTCATCCACTACCAGAAATGTAATTGCCTTCTCATCGATACACAGGTACCCTGCCCCCAACTTGACTTGAATTTCCAATAAAGTTCACATAGCACTCTGATAGGAGGTTCTGTGGATTGGGGTAACTTCAGCCCAATGTTGTGTGGCAGCAACAGAATGGTCTTTTCCCTCCCGCCGCATTTTGAAAAACTGACCCCAGCTAAGATGAGGTCTCCTTTTTCAAAGTTTTCACAATATTCATTCCTCTCATACATATAAAATACTAGATATTTCTTTTAAAATACTAGGTGGGAGAACCAATATATGTAGTACAGTCAGCTAAACACAGAATCTTAAATACACAGTTATTTTTGAAAGCATTCAAGTTCAAGGTTCATTTCTCCACCCTAGCCTAACCCATTCATATGCACATGGAATTGGGCCTCGGGCTGGGTTTGTCCAGCAGGCCCTGACTTTATTATCTGGCATCTAGTTTAATCAGTCTTGTTTTTGCTTCAGGCCACTCGAGGACCTGTGTTTTTCCATCAGCTGCAGCTCAACATCTCTTTCATTCCTTTCAATCATACGGGTAAAAACAACCTGAGAAGAAACCACTTAATAATCAAAATGTCCACTTGTCATGTCCTTTTCTTCTTTCTCTTACAAAACTGAATGCTTCCATGAATCTACAGCCATTGCAACAAGTTCTACTTCTGTCCCTACTACAAAAAATAATTTCTCTTAGAAAGATTAATACAGGACTAGAACCAATGAAATGTAAACTAAAGGATAATCTGTACCACTCCATTATGTGTGATATCCACCTCCCCTGGGTGTATTCTCTCATGACTCAGGGCTCTGCAACATGAACTCACAACTACTAAGGAAACGGCTCACCTGGCTGTGGGGTCTGGCAAAACACAACCTGAAGTTAAGGTATGAGTTTAAAGGATCTTACTCCTCCACAAGGCAGCAGAAGCTGGTGAAATCAGTCAGGGGGTAGGCTGCAACTCAAGTCCCAAGAAGATCAGACAAAGGCAAGCCAGATGTACAGCAAGTGAGCAAAATATCCCAAGGAGCTCTCCTTTGCTTAACCATGCCAAAGAGCACATTGGAACCCCAGTCAAGAAGTTACCTGTGTCCAGGTCCTTGGCATCTGATTGGTGTTCATCATCAGTGACTCAGCACTAGTCTTCTGTGAAGCTCAGTCATTAAGGGTAGGTCGCAACAATGACTTTGATGAAGGTGTGTTTTTTGCTTTCTGTAGACCATACTTAACCCTAAGGAAACAAAAGATGGTGACTTGAGACACAGTAAGGTGAGACCTGAAACATATTTCATAATCCTATCTCGTTAGCATAATAGAGAACCTTTCAAAATGGGGTGATAACCACGTGTATCTAGAAGGACCATGTTAAGTAAGTAAGTACACCTCAGAAACTTACCACAATGTCATGCTCACAAGGCTTGGTCACTGCTTATTGACTCCTTGAGTTAGTGATAGTCAAACTGATTGAGGGGGTGAAAGAGTTAGCCTGCTGTTATCAAAAATACTATTTGAGGTATCGTTTCTTTAAAAAAAAACACTTTAAAAAACCAAAATGAAACAGCTCTCTTTGATGCAGTAAATATTCCCTGGAAGCGTAAGCACTAGGGATGGCCTAACTCAGGAAGGATCTGGCAAGGCCATCAATATAAATATCCAGGCAGGAACTGTTCCTATGCAGAAGCCTCAGGGTGGTGTTCTAATGCCCCTACAGAAACACCGGTACAGATCCCCCATGTGCCCTGCTAGCAGCTTCTAACACTGATGGTGGCAGGATTCCTCTGTTCCTGCTTCCGAGATTGTTGCATGTCATAAGCAGCAGAAGGGAAAACTGACCATTCCTCTATTAGATTCTTTACGTCACACTTCTGCCCACCCAGTGGGTAAAAGTTACAAAGATGATGAACAGAAGAGACAAACAAGGCGATTTCACTTCACCATAATGAACTAGTTCCTCTGGATAGCATCTCCCACCTATATGAAATGAAGTCTCACAAGAAGCCTTGGTGGCATAGGGGTTAAAATGCTTGGCTGCTGTGTCATCTGGGTAGACTAGAGAAACAAAATTCATAGACACCCGTAAAATAAGAAAGAGGTTGATATACATGAGCAATTGAGTATTGAGAAAACATCCCAGCCCAGTCCAGATCAAGTTCATAAGTCTAATATTAGCCCAAATGTCCGATACCAATCTATAAAGTCCTCTTTAGACTCAGGAAACACATGCAATGACCTTGAATGCAGTCCCATGGGTGGGAAGTCTTGTGGATTCAGTCGCATTGTAAGCATCTCAGCACTGACATGGGTCTCCACATGGCTTCTCCACAGGGAGTTCTCTCAGGGAGTAAGCTGAGAGAGAGTCTACAAGGGAGTGAGCAGAGAGAGAGAAATTCTTCTGCCTCCAAGGAGGAAACACAGGAGTTCTCAGAATCCTTAGGAGAAGGCCACGCCCACACAGAGTCCTCATTGGCTATCACCTGATTGTCAGGCTAGACTCCATCCTTTCACTTCTAATCCTCAAACTGACAAATGATTGTATAACTACCACATTCTAATGATAAGTAAAACCAGGCCCAGGCCCTGCCTTCCTGCTCAGAGACCAGGATAATGGTTATTATTATGCTAACTGAATATGAATCACCCGTGACTGATATATTGACATGTTTTAAAGAAGGGGGTGGGATCCAACGCTCATCAGAGTTGAGAGCCACTCTGTGTGTACTAGAAAGACATTATATATAGCAACCATGGCAGCACACATAGGGGACTGAAAGAAGCTCACTGTCAGGCATTGGATATAACAGATTGCAAGGTTGGCAGTTCAAACCTACAAGCTGTTCCATGGGAGAAAGATACAGTTGTCTGCTCCTGTAAAGATGTGCAGATGTGCAGTCTCAGAAACCTTAGAAAGAGTTGCAATACATTGGATGATGATTTGACGTCAGTGTGGTTTTGTTTTTCATAACATAAAGAATATGCTATGGATGTCCAAAATGGGATTGCACACTGCCAATATTATCGAGAAGTTACTTTTACATAGAGCATATTAAGACTTTCATGTTTGTAATTTAAGAACTTCTACTTATAAATATGGGTCCAAAGGATAAGTGGTTTAAAACGGAATTGTCAGTCCACAGCCTCCCAGCAGTTTCTTGGTAGGAAATTTGGTGATATGCTTCTGGAAATATCTCAAGTGAGCAAACCCAGCAAGGCAGATCTACTTCGCTCCATGGGCTCCCCATGAGTCAGTGAATGTGACAGCACCTACCAACAACACAAAGGTACTGAATGGTCTACATGGCTGAGGAGTTGAACTATGGCTCATAGAATAATTTTGTCCTAAAAGTTATGAAGATTGGTAGTAAATCTTCTAAAATTCAGGTCTTCCTTTTAATCTCTGAAGAATTTTAAAAAGACCTCAGGTTGGAATTAAGGACTGCTTATACAAATGGCATATCATATATTTTGTATTAATATGCTCATTTTTGTCCGTGGATTTCTGGTCATTTAAGAAAGGTATTTAGTAATTTATTCTGTTTTTAAAAATGTGATTTTCTTCAATGTTTTTATAAATACAAGAGGCAAGTCATAATTGCAAGAGAAATGCATTATATTCACGATTTGAGTTATAACTGGGGTGAAGGATTATTAGTCTTTTGGGTCACTGTGTGCTCCTAACCTCCTGATAAAGAACTAATATGTAATGTCACTAGATTAAAACTACATTTTAGAGGAAAGATTTGAGGGAAACTTATTTAGAGAGGAAATGCATGAAATTGGCTATTATGGGTGCCTTCCTGTACAAACATGATTGCCAAGATTACTCATTGATTAACCTTTGCATATTAAATATCTAACTGGAATTTGAAAGTCATGAGCTTGTTTCATTTAAATGGGTTTGGAAAACATTTAACCTATTTAGATACCTGAGTTATAAGCTTTAAGGCAGGTACTTTTGGACTACTTTAAAAAACAAGATTCATTTAACTTACTGGGTGAAGTATTAATTGAATGAATCTAACTTATAACTGTTATACATTAACAGCTGAATGCCTAGACCTTGTTGATTCTTTAGAAAGGGAAATGTGAGTATTCACTGAGTGTTTTTAAATTTCAGAATAAAAGTAATTGCTCTCATAATTGTCCCAACCATCCAATAAATGAGATCACTAGTAGAAAGGTTAAGCATTTTGCTTAACATGAAACCAAACCTGTTGCAATTCTAGCTCCTGGCAGCTCCTTGTACTATAGGGTAGAACTACATCATATGGTCTTTACATATCATCTTTCTGGAAACAGATCCCCAGGAATTTCTTACATTCAGTGCTGCTGGGAATGGATTCAAACCACCACTCTCTAGGTTAGTCGCAAGAAAGAAAAAAAAAGTCAACTCACAGTGTTCCTTTAAGAGAGAGAAAAACTGCTCTTGCGGGATTCCAAGGGTAAATGTTTATGGAATTAGACAGCCTGATCGATCAGCTAGTGGTTTTGAACTGATGACCTTGCAGTTAGCAGGCCAACAAATTACCCACTACTCAGTAGTTAGTATAGGTTAGTACTCAAAAAACACACTACCACCAGATTGATTCCAATACTTGGTGACTGAGAAAGTTAAAGTTTATTGTGCCAACCTGGCCAATAAACACATGTGGGGTTAATTGAAGGGTGGAGAGATAAATGGGTTGGTAAGCCTCGCCTTTTTAGTTCTCGGGTCTCCTGCTTTTTGATGGTCGCACCAGGGTGCAACGGTCTTAGCCAGTTCCCTGCTTCAGCTGGCAAGGCTCACTTCCTGCAAGACATCCCCGAGGAGAAGCACATGGGCCTACCCCGATGCAGTCCTGGGTGCTGGAGCAGCCATGTGGAGAACCCTGCCAGCGCTATGATGCTTATATGTTCACTGACTCAGCTTTCCTCCTGCAGTCGGCGTCATTGCGTGTGTTTTGTGAGATGAAGGAGAAATTTGTGGATTGGTGTTGGCCATATGGGCTAATGTAGGACTTGTGAGCTTGGGCAGCACTGGGTTGGGATGTTTTTCTTGATGTGCACTTACCCTTTAAATAAAACTCTAATACATATGAGTTTCTCTATTGTGCCCAGACTAACAGAGTGACTCTATACAATAGGGCAAAGTAGAACTTCCCTTGGGGGTTTGTTTCCAAGACTATAAATCTTTGCAAGAGTAGAAAGCCTCATCTTTCTCTCACAGAGAGGCTGGTGGTTTCCAACTGCTGACTTCACAGTTAATAGACCAACAAATAGCCACTACATTAACAGGGATTCTAAAAGGTTAATAGTCAAGTATAAATCACATGCTCCACCTAGGCTCTTATTTACCTAATGTTGCCCAACTGGAAAATGACAAAACTAAGATTGCCTCTAGAGCCTAAATGAATAAACAATAAGGTCACACCCCACTGTCAACAACTCAATTCTGACTCATGTGTTAGGTTGTTAGGTGCCATCTAGTAGGTTCCCACACATCAGGATGCAATGTACCACAGCATGAAACAGTGTCTGAACCAATGTCATCTTCACAATTTTTGTTATGTTTGACCATTGTTATATTGGCTACAATATCCATCTTGTTTCTATATAAATCTTCCTGAGAATGGTATGTAGCGCTGTTAGTACATTGTTTTACGGTGGAAGCCCACTCCATTTTGAGTCTTAACATAAACTGAGTTTCCACTGAATTCTTTCTGACCAGTAACATGCAATGTAAAAAAAAAAAAAAAAAAGCCTTTAGGCAGAGTGGGATTGAAAGCCAGATTACTAAAACTTCTCTAACTGACCGGGGGTGGGGGGTGGGGGGGGAGGGGGGTGGAGGGAGGGGTAGCTTGGTCTCCAAGGGATTTTCTGAGTCTTGCCCTTAACAGAAATTGGGGTATGAAGTGAAGAGACATGCCCTGACCCAGGTAGTCAGGAGGACGCCGGTACCAACACTGCAACCTGTCTTAATCATCAGTCCTGCACATAGCCAAGTCTGGTCCCCGTCCAATTTCTGTAATCTCTCCTACAATACTGATGGACTGATCAGCCACCAATCATGATTTTGTGACAATGTCATTTGTTTTTCACATGCTGTATAATAAATAACTTAACCCTTCTTATACGGTTATTGCCTCATGCTCATGGTCTCCCTTGTGAGGACGTTTGTGTCTGACTTGATTTTTGGCCTGTTTCAGATGTAATAGAGCAATCTCTATAAAATACATTTGAATTTGGGATGTCTTTTTCCTGGAGCAGCAGTCAGTAATGGGGGTTAGTCTTTCCTATGATGTTTTCAGAGAGAACCTTTTAAAAGACTGCGGCGTCACTTCTCTAATGGAAGCCTCAGTGGCCAGTGAGGCAATTAGCGCAAGGATGGGTCGCCTAAATGGATTTTTTTTAATATCATTTCATGTTTGTGCATTAATACTTACTTTTTTTAAACAAAGACCAGCCATCATCTTGGTTATAATAGTTCAAACCACTGTTTCTGAAGTGGGTGATCCTGCACCCGGTGGTGGTGGTGGTGGGTTATATTGGAATTATCTAGAGGGGGCGAAGGGGTTGCAAAAGTAAATACCAATCCTTTATCCTGGATTATGGGCTCTGGCACACACGTTTCTCATTGCCGGGAGGTGCCATGAATAACTATTTCTCCCGAAAAGGGAGCAGTAGGCCAAAGGAGATGGGGAAACTGTGGTTTAGACTATTTTAAGATATTTAAATATAAACCTGAAGTGCATTGCTGGGAAAGAAAACTAATAAAAATCTGTTTCCCGGCCAAGTCAGACTAAGTCTCCTTGTAGTGTTCATGTCAGAAACAGAAAGAAGACGCTCCCTGCCGCATCTAGATTTGCAGTGTTCACGTGTTGCTTTTTTCCCCTGGTCTATTTATCTGTCTGACTCACCAAGGGAACAAGAGTGCTGCCGAGAGTCTAAATCAAGCGGTGATACAGACTCTTCTTGCCCCTCTTGCTGCTGTGTAAGGAACAGTGGATGGGTTTTCCAGAACATCCTCCACAGCGCAAGGGCGTACGTCTGTGGCCATGGAATGAGAATGGCCAGCAACATCACGCTCAGAGCAAACTCTGGCCGAGCCACGGCGCTGTGCAGGAGCCGGCCCAGAATCAGGACGCTGCGTCCTGCTGCAGACTCCTCCCACCGCCACAGCTGGCTAATTACAAACTGCGCGGAGATTATTTTTCTCGCTTTCAAATTGTTATAGGAATCATCAGCCCCATTTGAAATCAATAACCACTCTGGGACTTCTTATCCGCACTGAAAAAATCGTGCCTGAATATTTCAATTTCGGGAATCTGAGAGAAAAAGGCAGGGCAGAGAGCTGCCAATAAAGACAAAATGTAATGACCGGAGAGCGGAGTTCTATGACGAAGAGAGGACCTCAAAATTCACGTTCAAAAGTGCCATGTTCCCCATCTTTGGTCCAAACAGTCACAAATGAGAAAAGAAGGTTAATTATCATATTACCGACAGCAAAATTTGTAAAAACTAAACAAAATAAAATATTACCTATTATCTAATCTCCAAAGGTACCATACCATAAAATCTTTTCTTTTGATAAAGAAGGTAGGAAGCTAGTGAGATACCAAGACAGACAGAACCAGAATTCTCTCTCCTAGATTTAAGGCTCTCCCCCATTACAGTTTGTTTCTCACAGCACTGCTGCCATTGGTAAGTCCACCCAGTACACAAATTATATCCAGAATCTCCTGGTGAATCTCTCCAGCTTCCTCTGGGTTAACGTTGAGCAGGGAACAGCGTTTCCTTCTATGGACGCATTCAGGGGAATCCTAAGTTTTGCTTCGCACAGAAAGCCAGGATCATCTCGTTCATCACCACAAGCCACGGGCGTCCTTGCATACGGACAGGCATGCTCCCAGCACATGATAAGCAGCATGTCACAGCTCCCCAACTCAAACTGTAACGATGCACAAACTCCAGGTACTTCCCAATGACAAACAAGATAGTTTCCTTATCCATGCACTGAAGATGAGGTTTCTTCACTTAGGTTTATGTAAGAGGCATACCTGGCCATTTAATCACCTGGAGCGCCAACTGTGGAACTCAGGACACAGAGGTCATCAAGGACATGCAGGAAGCATGTAGGACTCACTGAGAATGAGAGCATGGGGAGCAGTCTGCGGATTCAGCACCAAGAGGCCTGCATCCAAACCTGGGCCTGTAGCTTAGTAGTTGGGGGATGTCAGGGAAAATGCAGAACCACTCTAAGCCTCCACTTACTAACCACTGATGGCGAGGATAACGGCACAATGTTCTCCATAGTGCTGTGCTAACGACTAAGCAGGATACAGCTCTTACTCCTCCACCAATCGGTAAGGTATTCAATTCTTACTACTACCACCATGGTCATTGACTTGACTATGAATCAAAATGATCATGTATAAGCTGTCATTATTTTTAATAGTTTATGGGGGGCATTTACTTCACATATCATAAAATTTAATCATTTGATCATTCATCAGTTGAAGCTACTTGAGAAGCTTTCCTTCGCTTACTCGTTGTTAGCGCCCCATTTCTCCTCATCCTCCACTTCCATGATCCTAGGAAATGAACAACCCAGGTACTGTCTCTATAGATAGATCTCTCCTGGATTTCACATATAGAAAATCATACAAAACACAAAAAGGAAGCAAGCAAAGAAACAATAAAAATCAATAACAATGATTAGACAACATAGAAAAACCTCAACCGAAAAGGGGGAAATATTACAAACTACAATAATGTTAAAACAGGTCAAAAGGGTGATCAATATAATCAGGTATTACATTTTGACCCAAGGACATCTACCACAGTGGACTTGACACTGCTGTCTGTCTACTAGTGAGGCTATTCACATCTCTACACTGTGTTCAGAGGGGATCCACCTTATGCTTATCCCATGAGGGATTCTGCAAATGGATTCCTGAGTTTCCACTGTCATCCTTGGTCTTTTGCCTACTGGGTGTTCACAAATTAAATTCTAATGTCATTCCCTCCTTAGAATTGGGATTTTAGATTCTATAATCCTTGGATCACTTAGGCTGGTGTGTTTCTTCCAGGGGCACTTAGTTGATGCATCACTTGTATATCTGCTTGTTTGAATACAAGCCTTTAAAACTCTAGATGCTATTGTTTCTGATAGGCAGGCACTATCTTGTTGCTTCACTACACTTTGCTATAGCACTCATATATATCTTCAGTGATTTCTTCATGAAGCTGAGCATCATCCCCCTGAGGCATAAGGTGATTCTATTGCTAGTGTTATTAATGTAGCCAATAGTATAAACTTTAACATAGGTTAGTTTCAGTTCTTAATACATTAATTGTTGATTTGGACTGACTAAACTGTTAAATGGGTACTATTTACATAACCAATTGGGGTTGGTGCTAGGGCAAAATTTCTTATCACACTCATTCACAAAGGCAGAACTATCCCTACCAGAATAATATGAGGGGGTACCCCCCAAAACCCTGGAACAAACCCCCAAGGCTATAAATATATATATATATATTTTTACAAAACAACCTTATCACCTTCAAAGTACTCTCCATTACACTGCAATTCTACTCTTGGAAATATTTTTCAAACTCATCTGTTTGGATGGCTGACCACCTTATCATTTTTTCTTCGCCTCTTCTACATTGTCAAATCACTGACCTTTCATGTCCCTCTGCATTCACAGAAACAAAAAGAAGTACGGGGAACAAGATCACATGAGTAAGGTGCATGGGGAAAGAGAGGCATACTGTTTTTTGCCAAAAACTGCCTGGCATGCTGAGATGGCTGTGTGAGCAGGTGCATTGCCGTGGTGGCAAAATCAGTCCCCTGTCTGCCACAAGTAAGGCCTTTTTGGGTTACACACTGTTATGCTATCTTTTCAGAATCTCTAAATAGAAAGCTCTGACCTGGTGGAACAAATTCCAAATGCACTATGAGTTGATATTTTCATCAATTCAGTTGAAGGATGTCCAGAATGAGGTTTGTCATCAATTGATAGTTCACCTTTTTTGAAATGAGAAAACCACTCATACACTTGAGTTTTTCCCATACCGCTGTTCTTGTAAGCTATGCTCAACATCACAATATTTTCTGTGGCAACTTTCCCAAGCAGGAAACAAACTTTCACAGCTACACACTGTTCTCTTAAATTGGACATCTCAGAAAATAAGGTTTGAATGAAACAACTTTTACGAAAAAATTCACTCTAAACAGAGAGAATGTTCCTAGGCAATGCTACTGGGTGCACTAACTCAGAGTGAGCTGCTGGATGCTCACCTACCGGGAAAAATGCATCGTACGTAAGCTCCTCTCTGACAAGCATAATTCCAATTTGGGGAGTTGCCCAGCCTTGTATATGCCTTGAGAAAGCAAGGAGGACATTAGAAGAGTAAATATAAGGGAGGCCCAGGAACAACTCACTGGGCACCCTCAAAGCAAGAGATCTGCACCAAAGTCCAATGACCACCAATTACATAAACTTGGGATAGGAGTCATCTGCTTATTCTCACACTAGGACATGTCAGCTTGAAGTCTAAGGAAATATGTTCGTTCCTTAGATCTGCCATAGGTGAGTTTGAGATACAGCGCAGTTTCCTTAGTGGGGTTTCTAGATCAGATCCTTTTGGTGTGGCCTATGAAGGATATTGCACACCTTGAAAGGACAGAGTCTAAATTGCCATTCGTCTCTAGCACAAACCAAGGTCTGGTCAGCAAGGGCTGGATAGAAACTAGGTCAAAAGTGTCCAATAAGGAACATAGGACTGGGTGTCTTCTTCTGTTGAGTTCTATCTGAGAATTGTGAAGACTGTTTTCCCCAAGGGAGGTTGCTCCCACCAGTTTACCCACTAACAGAAATGCAATTCCTTTCTCTGAGACAGACCTGACCCCATCCCTTATGCTGACTTGAAGTTCCAGAAAAGTTCAGCTACCGCTCTGCTAGATTGGCGTGTCTGGTGAGTGGAGGTAACCTTAGCACAGTGCTGTGTGGCAGCAACTGAATGGTCTTCTCCCTCTGCCCACATGTTGAAACACTGACCCCAGCTGAAGTGAACCTTTCCTCTAGACGTGGATTATAAGCTGTACATATAAGGGGGTTATACATGGTTCATGGGCAATAGGCAGACTACCTTGTTGCTTGGGAGACCAGAGTAGAAGTCAACCAAAGAGCAGAAGCCTGCCTTAATCTTGGTGTTTATCCTTGTAGCAGTGAACTCATTAATATTTAACCTTTTGTGACTAACTTCACTAAGCATAATAATTTTCAGGGCCATCCATGTCATGAAGCGTTTCCTAGTTTCTTTGTGCATTCTTCTAATAATAGGCATGTGGGCTGTTTACATCTTCTTGCTATTGTGAACTGTGCTGCAATGCCATTGCATATCTTTGATGAGAGAGCATGAGATAGCTCATGTTTTGTCTCATATTTCTTTGGGGCATATGCCAAGTAAAGGTATTGCTGGGTCACATGGCATTTCTGCAGGAGCCCTGGTGGCACAGTGGTTATAAATTGGGCTGCTAACCTCAAGATTAGAGAGTAACAGTCTCAGAATCTCATAGGGGAAGTTCTACCCTGCCCTATAGGGTTGCTATGAATGGGCATCCACTGGTTGGGAGTGTTTCATTTGTGTGTGTGTGTGTGTGTGTGTTTATGGTATTTCTATTCCTACTTGTTTTAAGAAGCACCATATCACTTCTCATAATGGTTATTCATATTTACTATTTATAAGCCCACCAGCAGTGTATAAGATTCTTAATCTCTCTGCATTCTCTTCAGTATATATTGTTCTGTTTTTTTTCAATAAATTGATCTATAATTGAGTATAAAGTGATATCTCATCTTCTGGATAGCTAGTGATCATGAACATCGCCTCATGTTAGCTATTTGAGTGTCTTACTTTGTAAATTGTCTATTTATGACCTTTGCCCAACTTGTAAGTGGATGGGTTTTCTTTTTTAATTGAGGTGTTTCAGAATTCTATAGATTTTAGTGATTAGTCCTTTGTCCACTATGTCATTGATAAAGGATTTTTTCCTCTTTGATGAAATCTTTTGATATGCACAGTGTTTTGCTTTGTTTTTTTAAACAGGTCCCTGTGACAGATAGGTTTATTGTGCCAACCTGGCCAATAGACACATGTGGGATTAATAAGGTTGCAGTTTAAGTGAAGGGCAAAGAGATAAATGGCTCTGAGAGCCTCCCCTTTCTGTCTCTTGCTCTCTGGTGATCATATCAGTGCGCAGCTGCCTTGGCTAGTTCTCTGCCTCAACTTGTGAACTACACCACCTGTGTGGGACACCCAATTGTGGACTGTGTCGCTATCGTTTGAGGTTCCTTCGAGACCTGCTTCACCACACTACTGGTGTATACATCACTTGAGCTGGGGACTGTGGGACCCTGTCATCTGGCTGACTGTTGGTGACCTGCCCTGCTGTTTGCTGCCTGTGACTAGACTGCCTGTTTTGCTCTACAGAGGACTCAGCTGTCTGCTTCCTTGACTTGCACCCAACAGCCCTCGTAAGTTGAAAGACTGTCAGTATATTAACTATCTCACGGAAGTAAGTTGAACTGAGCCCTCTGTGCTGCTCTGTGGATGGATTAGCTGCTTATGTCATTGTGTTGTGTGTGTGTATGTATATATAAAAATCGTAAGTGTCCTGGTTTTGTTTCTCTAGAGAACCCTATGATATTTGGTAGTCCATTTGTTTGTCCCAAACTTCTCGTTGATGATAACAATAGTGCCAGGCTTCACCTTTATGTCTCTAATCTATTTTGAGTCTGTTTTTGTGTATAGGGTGAGGTATGGGTCCTGTTTTATCCTTCTGCAGATGAAGATCCAAGTTATCCTGCTCCATTTATTGAAGAGGGTGTCCCTTTCCCATTTAATGTTTTTTTGGGGCCTTTGTAAAAAATCAGTTGCCTGTAGATGGATGATTTTATTTCTGGGATTTCTATGATGCTCCATTGGTCGATGTGTCTATCATTACACCAGTGCCAGGTGCTTTGACTAATGTGACAATGTAGCAGATTTTGAGGTCAGGTAGTGCAAGGCCTCTTACTTTATTTTTTGGTTTGTTTGTTTGAGAAGCTCTTTGCTTATCCTGGGCCTCTTTCTTCTGCATGCGAAGGCGATAATGCAGTTTTGCATTTCATTAGAGAATAAAGTTGAGATTTGGATAGGAATTGCATTCTATTTGAAGATTGTTTTAGGTAGTATTGATATTTTCACAATATTAAGTTTTCCTGTCCATGAACAGTGTTTGAAAACTATGCATAATGGTTTGTTCGTTTGTGCATAGGGTCACTATAGGTTGAAACCAACTGGATGGCACCTATCAACAACAACAACCTCAGTGAACACAAGAGATTCTTCTGTTTGTGTAGTTTTCTTGGTTTCTTGTAGTAATGATCTGTAGTTTTATTTGTACAGGTCTTTTGTTTCTTTGGTTGGATTTGTTCTTAGAACTTTTCTTTTTTGTGTGACTACTGTAAATGATAGTTTTTATAACATCTTTTTTTGGAGGTCCCTGCTGGTATTTAATAATCCGATTGGTTTCTGCTTGTTAATCTTGTATTCTCCTACTTTACCAAATCCCTCAATTATTTCCAATAATCTTTTGTGGAATCATTCAGGTTATCTCTCTATAAAATCATATTGTCCGCAAATAGTGAGAGTTTTACTTTATCTTTATCCAGTTGTATCTCCTTGATTTCTTTTTGTTGTATAATGTTTTTTGCTAAGATTTATAACATGATATTGAATAAGTGTGGTGATAAGGGCCACCCTTGTTTAGATCCCATTTCCAAGGGAAATGTTTGCAGTTTCCCCCCATTATGTGTGATATTGGTGGTTGGATTTTTCATATATGGCCTTTATTATATGGAGGAATTCTCTTTTATTTCTATTTTAATGAGTGTCTTTACTAGAATGGATGTTGGATAGTGCCAAATACTTTTTATGCATCTGTTGATATGATCACATATTTCTTATTATTTGTCTTGTTTATGTGATGGATTACAATGCAATGGTTATTTTTCAAGTGTTGAACCACCCTTGCATGCCTGTTGTATGAATCCCACTTGATTATATATTTTTTCTTGTTTGTTTGATATAGTGTTAGATTCACTAGACCAGAATTTTGTTGAGAATTTTCGCATCTGTTTTCATGAGGTGTATTGGTATGTAGTTTTCTGTCTTTGTGGGGTCTTCGGCTTGAGGTTAGGGTTACTCTGGCTTCATAGAATGAGTTTGGGAGTTTGCTGTTTCTTTCTATATGCTGGAAGAGTCTATGTAGAATTGGTGGTAGCTCTTGCCTGAATACTTGGTGGAATTCCCTTGTGAAACCGCCTGATCAGCGTCTTTCTTGGTTGGAAGCTTCTTGATTTTCTCTATTTCTTCTCTTGTTCAGGTTGTCTACATCTGCCTACATTCATTTTGATTGGTGGTACATGTTAGGTGTTTATCCATTTGTTCTATGCCATTGAATAGTTACATGATTTTATGTCAACTTGATGAAGTATGAAAGTGCAGGGGTGGAATCCAAACTGTCAATCAGATCACAGCCTAATGACGCCTCCCTAGGTGTGGACTTCTTATAAGGCAGGGGGTGGGGGACCTGGGAAGCTCCTTCTCCCTGCCCTTCTGACTTCCGACTTGCTGTGACTTTGCCACTGACTTGAGAGCTGCTGTTTCCAGCCATGTTTTCACCAACTTTAGATCCACATGACTCTGCATCCATCTGCCTACAATTTTCATGCATCCTGCTTGACTTCTCAGCACCACTGTCATGTGTCTACGTAAGTTCTGAACAGGGACATATGCACCAGCATTGCTCTATGGATTTGTGTGGACTGAGCTGGGATACCTCCTATATATATTTATTATTACTTCTTGATATAAGCACTTTCTTTTAGACAGATAGTGCCACTGGATCTGTTTCTGAACTCAACCTGATCCAGCACATTCATCTAGCTTACTGGCATACGGGCTTTCACAGCAGCATGTCATTATTCCTTTAAGTTCAGTTGGGTCTGTTGTGACATCATTGTTTTCATTTCTGATTCTATGTATTTGCATCCTCTCCTGCCAGTGGTTTGTCAATTAATCCTAACTTCTTGTCATTTTACTTTTCCCATTGTTCTTTTTTTCTACTTTATTTCTGCTTTAATATTTATGATTTCTTTTCTTCTTTTGATAGAGGGTTTTGTTATAGCCCTTGTTCTAGTTGTTGCAGGTACAGTGTTAAGTGTTGATTATTTCTCTTTTTTATGTGTGTGCTGGTTACTATAAATTGTTCTCTGACAACTGCTTTTGTAATTTTGTCCCAAAAGTTTTAGTATATTGTGTTAGCATTATAATTTGTTTCCCAGAAATTCTTAATTTCCTCCATTATTTGATCTAATATTCTGTCCTTTTTAAGTAGTATGTTGTTTGTGTTCCATGTGTCTGTGTGTCCCTAGTCTTTCTATTGTTAGTTTGAAGTTTTAAAGCAGTGTGATCTGAGAAAACGATTGTAGGAGCTTAATGATTTTTAATTTTCTGAGGCTTGCTTTGCAGCCTAACATGTGATCTACCCTAGAGTTATGTACTACATGCACTGGAGAAAAATGTACACTGTGTGGTTGTTGGGTGGAGTGTTCTAGGTCTACAGGTTGAGCTGTTTGTTTGTCTTGCTTACTGCACTGTTCCTTCATTGAGTTTCTTTCCTAATGATCTATCTCTCCTTGAGAGTGGTGTGTTGCAGTCTCCTGCTATTATTATTGTTCTTATTCCTGTTTTCAACTCTGTGAAATTTGATTTCAACTCTGAGAATTTGATTGATATGCATTGAGGGTCTTTCCTTGTATGCATATGTGTTTATTATGGTAATGTTTTCCTGGTGTATTCTTTTAATCATTATATAATGCTATTCTTATCTGACAATATGTTATTAGTCTTGAAGTCTATTTTATCAGAGATTAATCTTGCCACTACTGTCACTTGGTGCTTACCATTGACTTCATAGATTTTTCTAACACCCTTTGGGTTTTAGTCTATTTCTGGCATCTAGTTTGCGGTGTATCTCTTGTAGGCAGTATATGCACGGGTGTTGTTTTCTAATCTAGTCTGCTACTCTCTATCTTTGGATTGGTGCATTTACTCCATTTGCATTCAGTGTCATTATAGATATGTGTGTTTGCATTTGTCTTTTTCTTCTATTTTCCTCACCACCACCCCTTTTGTGTGGTTTTATTAATTTACTATTTCTCCATTTGTGCTATTTTGAGCGCTGTTTTCATTGAACTGGTTTCTGGGTGCTGTTGGGGTCTGTAATGCTCCTAAGTTTATCTACTGTTGTCATTTATTTTCTGTCCATCATGACAGGTTATTATTATTATTTGTAATGCTGGTCTTATTGTTACAAATTCCTTTAGTTTTTCATTGTCTGGAAATACTTTTATTTGATCTTCGTATTTGATGGATAATTTTGCTGGATATGGGCCTCTTGAGTGACAGGTCTCTTTTCCCCTTCAGAATGTAATATATGTCACTCTGTTTTCTTCTTGCCTCCCTCGTTTCTGCTGGGAAGTCTAAGCTGATTCTTCTCAGGTTTCCTTTGGAGGTGACTGTCCTTGTTTTTTTCTATAGCTTTCCTCAGCATTTTCTTCTTTTCCTTGAAATTGAACAGTTCGATTAGAATATATCATAATGGTTTTCTTTTGGTGTCTGTCATATTGGGGTTGTCAGCTTTTCAAACAGCGATGTTCTCTTCCTCTGTGGTCTTGGGGAAATTTTCTTCCATGATTTCTCTGTAGGATTTTTGTTCCTTGTTTGGGGATGAGATGGCAGTTCTTTCCCTTGACAGCGTCCCGCATAGTTCTCTGCTTTTCTTCTGCTTCCTTCCCTTTTTGTTTATTACTTCTCTCATTGATGTAGTCAGAGTGAGTGTCTTTGGCTCACTGATTTGATTTTCCTTTTCTTCCATTCTATTCCTTAGGTCTTTTATTATGTTGCTAGTTCTATTATCGCTGTGATTATTTTCTGAGATTCCTTTTGGTTTGATTTTTTAAAATTTTCCCAATGTTCTAAATAGTTTTTCCCAAATCTCCTCAAACGACATGAACATAATTCTTCTGAATACTATTCAGGGCCCCCTTTTCAGCGTGCTACACTTGAGGTTGACAATTTTCTGTGGTATGACTTTGCTCTTCTTTAATTTTTTTTGTTTAGTGTGGTGAAGTGCTATCTTCTCAGCCTGGTGGTCCAGCTATTAGTAGTGTGTGAGCTTCTGAGTCATGTAAAGGTAGTTGGTTCTCTCTAGTGACATGGGAGTTGTTTAATGGGCAGAATAAAACATATGATGGTTAAATGGATACAAGGTGAGAGAGATAAATATGTATGGTAATGCAGGGAGGGGAAGAATAAAAGAATAAAATGCAAATAATGGTAGTAATAATAAGCAGCTCTGTGGATAGGCCAACACATTTGTAAAAAACATGGGAAAATGTATTTTAAGCAGAATAATGATCAGAATTAACGTTTTCATGGAATTATTTTCCATGAGGAAAAAGAGAGAGCACAGCGTGGAAAGGAAGGGCAAAGGAGAGCAATAACTCAGGTGTGGCTGGAGTGTGGTACTGCTGTTCTCTTGCTTTGGCAGTGTGGATTTTGTTGTTGTGTCTCTGCATTCAGGGCGGGCAAATCCCTTGTTTGGATAAGTGGGGCGGAATGTAAAAAATTGCCTGTTTTGTTGCTTTTTTTCCCTTCAAGGAATGCATATTCTCATGAAGGTGCAGTCTCTCAAGGGAAGAGAACTTAGAAGAAGAAGTGAGAGAGAACTAGAAAAACAAGAAACCTGTGATAATTGAACAAAAGAACAAAAAGTGGAGAAAATGAAATAAAATGAAAAATAGAACCTTGCGGTTGGAGATCCAGTTGTTTTGGTGGTATTGTTGCATGGGCATGTGTGCTACATGAGGGGTTTGGGGCACATGTGGCATGAGGGCCCTGGAGAACAAGGCAGGAAAGGAGGAAGGCAGACATGGTGAAAAGTATAGCGTAGATATGAAGAGTGTCTGGCCAAGCTGCTCTGCTATCCAAGGACAGCCTCCAGACAGCACAAAGGAAAGGGTTTGGGTGGCAGGGATGCCTCAGGGGCCAGCAAAAGGTAATGGTGCCAAGGTGGAGGTAGACTTCCAGACTGACAATGACACCGGGGAGTCTGTTAGCAGGTGCTGGGGGTCTCACACTTTAAGGAATTTTGGTCTTAGCTTTTATGTTGAATTTTTCCTGCCAGGAAGAGCAGGATATCACTCCTATGGAATCTCTCCATAGGAGATCATCCTGTACTTGTTATCTGGCAGCCCCATTTTCCTGCATCTCCTTAGCCTATAAATCTTTATGGGAGCAGACATTCTTGTCTTTTCCCCACAGAACAACTAGTAGACTTGAAGCACAAACCTTGCAGTTCACAGGCCAACATTTAACCAACACCATCATTTATTACTGAGGCCTTATTATTTTGATCTTATAATTACAATACATAACACATTTTCACAATCAGAGGAAACATAACTTGGAATTTTGCATTTCATATAAGTCAAACACATTTTATACACTGAAAAGAAATTTGAGCATCATCTAATCCATAAATACCGGATGAGAGCCCGATGTGTTAGGAAATAAGGAGTAAAAAGCCTCATAGGCTAAACTCTTTACTCCATAAAACTTGAAAACTTCCTAACTTTAATATATTGAACACATCACAAAAGATTCAACAAAATGTACAGGGTTTCTTGTCAAATGCATAGCATTTAAAAGTCTTTTTCAAACCAGGTTCCATACGTTTCTATATATGGATCTGCATTGTTAGGTAAATGTATTTTTATGGAAACAAAGTCATTGCCGTGGTGTCAATTCTAACTCATAGTGACCTCATATTTATCAGAGTAGAACTGCTGTCCAGAAGATTTTCAATAGTTGATTTGTTGGAAGCAGATTGCCAGATCTTTCTTCCAAGGTCATTCCAGGGGAACTCAAACTGTCAAACTTTGGTTACCAGCCAAATACCTTAACCTTTTAAATCACCTAGAAGTTCCATTCTTATGATATATCTTTCTGGGAAAAAATGTATGCGACTATATTGTGATCATTTTGACAGTTACTATAACTGTATACATTAGACGTAGTACAAGATTTAATTCTCAAATTTGGCAATTGTGTTTTGTTTATAGTGGTGTGGAGCCCAGGACATATATTTGTTACTGTTGTTTTCTAATAAAAATTAGAAAATATATAAATATTCAATTGAACTTGAATAGACTTATGAATTTGGAAGGCTTTATGAATGTAGATAAAGAGTTAAGGAAGAATTTTATTATCACATGGAACAAAATAATAATACATGCATATCATTTCAAAACAAGGGAAACTGTTTTAGGGTCTCATGTTCATTAAATACAGCAAAAAAAACCCCCAAAAAACCCAGAACAAGTTATGGCTAAACAATGCTAATCAAAAATTTTATTGGTTATTTATATTTCACTCAGAAATATGTTTTAATCCAAGTATTTATATAAATGCTATCATGACAGGTTTCAACAGAGTTCCTAGGATAAGACAAACCAGGAAGAAGGACCATGCAATCTACTTCTGAGGAGATTGAACCATGAAAACCTTATGAACAGCAATGTGGCATTGTCTTACATAGTGCTGGAGAATGATTCTGTCAGATTGGAAGGCATTCAAAATATGACAGAGGAAGAGGTGCCTCTTTGTAGTAGAGTTGATGTACAGGGAGTAAATATTTTAAGGACAAAAATGACTCATGTTGAGAAGTAATAGTTGCAAATACCCATAAAAATAAGAGCAAAGAATTTGATGACTTATGAATTGAGGAAAATTGAAAGTTGTTAAAAATGGAAGTGACTGCATAAAGAGCAATATCCTAAGCTTTAAGGAGCTCAAGTGGACTAGTATTGGAAATTTAGAATCTGACATTCAAAGGGTCTACAATACCAGGAATGATAAATTGAAATGAAATATTGTCACATGCACCATCAAAAAGATCGTTTCAAATCAATTCAAAAAAATCAAATCAATTCTGAAATACAATGCTGTCAGTGACAGTAAAATATCCATATGCCTACCAAGAAGATCAGTTAATGTGAATATTATTCAGATATAATCATAAACAGGTAATGTCAAAGATGAAGGAATTGAAGCTTTTTATCAACTCCACAGTCTGAAATTAATCAAACATGCAATAAAGATGCATTGATGACTACTGATGATTGGACTATGGAAGTTAGAAATGAAGTGGAGGGATTAATATTTTTAAAATATGATTTGATAGAAATAATGCTGGGTACCACAGGATAGACGTTTGCATGACCAGTGATTTATTCCTAACAAATATGTTTTCAACAACTGAAAATGGGACTAATTCAGATGCTTTAGACAAATAAAATCGACTATATCTGTGGATACAAGGGAGACCCTCAATATCACCAGTAAGAACACAGCCAAGTGCTGACTGAGGAACACACCATCAATCACTCACCTGCAAGTCCAAGTTGAAGCTACAGAAAAACAAGTCCATGAGAGCCGAGATACAAGCTTGTGCGCATCCTAGCTGGGTTCAAAGGTGATCTCAAGAATCGATTTGCAGCACTGAATGTGACCGGAGACCAGACAAGCTGTGACACCAACCATGTCATGGCTGGAGATACAAAAGACCATTAAAAAATATAGCACACAAAGACCAAAAATCTATATTAAAAGAGACTAAAATTTGCTTTTGAATGTACCTAAAGGGAGTACAAGAAATGGTGGTGCAAAATACCTGAATAGAGGATTTCAAAGGCAGCTTGAGAAGACAGAGTAAGGCAAGATAATGAAGTGTGCAAAGATCTGGAGTCAGAAAATCCAAAGGGAAGTACACATTTAGCACTTCTCAAGCTGAAAAAACTGAGGAAAGTTCAAGCCTCAAGTAGTAGCCTTGAAGGATTCGATAAACTAGATATTGAATGACATGTCACAGGAAGCAATAGACAGTCACTGTACTAAAAAGAATTATTCGATATTCAACCATTTCAAGAAGTAGGAGGAAACCAAGAACCTATTACACTGAAGGAGAAGTCTAAGCCGCATTGAAGGTATTCGCAAAAAAACCCCAAAAAACAAAGCAAGGCTCACAAAATTAATAGAATCCCAATTTAGATGTTTCAGCAAACAAGTGCATCGCTGGAGATATTTCTTCATCTGAGTCAAGCAACTTGGAAGGCAGTTATCTTGCCAGCTGGCTGGAAGAGATCCATAACTGTCCCTTCCAAAGGAAGGTGCTCCAGTAGAATGGAGACATTATTGAACAATGTCATTAGTACAGACATTAGTACAGACAGATACAATTTGGAGGACACTCAAATACTGATGGGTTGCAGCAGTGCAGTAGCATGTCACGCCAGATTCGGAAGAAAATGCAGAGCAAGACATACTGTTAATATCAGTTAGCGCTTGACTGAAAGAAAAAAATAAGAAAGATTGACTGTGTATATCATCAAAATTATGGACAACATTGTGAAGTATAGAAATTTCTAATGCCTAATTGTGCTCATGTAGAATGTGAACATAGACCGGGAGGAATCACGTGGAAAGAAGAAGAGAATATTGAGTGGTTTAAAGTGAAAAAGATGTGCATCAGGCTCTGTTTTTTCATTACACTTATTCAAAGATCTTTACAACTGGACAAATAGAAAACACGATGGTAAATGAAGAAACTATTGAAATTGTCAATAACTTCATTTTACTGGGATACACAATTGAGGACCACAGAAGCAGCTATCAAGGAATCAAGTATTTTACAGCATAGGGAAAACTTTTGTTAAAGACCTTTTATAAATGCTAAAAAGCAACGATGTTGCCTGCAGAACTAAGGTGTGCTGACCAAAGCCATGGAATTGTCAATGATCTCATATCCATGTAGAAGTTGGACAAAAGAATTAGAGAAACCAGCATAAAACAATGTATTTAAATCATGGTGTTGGTAAAGAGTATTAAATATATTTTTCTGGACTGTCAGAAAAATAAACAAATCAGTCTTGGGAGAAGCACAGTGAGACTGCTCCTTAGAAACGAGGACCAGGAGATCTTACACACTTGGCACGTGCCATCAGGAGGGAGGCGTCCTTAGAGAAGGACATCAAAATGAAAGGGTTAGTGAAAAAGTGGACAATCCAAGTACATGGGTTGGCACATTAGCTACAGGAATGGACCCAAGGACAGCAACACTTCAAGGGATGGTGCCTGACCGGGGAGTGTTTGTTCTGTTGCACATGTGGTCACTGTGAGTTGTAACAGACTCACGTGGCACCGAACGGCAGCAGAAAGGCAAGGTAAGGTACAACTTTATGTATACATGCTATCACCTTTCTAAATTGCACGGAGCTGGGTTAATTAGAGAAACGAAACCAGTGACACACATTATGTATAATAAATAATTTATATAGAGAAGTAATTTTATACCAAGAGGGCCTCCCAGCCCAGTCCAACTCAAGTATCCAAGTCCACTGCACCCCAGGGTCCTCTTCAGACTCACATAGATGCAGGCTGATTATGGGGGGAAAGTGAAGAGAGAAGAGGAAGATTACAGGACAGTGGGTGCAGAGTCACACGGGTCCAAGGTTGGTGGAAACATGGCAGGATGCTGACAGCTCTTAAGGTTGGGCAACCCAACCCACGTGGGGCTGCTCTTGGAGACAGGCAGAGTCCCAGCAAGCAGGAAGACAGAGGGGCAAAGAGAGAGGGAGAAGTTCCCAATTTCTCCCTTATAACAAGGCCACACCTCCAGGAAGGCATCATCAGACTGTGACAGGTTCACAGGTTGGACTGCACCCCTACACAGTCACACAGGGTCAAGTTGACATAAAATCTAGTTGCCACAGAATCCAGCAAGTCGACAAGCAATGTGCACCAGCTCACAGGGTCAAACATTTCTCTCTTCATCCTGTCCCATTCTGGTCAACTCAGTCCTAGCTAGCCCAGTGTAGGCAAATGGATGCTGTAGCAAGCTAGGATGTTCACCACACAACTCCCCCTGCTTTAGACCACTGGCCCCTTCACATATTCTCAACAACTCTAGCCCTCTTGGGCTAGGCCCTGACACTGTCTCAGATTCTGGGCAACTCTTTAAACTTCAGACCAGCCAGTCAGTTCTCTTCTCTCCTCTAGTGGCTATTAACCAGTCATGGGTATTAACCAACCCATCTCCCCATGGCTGCATTTCACCCATTTCCATGTAAAAAGTGGATCCAGGTAGTAGCCTAGAGAGCATTTCAGGCTGCCTGCAGCCTCCCTTTAGAAGTGTCCTAGTCTTTTCCAGCCTACGCATATCCACAAGCAAACAGCTTGCTCAAGATTCAAAAGCTAAAGTCACCCCCTTTTTTCCTTCAGTCTCCCAGCATTTCTAGTTGAATGTGTTTTCAAGTGCAAATGTCCTCACACTCAAAACACTGGGTGGGGCTTATCTTTGCTAAGCCTTCCACCTCAGCTTCAAACAAAAAGTCTTTTCAGCCAGGCCACTCCTAAAGTCCCTTTGAAAAGATCTAATTGTACAGGCTGCAGACAGACAAGCTTCCAAATACCCTGTATTAATTAATTTCCAATATTTCTTGCTTTCACACATTGTGTAAATAACAGTAAATAAATTAGTATAATCCTAGTCAGCCAGGTTCTAAACATAATTCTTTATAAAATACTCAAAGTCAATTCTTTCTTATCTAGCCAATAGTTTAAGTATATGGCCTTAAACTATTGGCAAATGCAAAGAATCCATCATCCATCAGGTCTTGCTTTCTATCAACCATTGTGACTAAGCAGCATGGCTTTTGTCTCAGGAGAGTCCAAGAGCAGTTTTCCTCCCTTGAGCTGCAACTTAATATACATCATATTTCCTTGTTTCATTTCAGGTAGGAATAAGCAAAGAAATATTCTAAGTATCAAAAGTTTCACTTCTCTTGCCCTTTCCCCAAACCAACAGTGTAAGGCCATGCCTGACCTCTTCTGGCAATGCAAAAGAGAAAGTAAATCCAATTCTACAAGGCTGACATCAGACATACCTCTATTTTCCATCTTCATGATTTGTTTCTCTAGCACCCCACTCCCAGGATACCAAAATGTACCCTTTGCTTCTGAGAAGCAAAAACAGTGGCCTTTGTATATGTTTATATATAGAAAGAGATTTATATCAAGAAATGGTTTAAACAGTTATAGAAATAGTTAAGTCCAGCTCTGTTCAAGTCAGGATTCTCCTGACTCATGGAAGCTGATGAACAGGAAGCAGGATGAGGAGACAGAAACAGTGGGTAGCACAGGTTGGTGAAATCAAAGGTTATGGGAATCCGATGTAGGATGAATGAATTCAAAGTCAGTTGTCTGCTGATGGATCCTGCAATTGGCAGGTGATGCAGCAGGACATGGAGGATAGAGTTAAGATCCAATTCCAGCAGAGGGTGAAAAGGCAAAGGGATTGGACTCTGCTTAGTCTCTCTCCCTTTTACCAAGGACATGCCCCCAAGGAGGCACTATGAGGCCGGAACCTCATTGATAGGTTGGACTCCACCCCCACACGTTCATATAAATTCAAGTTGACATAAAATCTCACAGCCACATGAATATACTTCTTGGTTCTCAGGGTTATTTTTTTCCAGTTTTTTAAGCAATTTATACATAGACAAGCATTACTTTATTTTTTCACTCCCCACTCCTATATGAAAGCCTTTTATTTATTGTGTGTAATTGTGTCAGTCAGGTCTCCAGTACAGTGTTAAATAACAGTAATAACTTTCATTTCAAAAGAATCTACTTTTCTTGGTCTACCGTTCCTTGTCTAGAAGTACAGAGCGTCACTACTTGCAGATTTCGGGTGTTTGATCCACTCAAAAGGACGCATAACACAGCACAGACTAAGGAATCTAATTTTAAAAGCAGGAGTATAGCCGTGGGCACATGATGAAGGATTCCCCTAATACTGTCCCATATGGTATTACCCAGGAGTCCAGTAATGTTACTTCTACTTCATGTGCCAACTTGGACATGATTCCCAATGAATATGGGGTACCTGCTTGCAGAATCCAGTACGCAGCTGTATCAACAGTCATTGTTCAGTCCTGTGCCCTCAAATTAAATTGTATGGATCTAGGAACCTGGGCTGGAAAATAAAATGGTACTTCTAGTGACACTTTTAGGAAATGTTTCCTTACCATTCACACAATTTTGAATTCCTTGAGTTTACAGGTGGCATGGCAAGAGTCTCATTTAACATTATCTTTATGCTCTTGATGTCGAGGGATGAGCAGGCAAGCAGAGGAATTACCATCCTGACTGCCAAGGCCTATCTTTCTAGAAGGTGTTAGGCCATTGTCCATTCATTCTGACTGTATTTGTCTTCCTTGCTGGCCTCACCAACTTCATGAGGGAAAGAGCCATCTAACCTCACTGTTTCCGCTTTTGTTGTTGCTGGGCTCATTGACTTGGCCCTGTCTCACAGTGACCCTATGGACAATGGAATGGAGCACGCCTGGTTTTAGCCTTAGAATGTAGCGTAGTGTGTAACACAGAGAGGTGTAGATACTAAATGAATTAATGACTGACTAAACATAAAGTATAGACCCAATTCTGATATGCAGTCACTTTATTTGGGGTTCTAAGGCTTTGCCAACCCTCATGGGAGTAGGCATCCTCAGTTCTCAGAAAGAGGGACTGATGGTCAGAACCGCAGAACGAGCCCTGCAGTGCTTATCTAAGAGCCCCCCCCAGGGCTTCTCATTTAAACGTAGGTTGGCAGCAAGCGTTATTTGTCATACTTGTTAAAACCAGCAGGTTGCTAACCATAATCTTTTGAAATCTCATTTTGACCTTTCAAATATGTTTTTGTACAGTATAATCTGGCATTCCACAACACACTATGAAGGCCAAAAAACCCACAAAGGAACCCATTTAGTATAGTATATCTCTTTTTGAAAATTTTGGTCAAGATTCTCATTTGTCCACATTTCCATCAGTCAATACTGCCTCCTAGCAAACATATAGGAGATGCCAGCACTGCCCCTGTGAACTTCTAAGATTGTAACTGTTCATGGGAGCAGAAACCCTCTCCCTCTAGGGGAGCGGCTAGTGGTTTTGAACAGGCTACCTTGTAGATTGCCGCCCACCTTGTAATCAGTATGCCTTGAGGATTTCTTTCCAGTCATTTGACCTGTTTTTCTTTCCCCATCCACTCCCCTGTACATTTTCCTGCCTTTCTTGTCTTTATTTCTTTTAAAAGAACAAATTTATTCTTACTAATAACAATGATGATAAAACTCTCTTATTAAGACTTGCAGATTTTTAACTACATGGAATAGTCTGATGACATCCTTCTATGACTTAAAATGGAATAACATACACAATACATAACACCTCTCTAGATGATGGTTCTCAATTGGGGGCAATTTTGCCTCCTATGGGGACATAGGAGATATGGGAGATATTTTTGTTTTTTGTTTTTGAGATATTCTTTATTGCCATGACTGCAGGCGGGGTTCTACTGACTTCTAGTGAGTAGAGACCAGGAATGCTGCTCACTAGCCTACATGGTAAGCAAATCCCCCACAAAGCATTATCTGGTCCAAAATGCCAACCGTGGGTCTGTTGAGAAACTGCTCTAAAAGAATTTGCATTTTGATGCTGAAAGATGTCTCTCAGACTAACATATAGGACTTTAGTGATAGGTCAGTATAGGAAATATATTTGATCACCAAGCACCTAACTGTTCATTCTGGTCAATATAGGGCATTTCATAAAAATGGGGTTCATAGAAATGCATTTTAATAAATACTTCTTTACCTTACAGCTGTGTGTACAAGTGGTTCATTATAGAGAAAGGGGAGCCAGTACAAAATAAACAGCAAAACAAACTTAGAGGCTACTTTCATTGCACAGGTTCCTGAGAAGTGGGGATTGCTGAGGTCATAGCAGTCTCCTGAGGCCCAGCAAAAGCTCACTAGGGAAAAGCTCAGTTTTATTGCTCAGATGTTCATTAGCAGTCAGGATGGCTGACTTCTTCACTAGGGAGGTTTCTCTATCCTAGTATCTAAAGATCTCTAAAATAGAGACTTGGTGGTGGTTCAGTCATTATCTCTAAATTCAAGTGCATTTAATTCATAAATAAATCACGTTGATTAAGGAAAAGTACAAGCTATGATCTAGACAAGCCATAGGAGTGTGTTTGCACTTTTAGTTGCAGTTTGACCGAATTGCTTGTTCCATTTATCTGCCCCTTCGGTCAAAACCTATATAATCTTCTCACATGTTTTACTTCTCCCTGTCCCCACAGATCAACAACGCCTCCCAGGTAGATTACTGCAAAAGCACACTAACTGTTCTTCCAGCATCTATTTGATAATACGGACATCACGGCGGAACCGGAGTTCACTCCTCTGAGTGTTGGATCCCTCGGCAGTAATGAAGGTAGAATCTGTCCCAAGGGTAATGATGAGAATTCAATGGGACGGCCTGTCTGAAGTGCTTAAAACAGTGTCGAACACGCAGAATTTAAAACAAAGTAAAACAAAAAGAATTAAGACAAAACGGAAAAGTCCAGGCTAATGGACTTCCAACCCCACTTTCACCAATGGAAATACATGTGCCTGATTCTGAAATACTGAGAATTTACCTAAATGCAAGGTGCACGGGGGGAGGGGTAAGGCTCAGGGGAAATTGAAAATACCTATTGCTACCCCGTTTTGACTCCTTCCATTTTCTCAGAATACCAGATCTTGGAGTCGGTTAAAAACACCGTGTCAAGTAGGGCTGTTTGGGCTTGTTTTCTAAGGCATTTGGGCCGGGGAAGGCAGGAAATGCAACTTTCTGAGACAATGTAGCAAGGGTTACACAACAATACGTTTCCTCTGAAAGGGCTAGGTTTCTTTCTGGGTTGGGTTTACCTGGGTTCTTGGCTTCACGCGCTGAGAGAATGCACACATCAGAGTCAGAGGCAAGCTTGTAATCCAAGTGAGTTTTCATGGAGGAAAGGGAAATACCAGGTCTTAGTCTCGAAAAGACACTCGCTCTTTCTGGAGGAATTGCTGGGCCGTGCGTGAGCAGAAGCAGCGCAGGGTTCGCAAATGGCAACAAAAAGCCGCGTGGAAAGAATACAGGAGCGCCGAGCGTCAACACCTCCATTTGGGAACTGGGGGATCCCTGGACGTCAAGAAGGCTTGTGACAGGCCTAGGATGGGCCCTGGGGGCACGCAGGCGCGTGCACGATCCACACGCTTGGAGGGCACAGGGGCCTCTACTGATAGCAGGCACCTGAGCAAGAGAAGAGTTGAAAGGCTGGCGGTGGGCCAAGGTGCCAGGAGCATGTGGGCCCAGAGTAGGTCCCAGAGCAGGCGCACAGGTGTGCATGCGCCGGTCCTCCCCGCCTCCCCCTGCAGCGAAACAGGAGCAGAGTCAATGAGTTGGGTCTTTAACACCTGGAGAAGCGTGCTTGAAAGTATTGGCTGATCTTATTGGCTGCGTTCTTGGTCCTAAGTGGAGGCTGGGTGTTAGGTTTCACCTGTGAGAGGGGGGTCCTAGTCTGTGTCTGCTCAGTTTGAGTCTTTCCATGGGTGTCCTTTTAGTAAGCCGGATTATCGCCCTCCACCCTGCCAGGCGATTTTAGCTAGCTCAGGCATTTGTCCCTAATCTAGGTAACTAATGAACGAAGAACTACTGCTTTGTGAGGTTTAACTTTTTGCACTTCTCCCTCACACCAACCCTGAAATGAGCCATTATTTACACTGTTTTACGGATGAGGGAATTGAGCTTTAGAGAGATTGTGATTTGCTCAAGGTCAACAGGGACAGTAAACGATACAGTTTGGATTGAATTCCAGTCTCCCAGACTCCTAAACTGCCTGCCTCTCACCAGTAATGTATTAAAAGGAAATGAGATAAGCTAAAATCTATAATGTGCCCAGAGGTAACTGAGAGTTGAGAAGAAGTTGAAATTTCTCTCTAAACTAAATATAGTCTTTTGCTTTCTTGAAGAACTCAAAATAGTTGACTGTCTTAGGCGTTCTCCCTGGTCATGTTAAATTTTCTTTTGCTTCACTTTTAAACATAGGGTATTACTTATACCTAAATTTATCCCTCCTCAATGTAGTGATTCTGTAGTTTTGTGTTTGCACAAAGGCAGAAAAGAATTGGCCAAAGGATCCATTCTCTCTCTCTCTCTCTCTCTCTCTCTCTCTCTCTCTCTCTCTCTCTCTCTCTTCCCCACCCCCCCCCCTCTCTCTCTCTCACACACACACAGTAGGAGCACATATCCTTAGGAGTCAGTTGAAATACAGCACAAAATATAGTTCATTGCAAGGATAAGATGAATGCTCAAATAATCTATATTGTGTGATTAATATGAACCTTTAGAATGCCTAACAAAACAGAGTATGTGAACATTGTGAAAATAAATCACTGCTTTCTTATCCTCCCCTTCAATTGAGAGAGTCATTTCCTCCATCTATGCTTACCCTGGCATCTAGTCAAGACCATGTCTCATTGCTGTTCACCATCTTTGTTATATCTGCAACATGTTTGAATAGTCAGAGTACTTTGTTCAGCTTTGTAATTAGTGGAAGTCATGAAAATAACTCTGAGTTGAGCCAATTTTGTCTGCATAAGAATAATGCTTTGAGTCTTTTGATGTAATAAATTATAGAAACTTGAGGTGGAGCTAGATCTAATATTAGAAGCTGATTAGGGCCAGATTCTTCTGTAAGTAGTATCAGGATTGCATTTTATATTGTTTTCTTCCATTATTGGCTCAGATGCAATAGTCAATTATATGGTGTTCTTTAAATCTGGACATGTTGTTTCCAGTTGATGGCCAGTTGGTAATTACTAATTACTCTTGCATACATATATCCAATAATCAGTTTGGATCCATTCTAAATAGAAAATTTACCAAGTCAGAGGGTTGAGGGTCAAACTGTTAAGTTCCTTTCAGACTTGCTGTTTGCAATTCTGCTTACTTCTATTTCCAAACCCAGATAGATAACATACCGTAACATGTCACAAGGATTTTGGTATTTGGATCCTGGGCTCCTCAAAACTTCCCATGTTCTACAACAAGTCAGGAAGAAAGACTCCTACTGAGTCCTGCCATGGTGCTCATATTAATACCTAATTCAATATCATTGGATATTTTAACTTAATCCAATAGTCACATCAATAGCAAGCGATTTCCATCTTTATAGCACGGTAATTTATAAACTAAATTTGGAATGACACACAGAAGTTGGTACAAGGCCAGTCAGGTGACATACATGTGTGAAGTCCTGTAAAAACTACGGTAAATGAGACTGGGCCTAGATGAAATTCCACACATTAGAATTTCTGATGCAATTTAACAATGCACAAAATAGCAGTTTTTTTTTCCCTTACCCAAAGCCAAAGCTATAAAGTATGACTCAGTAGTGCACTCCCAATGCCTGAACAGTCATGCATGAAAGGACCTGGGAAGGGAGGAGTGACCTTCAAGAGTCAAGTTGCCTTTCTTTTCTGCAGCCCCCCTCTGTGCCCCCGGGATGCTGGGCTCCTGGGCCAGCCTTCATTAGTAAAGTGCAAAAGGACTGAAACTCTGCCATGCTGGAGCACAAAGCCCTTTCCCTCTTTCATTGGCTCAGAAGCTTCAATCAGCCTCAGAGTTTCAAAGGTTCAACCAGTGAAGTTCCAACTGGGCTAGGATTGAGGAGAGCCCTGCGTACTGAGTAGAAAGGCAAGTGTCCTTGCCCACTCAGTAACCCCAAGCTGGTGAGCTCTCTCCACAAAGGTCAGGGCACTATCACAAGGATAGCAGAGAACAGGGTGATGAAACACCACTTTACCCTTCACTTTCAAACCTCTATTTCCTACTTGGCAACCCTTGAAAGCCGATAAACAACTGTTCTTAAGGACTTACCCAAACCTATTCTCAAGCAGAACACATTCAGTACAGGCAGCTTCCTTTGAAAGCGAAAAAGAGCCATGCCATTCAAGCTGGTAGTTAGAGAGTCAGTGATGGACAGATATATAAAAGCCGAGTTAAGTGAAAAGGAAAGAGAGGAACCATTAGAAAGGAGCATCACAGGCGGGAAGCGGAGGCAGAGAGGACGGACTGGGGAGAGCCAGCTCCATTGTTTGCTTCATCAGCTCTGAGCCAAGTCAGGGGGAAGATGGGAGGTGATCAGCATACAGAGAACCCACTTACTGTCAGGTTTTGTTACACTTCATTATGGGTAAGAGACCAGAAAAACCTTCCCTTTCCTTATGATGCTAAGAGGAGGAAATTATTTATGAACAACAAATCCAAAGAGGTGACTTACTGCCAGATATAATCCACTAGCACCCCCTGCCACCAACCCATACCTCACCCCCCCTCCCGTGACAATTTAAATGTCCAATTTTGTTCATTTAACACTGCTAATTTTGTTGGTTTCACCCATATCTATTTTCTATTGCATCTACTATGGGCAGGCCATTATGTAAATCACTGGTGATGTAAAGATAAATGACGTGTTAAACTTATACTCAAATAGAACACAGGTTATGGAGGGGACAAAATAACACAAGAACCCTGGCAGCATGGCAGAGTGGTAAAGGGCCAATCTTCAAGCTCAAATGGGGGTGGTTTTGAATCTAGAGCCTGGCACCTGTTAGCTGGTGTAGCTAGCAGAGCCTCAGTGTGCTCATCTGTAAAGTGGGAGACAGCTATGTTTATAACACAGGGCACTATTACAAACTATAAATAATAGTTGCAACTGAAGTAAGTGCTCATTAAGTGGGTGATCACTTTGATAGATATCTATTTTATTTATTCAGAGCCACACTCTATTCTTTTAAAAAATCATTTTATTGGGGGCTCATACAAAGCTTATCCATACATCCATCCATTGTGTCAAGTACATCTGCACATTGGTTGCCATCATCATTCTCAAAACATCTGCTTTCCACTCGAGCCCCTGGCATCAGCTCCTCATTTTTTACTGTTCCTCTCTGTTCTCCCCTCCCTCATGAACCCTTGATAATTTGAGTCATTATTATTTTGTCATATCTTACACTGTTCAATGTCTCCCTTCACCCACTTTTCTGTTGACCGACCTCCAGAGAGGAGGTTATATGTAGATCCTTGTAATTGGTCCCCCCTTTCTACCCCACCCTCCCTCCACCCTCTAGGCATCACCACTCTCACCACTGGACCTGAGGGATTCATCTATCCTGGATTCCCTGTGTTTCCAGTTCCTATCTGTACCAGTGTACATCCTCTGATCCATCTAGAACCCAGGAGGACTGATGAGCTATGTGTCCTGTGTCTGTCCTCTGGTTTCTGATTGGTTTCGGCTAACTGGAATCATTGGCAGAGAATGGAGGGCAGAAGAGCTGCAAGGTTAGGGTACCAGTTCCACAGGTGCATTCCTCTCGGAGCTGCTGTGCCCTTCCTATCAAAGACCACAGTGTCCACGAGCTTGTCCTTCTCCACCAGTTACGCTCTCTTAGATGTGCCAACGGTTCCTTCTCTTTCCTTCATCTGACAAGCATGGTAGTGCGTTTCTATGTTGCTAGCATCAACGTGTGTATTATCTTTTGTTGTTTTCCCTAAACTCTGTCTATACTTTTGTTTTATGAAACCCTGTTCAAATGGTCTATTTGGAGTAAGCCACCAGTTTCCTATTGAGACCCTGATGGAGACAAGTGCCAGCATTACCGTGGAGAATAAGGTTCCATGAGAATCGATGAAGCACAAATCAGGCTATCATGAAAATGTCAGGTAAGTATCTCAAGCACTTTCTTGGAGGATGTAGGATCTAAAAGACTACACAGAACCAAAGGGAGTTACCAATACTGGGAAAGCAAGCCGATATTCCAGATAGTAGCATCCTAGGCATCCTGGTGAGAGAGATGATGCTTTGAGGAAACTTGTAACAGATTGACTAGAGTCGGGGACTGGCAGACTGCAGCTCGTGAGTCATATGTACGTGGCTCTTTGGTACAAATATGTATGTGGCTCTGAAGTAAATTAAAAGCATTTAGAAGATAATATTCAGATAACAGTGATTGCATTTGTTTGTAAAATATATTTATGGCTTTCAAATGGTTTTTAAATTGTTGTTAGGGACTGAATTGGCTCTTCCATCTCAAAAGTTTTCCAATGCATGGACTAGTGCAATTATAAGTAATGGGAGGATTGACAGATAGAACTGAAGAGGGAAGTAGGACAAAATCCACCCAAAATGATATATAAGTCCTTTCTAGAGGCAATGAACTCTGGCTGTATTATGGCTGCTAACTGAAGAGTTGGCAGTTTGAATCTACCAGCTGTTCTGTAAGAGAAAGAGAATGCTGGGTCTATCAGAACAAGGTCGGGGAGATGAACAATCCAGAGGAGAGAACAATGGGACCGATGGTTTGGGGGGCTCACAAGAGAGGGTGGGTGAGGGAAAGGAAGATGGGTGCTAACCAGCCCAGGAACAAAGGAAGGACAAGTGATTTAAAATCAATGGCAAAGAGGGCATAAGATGCCTGGTGGGGTTTGATCAAGGGCAATATAGCCAAGAGGAATTACTGAAACCAGAATGAGGCCAAACATGATAGTGGGACAAGAGGAAAGTAAAAGGAAATAGAGGAAAGAACTGGGAGGCAAAGGACATTTATAGAGTTCTAAAAACAGGCATTTATATATGTAAATACATTTACATATATAATGCTAGGGGAATAGATCTATGTCCGTATATTTATTTATAAAGTATTATGGCAGCATATGGACATTAGGCCTTCACTCAAGTACTCCCTCAATGCAAGAATAATTTGTCTAAAAACCCAGCACTCTGTGATGCTCACCTTCCCTGACATGATCACAGAAGACAAAATGGGTACATAAGCAAATGTGGTAAAGAAAGCTGATGGTGCCCGGCTATCCAAAGATATAGCATCTGGGGTCTTAATGACTTGAAGATAAACAAGCAGCCATCTAGCTGAGAAGCAACAAAACCCACATGGAAGAAGAACACCAGCTTGTGTGATCATGAGGTGTCAATGGGATCAGGTATCAGGCATCAAAGACCAAAACAAAACAAACAAAAATCATATTAATGTGAATGAGGCAGAGTGGAGACCCAAAGGCCATCAGTAGTCAGTTGGACATCCACTGTCAGAAGGGCCGCAAGGAAGAGGCGAGTCACTCAGGGTGCAGTATAGCACCAATGAAAAACACAACTTCCCGCTAGTTCTTTAATGCCCCACCCTCACCCCATAATGACCCCAATCCTACCTTACAAATCTGGCTAGACCAGAACATGTACACTGGTACAGATAAGAGGTTGCAACAAAGGGAATCCAGGAAAGAGTCCTCTAAAGACCAATAGAGGGATACTAGGAGAGTAAGGGAAGGCAGTGGGGGTAAGGAGGAATAGATCACAATGGTTGACGCATACGGAAAACCAAAAAGAGGGTGAACGGAGACAGGGGTCAGTGTAATACATAAAAAAATTTCAAATTATCAAGGGTTCATGGAGAAGGGAGGGTGGAGGAGGGAGGGAAAAAAGAGGAAAGGGCTCAAGTAGAAAGAAAATGTTTTGAAAATGATGATGGCGTCAAATGTACAAATATGTTTGACACAATGGATGTATGTGTGGATTGTGATAAGAGCTTAAATAAATAAATAAAGCTTAATTTACTGTAAAAAAAAAAGGGAAGAGAGAAAGAAAGAAAGAGGATGCTGTGTGCTTCCAGAAAGGTCTACAATCTCCAGAGTCCTATACAGGGTCTCTATGAGTCAACCAAGTAGATGGCAGTGGTTTGTTGTTGTTTGTTTTTATTTTAAAAATACCAAGATACTATTAAAAGATTATAAGATGAGTGATACTATAATCACATTTGCATTTTAGGAAGCAATGTAAATAGGGAATTTTAAGGGAACATTACATCAGATCATGATATCCAGTTAGCTATCCAGATTACTAACCCCCCCCCATCCCCCTACCAAAAAAAAAAAAAACCCAGTCAATATCAGGAGAAATGGAGCTAACAAGGTGGACTTATCAGCTGTTAAGGGGGACAAAAAGGAAAAAATAATGGGGATGTAAGGTGTAGGGCAGTGGATAATTTAATATGGCCATTATAACAATGCATGGTCTTGTGATTCCCACAAAATAATTGGGTGATACTATGAAAATAAGATGCTTGTGACCCATCAAAGGAATTGGATAGTTTTCTAATAATGAAAATAAAATGTTTCACCTTTGTGATGGTGTAACTATGCAAATATGGTATATGGAACCCTAATGAGAGGATCGGTCATCTTTGCCACCTTGCTAAGCTTGAAATACAGCATCCGGAAAATGAGAGGGAACCACACAAATGTCAGGAGAGAACATCAGGTGTGGAGCACATCTTATTTATTGTCCATAAGTCATCGTGGCTTAAGCATCTACTTCTTTTCAAAATTCTCTATTTCTTTATCTTGTTCCAAATAAGCAGGCTCAAGAAGGTGTCTTCACAGAAGAATTATCTGGCTGAGGCTTGGAATTAGTTTTTGTTAGATTCCATGTAGTCAGTTCCGCCCCACAGTGATCCTATGAACAAGAGAATTAAACACCACTTTGTTCTGTGCTTTCTTCACATTTATTCCTATGCTGGAGTCCATTGTTGCAGCCACTAGATCAATCCATGTCACCAAAAGCCTCCCTCTCCTTTGGTGCCTCTCCATTTTACCAAGCATGATGTCCTCCCAGGGGCTCGTCTCTCTTGATGAATGTCCAAAGCATGTGAGATGAAGTCTTGCCATCTGTGGTCGTTACACAATTATATAATTTCATGTCAACTTGATAAATAAGAAAGAAGGGGTAGAGTCTAGCCTGTCAATCAGGTCACAGCATGAAGCCTCCTTATGGGCACTGCCTTCTGATGCCTCTCTTCCTCCTTGGAAGTGGGGCACTCTCTGTCTCTGTCTCATATTCCTGTTGACAAGCCACATGGAGCCACACTGATGGCAGCCAGAGCTCTGGTAATGCTTCCACCACCACTGGATCCGCAAGACTTTCTACCCACTGGTCTGTGATCTTCTTGCATTTGTCATCATTGCATGTGCTGCAAGTCTGAAGAGTAATTTATAGACTCATATTGGACATATGAACTAATATTGGCCTTATAGGCTTGATGTAGACTGGGCTGGGAATTTTTTAAATATACAATTACTCTTTGATAAAGAAAACTCTTTCTTATACATGCATGAATGTCTCTGAACATGTTTCTCTGGTCAGTCTGGCCTAACACATCATCCTGGCGTCTGAGGAGAACTCTGACCATTTTTGTTCTAACACAGGTCTGTTTCTTTTGAGCAACATTCTTCACCAGCACCACAATTCAAGTACATCAATTCTTCTTCAGTCTTCCTTATTCAATGTCCACCTTTTATATGCATATGAGGCAACTGAAAACACCACGGTTTGAGTCAGGCAACATCTTAGTTGGCAAAGTAACGTCCTTGCTCTTCACTACTCTAAAGAGGTCTTGTGCAGCACCTAGGTCCCTCTTCTTTTGTTCTCTCAACTCTTATTTCCAGGAGCACTGATTATGAATCCAAGCAAGACAAAATTGTTGACAGCTTCAACCTTTTCTCTGTTATCATAATGGTACTTACTGATCTAATTGTGAAGATTTTGGACTTCTTTACACTGAGTTATAATTCATATTGAAGGCTGCAATCCCTGCTCTTCATTAGCAAGTAGTTCAAATCCTCCTCACTTTCAATAAGCAAGGTCGTGCCATCTGCATATCACACGTTGTTAATAAACCTTCCTCTAATCCCGATGTCACATTCTTCTTCATATCATCCAGCTGCTCTGATGATTTGCTCAGATATAGATTAAGTCAGTATGGTGAGAGGGCACAACCCTGACACACCCCTTTCCCCATTTTAACCCATGTGGTATACCGCAGTTCTGTTCCCACAACTGCCTCTCGATCCAAGAACAAGTGCCTCATAGCACATTGGAATTCCCATTCTTCTCAAGGTTATCCATGGTCCATTACGATCCACACAGTCAAAGGTCTCGGTATGGCAAACTGGCAGCCAAATGGTGGTGGTATTCATAGAAATCCCTGCAAAGGCCACTGTTTTTTAGGATGCTCATCCAAAAGCATTTTGAGAAAAGCTTTGTGTTCTTTTATTGTGGCCCTTAAAGAGCCACATGAATCTGTGGGTTAGGCATTGGGCTGCTAAGGTTAAAGATCCAAACCCATCTTCTACTTCTTGGGAGAGAAATGAGGCTCTCTGCTCCTAGAAGGATTTTCAGATGCAGAAACCCTATAAAGGGTCAATGTGAGTGGGCATCTACTTGAAGACAGTGTGTTGCATTTGGGTAGTCTTGGAGACTTGAGACTTCACTTTGGTTGATATTTGATGTTTTAGAAAATTTTATAGAAAATTATTCATTTTAAACCATGTAGGAAGATATGAACATGTTTCTTTTGATTATAAGAGACTTAAAACTATTTTTGGAAGAGGGACGATTTTAAATGAAAAAATAAATGGCCCTGAGTCATAAATATTTGGCATTAAGATGCCTACAATAATAAGCTGTGCCCCTGAGACATGAATTAAACCTGACACCAGAAGTGGCCACGAAGGAGCACCAACAAGAGGCAAGCTTGTGCTCTGTGAACAAATCATTTGTACCTTGGATGGCACTCAGACCCGGTGACACAGCATAGGCATGGCAAGATCATGGACTTTAACTTTAGTCCCTCTCCAAAGGGAAGCATTGGCTTCTCTTCGTGTTAAAGGAGTACAGGAGATAAAACCAAAAAAGCTCCATTGCCTTTAACTTGATTTTGACTTGTGGCAATTCCAGGTATGTCAAAGAAGAGTTTCTCTCCATAGAGTTTTCTTGTCTATCGTTTTTATAGAAGTAGATCACTGGGGCTTTCTTCTGCAGCCCCACAAGGTGAGTTCCTACTGCCAACTTTTAATAGTCAAGTGAAAACCACCGTGCCACCCAGTCAGGATGTTTTGGGGACCGGTAGGGGTGACCCGAGAGCCCTGACTGGAGTCTTCTTCAACCTGAGCAGGTTTCCTAGGATGCTTTATTGGTGAGCCACCACGTCTTATTTCAAATCTTGTTGTCAGATTAATTATGTGAAATCAAAATAATGCCAACAATCAGTTACTCAAGCTCCCCCACATTTAGGTGAGCTCCTGCCATTGTCCCAATTCCCCGAGACAGGGTCCTAGCAGGGCGAACTTTAATGTGGACCCTCAGGCACCTAACTTGTGTTACTGACTATAAACAGAGGAGGGGTCAGGGGAACGAGAGGCCAGAGGAGTTGGAGAAGGTGGATTTGGAAGAATGAAGACAATCATACGTGAGAGAAAGCGGGGAGAGCTAAATGAAAGGGAGAGTTGGGACTGAAGGAGCCTGCATGCAGCATGAGGATGAGCACACAAAACTCCGATCCTTAACAACTCAAACCCACCGCCATCACGTCTCTGCCGATTCACGGCGACCCTGTAGAACTGCCCCTGTGGGTGTCGGAGAGGCTGTTACTCTTGGCAGGAGTAGAACGTCTCACTTTTCTCCTGCAGAATCACCCGTAGTTTCAAATGGTGGACCTGCTGGTTTGCAGTCCAGTGCCTAAACACCACGCCCCCAGATCATTTAGTATGATAGAAAATGGACAATGTATGAAAAACAAAATTTGAAGTAGTAAAAAGTATGTAAGTACATTGGGACCAGACCATCAAAGCCCTGAAAAAAGGCAACAGTATTCCTACAAAAGTTTACAGGGAAATACAGTACTGATTAAAGAATGTAAAGATTGCAGCAAGCAGGGAGAAAAAACAAAAATTTGAAGCTGTTTGTGATAGTTAAGGTTTATTGTGCCAACCTGGCCGATAAACACATGTGGGTTAATTGAAGGGCGAAGAGCTAAATGACTCGGTGAGCCTTGCCTTTCTAGTTCTTCTGTCTCTTGCTCTCTGACAGTCAGACCAGTATGCGGCTGCCTTGGCTAGTTCTCTTCTTCAGCTGACAAGGCTCACTTCCTGCGAGACATCCCTGAGGAGATGCCACATGGACTTGCCCTGATGCAGCATGGGTGCTGGAGAAGTTGCATGGAGACCTCTGCCAGCGGAGATGTTTACACTGCCACCAAATTCAAAGACTTTCCACCCACTGGCCTGTGATCCTCCTGCATTCGGCATCATTGTGTGTGTTTTGTGAGTTCGAGGAGGACTTTGTAGATCGGTGTCAGACATATAGGCTAAGTCGGACTTATGGACGTGAACTGGTTGGAGTTGGGATGCTTTCTGAATGTACACTTACCATTGAGATAAATGCACATATATGAGTTTCTGTGTATTTGTTTTCCTACTTTACCCAGAATGCCACACTGTTGTTTCAGTCCAGCAAAAGAGGCAGTAAGGAGTCTATGAGGTCTTGGACCAGTGTGAATACAATAAAATGGAGAGAAAATGGAATATTCAATGGAGGAAAGAGCAGTGTTTATTGAGTTCCTATTGTTCACACAACTGGGTGATTCAAGGTAACTGCCTTAAGTGGAGGGGAAAGGGGGGGTTTCATTGAATGTGCTATTCAAGGAGACAGAGTTGATTGAGCTCAGTGAAGAATTGTTTCCCTGAATGGAAAAAAGAGGTTTTTGTTTTGTTTTGAATGCAGGAGGAAAGGAGGGTGTCTAGAAAGGGAACATCAATTGTCTTCTTGTAACTAAGTTTTAGGGTACCATCAATAACTATCAAGTCTTTTTTGGCTGCTGCTTTTTGCTTTGGTAGTCGATAGTCATCATACTCTGGGTGGTGAAGATACAATTTATCTTGCTTTTTCCCTGGGACTCAAAAAAAAACCAAACTTCTGAGCAACATGCACATTCTGAGCACCATGCACACCTCCCTGTTCTTCTGGCCTGAAACTACACACTGATTATTTGTTTCAGGTTTCACTATGAAAGAAACTACAACAAATTATAATTACATGATAAAAATCATAATACCAGTAATTCTTAGCTCAGTCTTCATTTATTCTACTATGAATCTATTTAAACCATTTCCACACCAGTTACCTTCATTTCTAACTTCCAAAGGAACAGAAAATGGCCATAAACTCCAACCCAAATCGCAAAACAAGGCTACAGAGGCATGCACAATGCAGGAAGCCCCAGCCATCCAGCTTACTGAGGCCCCTCATGTGATATCGATATCATGTACCCGGCCCTTTGTAGTATCTTACTTACTGCTCAAGACAACGTTGAAAGGCTGATAGGATTAGCCCAAGTCTACAGATCATGCAAAAGAGATAAACTGGCTTTTAGAGATTTAATCAAGCTCTTCGGAATAGTCAACATTTGAATTAAGTGCTTTTCAACTCCAAACACTATGATCTTCCCATTTCAACTTTAGCTCCCCTAGAGAGAGATTTCAAAGGAAGAAAAGATGGGATTTGCTATCAAAGTTGACATCTTATTCAAAGGGAAAAAAAGAGGTTTCTGAAGACTCTGAGTTTTCTGCCTGTGATGCGAGAAATAAATATGGTGCCAGAGATGGAGGCAAAATAGTTAACGAAAATCAAATGCTAAACTGTAAACTGTGGTGCCAAATGACTTTCTTCTAAGCACTGCCCTACGCATTCTGTGTGCATTATTTCACTGCAGCATCTCAGAACTCTTACGAGATAATTGCAGCTAGCTTGCTCCATATGGTGTGGAAGCTAAAACCAGTTGGAAGAAGTGAAGGCATGACCTAATGTCTTAGCCTGGTACACCTTAAAATAGAACCCGGGGAAGGAGCTCGCCTGCCAGGCCGTTTATTTGTGGCAGTGACTCAAAGGGTCAGGAATAGGGGCCTGGGGCGAGTGAAAGAAGGGAGGAGGGCAAGCTCACGGAGACTCTGACTGGCGCAGTCAGCTTCTGGGTGGCCTTTTACCTGGAGTGCTGCATGTATGGAGCTCTGATTGCAGACAACCCTGAGAAAATAAATTAAGATGCACTCCCTCCTTTCAAAGATTTAGAGTTCAGTGAGTATGGGAACTATGACCGCAATGAAGTGAAAAGGCTACCTGGTAAATGTGGAGAGGAAGGGACAGAGAAAAGAGAGTAACAGATTTATCTGAGAAAGCTGGAAGACTCTTTCAGCAAGGAGGTACAATTAGACTTGGTCTAAGGTAGACAGGAGGAAGGAAACCACCCTCGGAGCACCAGGCACAACGGAATGGCACAGGGCCTGCGTCGTGCCAGAAACAACGTTGAGCTCAGCTCGATTGAAGGGTATTACAATGTTTACTGGGAATGTGACTTTGATTTCATATGCTGATTAAAAGGTTTGAACTTTATATAGGAAGCAGCTGAAGGGTAGGGAAGTATTCAAACAAAATTTGGCACACTCAGATTTACTTCTTAATAGTTTTGTTTTTTTAGAAAGAATTCTAGAGGGGGTGTGAAAAAGGGATTTGATTGGAAGTAATGGGTTTCTGGACCAAACTATTGTCAGCTAGGAAGGGAAAGGAGACCAGATTTGAGAGGCATGGAAAGATTATAGCGCAAACAGATGGAGGAAGTGAAGGAGATGCGGAGAGAAACAAGTTCAGGAGTTTGTTATTGGTTTGAAAGGCCTTTACAAATATATGGCCTTTATCTAGTGCTTAGAATGATATTCCATGAATTTCCAATAATGCTGAGGTTTTTTGTTTAATTGCTTTGTTTTTAATCATGAAATTATCACTAAGGCAAGGCTTTCAAAAGCTATATTGTTGTTGTTTAGTTCCTAACTCGTGACAAGCCTACAGCCAACACAATGAAGCACCCCAGTCCTGCCCCACCCTCACAGTTGTTTAAAGCTCTGGCTCATTGTTGCAGCCACGGTGTCAATCCATTCTGGCATCCATTACAAAGCCTAGGAGCTCTAGTGGTGTAGTGGCTACCCATTGGACTGTGATCTGCAAGATCAGAAGTTTGAAACCATCAACTGCTGAAGAAAAAGATATCTTTAGGTGAATTTTTGGTAAGAACTTGAGGAAATCGATCTTTTGGGTATCTTGGTAATTATCCAGCGGGGAGGGCTGGTTATCCCAAAACACCATTCTCCCACAAGATAGGACATGGGGTTGCTATGGTTCAGAACCTGCTCTAGAGCATCTAGCGACCGTTACATCATGAGAGAATACAGCCTGTAGCACCTTTCCTGATTTAAAAACCATTAGAAATGCTCTTATTGTGTTCAAATAATCACTTCTTGGTCTATGTACAGGCTCTGCATGAGCACAGTCCAATGTTCTAGAATTCCCATTCTTTTCCATGTTATCTGTAATTTCTTATGATCCACACAGAGGGAAAGTGTTTGGATAGCAGTAAGACACAAGTGGCATACAGTGAATACTTAAAAATGGCTCCGGTTAGTGGTGTGCTATAGATTGAGTGGCTTCCAACTCATAGCGATTCTATGTACAACAGAATGAAACATTATCTGATTCTGTACCATCCTCACAATTGTTCCTATGATTGAGTCCATTGTTGCAGCCACCGTGACAATAAATCTTGTAGCATGTCTTCCTATATTTGAGGCCCCTCAACTATACCAAGTGCATTAGTCTGGGGAGACTAGAGAAAGAAATTCATAAATATGCATATATATATAAAAAAGAGCTTCATACACAGAGCAATTGAACATTGAGAAAACAGCCCAGCTCAGTCCAGATCAAGTTCATAAGTCCAATAGAAGCCCATATGTCTGACCCCAATCAATAAAATCCTCTTCAGACTCATGAAACACATGCAATGACATTGAATGCAGGATGATCACAGGCCAGTGGGTGGGAGGTCTTATGGATCCAGTGGCGTTGTAAGCATCTCAGCACTGGAGGGGGTGTCCATATTATTCCTTCAACTCTGAGGCTCTGATTGCTATAAACCTCTCTCCATGTGTCTTCTCAACAGGGATGTCTCATAGGGAGTAAGCAGAGAGAAAGAGAGTGTCTCTCACCTCCAACGAGGAAATACAGGAGTTCCCAGAGGAGAAGGGCCATGCCCACACAGAGGCCTCATTGGCTATATCTTCATTGACAGGCTAGACTCCACCCCTACAATCCTAATCCTCAAACTGACACCAGATTATGTAACTGTCACACTGAGCATGATGTCCTTCTCCATGATCTTCTTTCTCCTGATAGCATGACCAAAGTATGTGAGAAAAAGTCTCACCATCCTTGGCTCGTAGGAACATACTGGTTGTACTTCCTGTAAGACAGGTCTGTCTGTTCTTTTGGTAGTCTGTGGGACTTACAGTATTCTCCACCAACACCATTTATTGATCCTTCTTCAGTCTTCTTGATTCAATGTCCAACTTTCCCTTTAAAGAATAAAAACAAAAGCATCAGTTTATTATAGTTTATTTTATTTAACATATAGGATGTTTGTGGTCATCAAAAGTTACAATACTGGGAAGCAGATGCCCTCTTCAACAAGGGGTGCTGGGAAAAAAAATGGAGATCTACCTGCAGAAAAATGAAGCAAGACCCTTACCTCACTCCGTGCACAAGAATCGACTCAAGGTGGATCACAGACCTTGAGGTAAAGCCCAATCTATTAGGGCCATTAATGAGGGAATTGGGACAAACCTGAGAACCTTGGCACAGGGAATAAATAGGCTATCAGAAGTAGGAAGGGATACAAACACAGAAGAGTCACAAATTGAGAAGTGGGATATACTGAAGATAAAACACTTGTGTACATCAAAAGAATTCACCCAGAGAGTCATAAGAGAGCCCACAGGCTAGGAAAACATCTTTAGCAATGACACATCAGAAAAAGGCCTTATTACTAAAATCTACAATACTTTGCAAGCCTACAATTAAAAAAAAACACTAACTGGCGAAATCCAAATGGCCAGTAAACTTATGAGAAAATTTCCCCTCACTAAACCATGGTGCTGCGGGGGACAATACTGGCGACAGTGTGGGAATCAATCACAATCTAACCCCACCATGCTGGGGGAAACACTAAGGGCATTCAACAGAGCAGCAAGGGGAACAAAGTGATGAAATCCCTGGGAAATACCAAAAATAGACTTTAGAGGCAGAGTGTGGCACCCTATCAGATTTGATTGGAAAACACTCATGAAGGCCAATAGACCTTGAATTATTTACAGACCTTTCAATTTTTGTCAGTGATTTTATTTTTGGTGTTGTGCTGTTATTGTTTTGTTGGTCTTGACCCCCTTTGGTGTTTTATTTGGCTTTGTTGTTTTATTTGGTTTTTGAGCTTATTAATGTACCTGCATGTCTATCTAGATAAGATAGGCGGGATAAATAATTCAGAGATGAAAAGAACGGGACCAATGGTTCCAGGGGGATATGGGAGAAGGGGAGGGGGGAGAAAGGGAAAGAAGGGGGGAAGGGTTGGTGCAACCTAGGAACAAGGGAACAACAAGTGAACTAAAATTAATGAGAAAAAGGTCATAGGATGCCTAGTAGGGCTTCATCAAGGTCCATGTAGAAGCAAGGAATTACTAAACCAGAATGAAGCCCGAATATCATGGTGGGACAAAAAGAAAGTAAAAGGAAATAGAGGAAAGAATCAGGAGGCATTTATAGGGGTCTAAATACAGGCATGCACATATGTAAATACATATCTATAATGAGAGAGGAATAGAACTTTGCACTCATATCTATATGTTAAGAATTAAGGTTGCAGATTGACATTGGGCCTCTACTCAAGTACTCCCTCAACACAAGAACACTTTGTTCTAACAATCTGGTATTCTGTGATGCTCACCTGCCCAATACGATTGTTGAAGACAAAATGGGTGCATGTAAAAATGTGGTAAAGAAACTTGATAATGCCCAGCTATCGAAAGATATAGCGTTTGGGGTCTTAAAGGCTTGGAGATAAACAAGAGGCCATCTAGCTGAGAAACAACAAAGCCCACATGGAAGAAGCACACCAGCCTGTGCGACCATGAGGTGTCAATGGAATCAGGTACCAGGCATCAAAGACCAAAACAAAACAAAAAAAACCAGTTGCCTGCCACTATGGGTTCCAGGGCAGCTAGGGCTGTCCACCTTTCACACGCGTAGAAGGATATAATAAAGCACCATGGCTTTGGCCTGGTGTACCTGGGTCCTCAAAGTAGCATCCTTGCTTTTCAACACTTTAAAGAAGTCTTGGGAAGCAGATTTACATAATAAAATTCATTGTTTGATATCTTGACTGCTGCTTCCATGAGCAATGATTGTGGATCTAAGTGAGAAGAAATCCTTGACAACTTCAATCTTTTCTCTGTTTATCATGACGTTACCTGATAGTCCAGTTGTGCGGACTACTATTGAGAGCAACAAGAGGGGGTCAGATCCCGATAATCTCATAACTAGAAGCAGGAACTGATCAGACATAGTGCCAGAAGATGAGCCCCTCGGTGAGAAGGCATTGAAAATATGACTGAGGAAGGGCTGCCTTCTCAAAGTACAGTCGACCATAATGATGTGGATGGAGTGAAGCCTGAGGGAGAAAACCTTTCAGGACCTTCATTTTATGTACAAACCATAAATCTAGGAAAATTGGAAGTTGCCTAAAAGGAAATGTAATGCAGAAAGATTTGATATTCTAGGTACTCTTGGGCTAAAATAGACTGGTACTGGCCATTTTGAATCAGAAAATTATATGACTTACTAAACCAGAAAGACAGATTGGAGTGGAGGGGTGTCATATTCATGGTCCAAAAGGACATTTCAAGAATCTATCTTGAAGTACAATGCTGTCTGTAATCTAATAATATCTATTTTCATACAAGGAAATTTAGTCAGTGTAACTATTATCCAATTATGCACTAACCAGTAAAGCTAGTGATAAAGAAATTGAAGAATTCTACCAATGTCTTCAGTTTGAACTTGATTAGATAGGTTATCAAGATGCTTTGATAATTACTGGTGATTAGAATGGAAATGTTTCAAGCAAAGAGAAAGGAACAGTAGTTCTGAATATAGTCTTGGCGATAGAAATGAAGTTCGAGGCCTCTCGATAGAATTTTGCAAGACCAACTTCTTCATTGCAAATATTTTTCCCCAACGATACAAAAGATGACTATACCCATGAACTTCCCCAGATGGAATACACAGAAATCAAAATGATTACATCCATTGGAAGAGATGGTAGAGAAGCTCAATGTCAGCAGCTAAAACCATGCCGTTGTAGACTGTGGAAAGACCATAAAGTGTTCACATGTAAATACAGGTTGAAACTGATGGAGATGCAAACAAATCTACTGGAGCCAAAATATGGCCTCGAGTCTATCCAGCCTGAATTGCAAGATTTAATGCACTGAACACTCATGGCAGAAGGCTTGATGAGCTTTGGGATAACATCAATAATATCATCCATGAAGAAAGCAAAATGCCATTTAAAAGATTGGAAAGAAAGAAAAGATCAAAATTGATGCCAGAAAAGGCAGAGAAACATACTCTCCATTGCAGAGCAGCTCAGGCAAATGGAAAGGATGATGACGTCAAAGAGCAGACAGGAAATTCCAAGAGGCCGTTTGATAAGACAAAGTAAAGGATCATAATGAAATGTACAAAGATCTAGTTAGAAAACAAGAAAAGTAGAACATCCTCAGCACTTCTTAAACTGAAAAACTCATGAAAATGCACAAGTCTTCATTGGCAATATCGAAAGATTCTATGGGCAAAATATTGAATGATACAGGGAGCATCTAAAGAAAGTGGAAGAAATATAGAGAGTCGCTGTACCAAAAAGAACTGATTCACATGCAACCATTTCAAGAAGTAACGTATGAACAAGAACCAATGGTACAGAAGGAAGACTTCAAGCTGCACTGGAGTGAGTAGACCAAAACAAGGCTCCAGGAACCGATGGGATAACAATGAAAATGTTTCAACCAGCTGAGGAAGGACTGTAAGCACTCACTCAGCTATGCTGGGAAATTTGGAAGACAGTTACCTGGCCAAATGATTGACAGAGATCCATATTTGTGCCCATTCTGGAAAGAGGTGATCCAACATAATGCTCAAATCAAAGAACGATATTATTAATATCACATGCAAGTAAATTTTTAAATTAAGGATCATCAAAAAACAGTTGCGTAGTGCATTGACAGGGAGCTGCCAAAGGTTCAGCCCAGATTCAGCAGAGCACGTGGAATAAGAGATATCATTGCTGATGTCAGAGAGCTCGGCTGAAAGCAGAGAACATGAAAAAGATGTTTCCTTGTATTTTATCAACTGTGTGACTCATAGCAAACTAGGGGTCATCTTGAAAGAATGGGAATACCAGAACACAGTTGAGCTCAATATTGAACTTGAGGCTTGATATTTTTCTTCAGCCATTTCAGTGTGAGAAATAATGGTATGTTTACAGTGACGTGAAATTACTTGGTTTGGCTTTTCTACCCGTAGTCTTTGCAATTTTCATCAAATGACTTGGTACAATTGAGCCAATAAGGAGAAAAGGACTGAAATCCAGGGATTCGTGAGTCACTTCAGACATAGTAGCAGAGATGAAGGAGTCATCAAAGAAGACCCAGCCACAGAGCACACGGGAGATCCTTGCCTGAAGTGGCAGAAGCAGCCGTCACCAGAGGCCTCGGCGCATGACACAGAGCCGAGGAGATGTGCCAAGATCAGGATGGGAGAGCGTGGTCAGCGTCCTGGCCCACGGTATGAGCACAGCGGAGCCCCTGCAGACATGAGGCTGGCTTGCACAGTGGGGTGCTCTTTGGGCATTTATCTGTGCTAACGGAGATTGTGCCAATTGTCCATGCATGCCAGCGGCCACGGGGCCGCATAGACAAACACTGAGGACAAAGGAGAGACATGCCGATGGCATGGCTAGGCAGAGGCTCTAATGACCAAAGGGTTGTCGCTGCGCTATTTTGTATTCTGTGATCGTCTCTAATAAATGGCCGTCATGTAAGTATTGTTTGCGAGTTCTGTGTGGCCATTCCAAGGGATCATCAGACCGAGCGGAGCAGCAGAGTGCCCTGGGCAGGGAGTGGTGTCGTCATAGGATAAAGAAGGACGGGAGTGAAGGCAGGTCTGGCCTCTGGCTCCGAGACGTCATCCTTGCCAAGATGTGAAGATGGACTCTTCTTCCCCTTGCGGTTGCCAGAAGAGGTCAGCCATGGCTCCCAGCACATGTCCTCAGTCTTTGTACCTAGTAGATGAAGGTATGACAAATGTCTCATGGCCAAAGTTCCCAGGCCATCTTAGAGTATTGGAATACTCTAAATAATCCATTTTACAACTTCCTTGGCCCCGAAACTTATTTTTCTCCCAGAGCATCTCTCCGGACGTTTGTCCTGCTCAATCCAGTTACTTAGTCTAGGAGCGGTGGGTGTCAAGTAACTAGGAGCAAAGTGGAAGGAGACTGTTTTCTCAAGGGAGAGAGTTTCTCAGAACAAACAGGATTTGGGCTTTAGAGACCGTCCAACCTGTGAAAATGTCTCCATTCGTTCCATAATATGTTTAGTTTTAGGCAAGTTATGCAAACTCTTAAGTCTCAGTGGGCTCATCTGTAAATAATGAGATCTGTACCTTTAAGGGTGGTCCTGAAAATTCAAGAAAATATATGTGATATGTCTGGCTCTTAGCTATAAATTACAACCATTATTTTTATATTAGAAAGGCACAGAATTTTAGCCTCTACCTTGGTCCTGTCCTAATTGTTGAGAAAGGCTGGGGTTGTCCTTGGAATCCTTCATCTCCTACTGCCCCGAATCGGGACTTTTCTTGCTTTGGTTCTTACCTTTCATGTTTTTCATAAGTGTTATTTCTGCTGTTATTCACTAACTACAGATTGCTGTTGGTTAGTTTAGTTCTTGTTTATTGAACTAAGTGGCCGGTTCATTGAAGCCCAAATAGTACCTTGTATGGATCTAGATTTAGGGCTGAGAGGGTAAAAAATCATAAAGTTTGGAAAATGTCTTTTTTCCAAAAAGTCAAAGCAGAGTGAGAAAGCTGGGGAGCTGAACCATGAGCTATTTCTGTACAATTCCATGACTGGAGAGAATTTCTCTTCTGCTAAGAAGGGTGACTCATGGGCTAACTCACAAAAATATCAGAAAAAGTAACTGTGTGACCCCTTCATCCCTAAGATTTCCAGTCACTAGTGGCTCAGAAATGGGCACCCCACACCTTCTTCATAGTCGGATCTGGGCCTGGAAGCTCTGCTGAAACCTGTTCCCTTCGAGGGACTCTGCTGGGGTTTGAAACCCCAGTGGCAAAGCTCCCAGAATCAAAGCAACACCCAAGTCACTGCCGTGTGACAAACGGACAGATAAGTGGGGGTTTGGGGGTGTACTTACTAGGAGCAGCACAGCCAGAAGGACAAGGATGGTGACACTTCATTTCACCCACTTTGGACGTGTCGTCAGGAGAGACCAGTTCCTGGAGAAGGACGTCGTATTGAGTACCGAGACAGTAAAAACGGCCAAGGCCCTGGCAAGATGGGCTGACACAGAGGCTACGGCAACAGGCTCAAACACAAGAACAGTCATGAGGATGGTGCAGGACTGAGCTGTGTCTCGTTCTGTTGAACAACGACAAGGGCGACGAAGACGACCACCATGCCATTATGACAATGCTTTCTGTGACTGGAAGACAAATGCTGTCTTACCTGGGACATACAGTTGTCTTCATGTAACTGTATTCTGTTCTCAATAAACAGATTCTAAGCCAGTTAGTTATTGTTTGTGAAATGTTACATGTTATTTGCCGTTCTGCGCTTCTACTCAAATTCTCTTCAAGCCAAAGTAATTCAGAAGCTTTAGTGCAATCAAACTACACCTGGTCATCAAGCTGACCGAATTTCAGTATGTGCTCTTTTGTTCTCCTGCACAGAACTTTTCCATGATTCCCCATTGTTTACTGAATGAAACACACATGACTCGATGTGCGATTTAAGACTCTCCATGGGAATCATGGGCCAAGAAAAACTAAATGATGTGTTTTAGGCCAACAGAAAGGAATGAATGTGGGATCTTGATACAATGGGATTCTGATTCAGTGGATCTGGGGTGATATTGTTCAGAGCAAGGGCATGGAAACCTCTTAGGTGATAGAAATTAAGGAAATAAGAAAAGTCCCACATTGAGACTCTAAATCATACATTCCTAAGCACTAGCAAAATAAGCAGATGAGAAGAGTAAAACAGAGACTAGACGAGAAACACAAAGAAACTGGGAGCGAAGGGCAAGAGATTTCCCCTTCTGGTGTCATAATTTTTTTCAGACAAATTTAGGCTATTTTAGTTATTTAACCTTGTTTCTCTTCTAGTTTACATTTTCTTCTGCTCAGAAATGGCACACCTGATTTCCTAGTGACTTGGGAATATGAGCATTAAACCATGTGAGCCTTTTATCATCCACACTGGAACCATGTTCTATAATAGACAAATATATGTCTTGATTTCCCCATATTTTAGAAAAGATCCTATTCTTCCTAGGGTAGAAACTATTATCTCTTTGTTTGGGGAATTTTAATCCTGATATTCAGGACCATCAATCAGACAAGGCCATTCACCAGAGTGAATGACCAATCTAGATAGTTAGGAGTTATCAACTGCATCATTTCTGTCATGACATTCCAAAATTTTAAGGTAGTTTGGGATGATAATTTATTACAAAATAGGTACTATGGTAAGTATTCGCTATACATTAGCTCATTTAACTTATATATAAGCACTGAATGAATGTCTGCACAACTGAACTGAATGTCTTATAAAATAATAAAAACCTTCTTCAGGGTTCAGTTCTAGTCTAAAGAATACGCAATACTGCTGTGTGTTTTCTTTGTCTGTTACTGGATACCAACTGTTTAGTTTCTCTTCATACTTTTGAGCACATAAGACCCCAAAGTAGTTTCTGCAGGGGACTCATCTCTCTGTAGCCAGGGGGAGATTTTGGGCATTAATGATGCATTCGAAGTGCTTTTGTTATTTGGTGTTTGGAAAGCAGACCATCATAAAACGTTTGAGGTCCTGCCACCATGATTCCTTCTGGGATTTCACTCAGATCCTTAATTGAGTCATTTTCACTTAAGTCAAACTGTTGCTTGGAGCTACAATAAGACCATAGAAAGCCTTGTGTGGATATCAGTTTGGCCTTTACAGAGTTAATACTCCACTTTGAAATGCAATACCTGAGTTATGCTTCCCTTCACTGACTTCTGTTAATCTACAACATTAGCCCCTGTTAAATTGTTACTGGAGTACGTGCCTTTTAAAGAGGAGTCCAAAGATTAATAAAATGAAAATGCTTCCTCACAGAAGGTTAGTTGTAATATTTAACTTTCAGTTTATCGTTGGGGCCAGGTCCACCAGGCAAGTTTTCTGAACCAGGTGGAAGTGTTTAAACCTGGAGGCTTTGGGTCATAACCTCTTCAGTACTGATTCTAACCACGGCAGTGCTTAGAAGAGCCGTAGGAGATATTGGAACACGTAGAAACTCAGCCCCCAGCACAGCACACATCTGATGGATAAAAATCTCTAGAGTCTGGCCAAGGGGAAGGACAAGAAAAAGAGAAAGGCCCTCAACAGGAGGGACTGACACAGTGGTTGCAACAATGGGCTCAAACATAAGAGCAATTGTGAGGATGACCTCCATCTGCAAGGTCAGTAGTTCAAATCTACCAAGAGGTGCCTCAGAAGAAATGTCTGATGGTTTTCCAAAAAGTCACAGCTCTTGAAAACCCAAAATAGCCTACTTCTACTCAGATACACGTAGAGTTGCCTAAGTCAAAATAGGCAGAGTGCTTTGTTTTTAGTTCTAGTCCTACGCCACTGAAATGTTTTGAGTTGGAAGAGTGAAATATTCGAACTTATCTTTCAACAGGCTTCTCTGTTGGGAATAGACTGAAGGGGGACATGAGTTCTTAAAATAATCAAGGCAAGAGATGATGGCAGCTGAGCCAGCCTGGTGAGGGTGGTGGCTATTATACACATGACTTCAAAAAGTTTGTGGGAAAATCTAATCAAAAGATAATGAAATTTCCCATGAACTTTTCAAAGCCTCCATATATATATATTCTTATTGAGAAAATATATACCAATTCTAATGTATAATTTAGATTGATACTGACTACATGATTTAAGTTGTCTTCTGACCCTCCTCACCTACCCTGTGGGATGTGGGGCTCGGGAAATTGACCCAATGTAATGATTTTTTGGTTATTATTTTTGTTATTAATAATATAATCATTTGTCTCTGACCCAGTAGTCATCAAATTATAACAGATAAACTGTGATTTATAACTATGGTAAAACCTCAGATCCTTCACAGTTCTTGATCCTTGTATGTATATTGCTAAGAATGAACCAGTGGAGAGGACAAAACTATTGATTTAAGGGAAAGAGGATGAACTTCTGTAACAATGCCTTATGAGGCTGGAGGTTGGGATCTAGTGCACAAGTGAGATAGTTAAAGTTTATTGTGCCAACCTGGCTGATAAACACATGTATGGTTAATTTAAGGGAGGAGAGATAAATGGCTAAGAGAGCCTCGCCTTTCTAGTTCTCAGGTCTCATGCTCTTAGATGGTTGGACCAGGGTGCAGCTGCCTTAACAGTTCCCTGCTTCAGCTGGCAAGGCTCCACTTCCTGCAAGACGTCCCCAAGGAGAAGCCACATGGACCTACCCCGATGAAGCCCTGGGTGCTGGAGCAGTCGTGTGGAGACCCCTGCCAGCACTGAGATGCTTACACATTCACTGATTTGGCTTTCCTCCTGCAGTCGGCATCATAGTTTGTGTTTTGTGAGATGGGGGAAGACTAGGTGGATTGGTGTCGGACATATGGGTTAATGTTGGACTTGTGGGCTTGGGCAGCACTGGGTTGGGATGTTTTCTTGATGTGCACTTACCCTTTATATAAAACTCTGTCTTACACGTGAGTTTCTGTGGATTTGTTTCTCTAAAGTACCCCGACTAACACAGCAGATATGAGAATTCTCCCATAAAGGAATGGTGGTTATGAATTTTATTCCTAACCTCACGTCCAGCACTTTGAAACTCCCACAGGCTTTCTACTCCCGTAAATAGTTGTAGTCACAGAATCTCACACTGGCAGTGCCATCCTGTCCCACAGGGTTGTTATGAGTCAGGATTGGCTCAATGGCAGTGAATTTAGCTTTGTGGTTTTTAGGGGTTTTTTTGGCATTAGGAGAGAAGCCAGAATAAAGAGGTTCAGATGCAGGTAGGTGGATAAGTGTGGTTGTGGGAGTGTATGGACATTTTTCTTCTCATTGCATTTGTTTCCTTAGCGAAATAAGAAGCACTGTTATGAGCTGAATGTGGGGATAGGGAGGAGGTGTTGAAGCTGAAGAGCAAAGGAAAGTTATGGTCCTCTATGTGTGGGTGGCAGAGAATGAACTAGGGAAAATCAGTTGGATTGATGAGCATGCCTACCGTGTTAGATTGCAGCAGGAGGGAGAATGCTTCGTGGGATACACACAGCCTTTCCCTTCATGGGACAATCATACCAAATGCAGGGGGGATGAATCTCACTTTCTGGGCACTAATAAACCATTGGGGTCAAGAAGTCCCTTTTCTTATCCCAGGAACATCTGACACACAGTGACGTCAGAGGGGTCCAATTCTACAGTTAAAGCCTCGCACTTTTGCCCAAACATTCTCAAGATTTACGATTCTGTGAAAAGAGAGCTTTGGATTCACATTTTAGTAACAAGTTGCTCTGCTGTTTGCATTGTGAAATTTTAATTGTATTAGCAGAGAATGTCTGCTCAATTGGTCTTTTATTGGTGGTGTTCCTTTTTCTAGCTTACTAGACATTTACTTTACTTCCATATAATTAGTATGCCTTAGATTATAATGTTTTAATTAGCTATCCTTATTAACTTTATGGCAAGAGTCGCAGCATAATAATAACTTCTTATAAAAACATGCTTGGTAATATAAATAGGAGAGCTCTTTTACCTGAAGAGAGAAGAGAAAGGCAATGCAGGCAGTACTCAATTGGGCTTAGTCGCATTGAAGTACTCTCTTTCAATGCCCAGGCACGTGGCACTCAGTGTCACAGCGAGACGTCCTCACCAAGGCAGCTGCCTTGGCAGGGCAGCTTCTTCTCAATCAAAACATTGAAGCCCCAGACCCTTTTAAAAACCAGAAACGTGTGCCAAGAGGAAACATAAAGATGCCTGTATTTCTCAAACAGTCTTTATTTAGTGAGGGCTCTCTGATGTCTTTCTTTATTTGCTGTGGTTGCTTTAATGAGCCAACCAACAGACACTTCTTAGTACTGTCCACATTGCCTCGCACAGCGAGCTAGGCTAAGCTCTGCTATGGCCATAAATAACCCCCTGTCACTCATCACACGAGGAAAACACCTACTTTCTCCTGAGTGGGGAGTGACCGCTGGTTTCAAACTACCGATCATGTGGTTAGCAGCCCAATGTATAACCACTACACTGCCAGTGTAACCGCTACTTCTGTAAATTGGGTGTTCAAAATGTAATCTCTAGTACTCTTTCCTCCTCCGGTCTTGGGCTTTATAATTTTCAGTCCTTAGATCACACAGGCTGGTGTGCTTCTTCCATGTGGACTTGGCTGATACCTCATAAAGACAAGAAATTAAGACATCAGATGTTCTCCTTCCTGATAGCTGGGAATCATCTGATTTCTTAATCACATATTTGTTATAGCACCCTTCTTTTGAATGATCTCTTCATGAAGGCCATGTCATAAAAACTAATTGTGAGTAAGTAGCGTCATGTCATAGTAATGAGATCAACATCTATTAATATGTATATGGTTTAAATAATTCCTTGGTCCACCTTAGAGAAATGATTATCACTTTATTAGGGAACATTATAAATCATCCCCAGGAGGCATATGATATTTCTCTTGATAATATCATTAGGTTAGTCAATGCAATAGAATTTTAAACGTTTGGAGAAAATGAAAGTCTTATATAGGACAATGTTTTAGATTAAAATACATGGATTGTTGACTTGTACACATTAAAAGCGTAAGTGACTGGACACTATTTATGAAAACAATGAGGATTGGAGATAGAGTAACACTCATTCACAAAGGCGGAACTCTGCTTTCCAGACAAAGATGTCATAAAAAAGCAAAGAGAGGCTGAAAATAACTAATATACTATAGTCTTGAGTTGCCATTTATGGGGCAGTCTCAAAGCTAGAGATTTGAACAAAAGTCCAATGACTTCCAACTTCATAAACTTAGGGTGGTAGTCATGGGCTTCTTCTACACTAGGGCATGTCAGCTTTAAATCCAAGTGGGGTATTTCAATTCGCTCAATTTCAATCTGCTACAGGTATGTTTAAGGTAGAGTCTCATTCACTTAGTGGCATTTGTCAGTTGAATCCTTCTGGTTTGGCATATGAAGGACGTTGTGCACCTCCAAAAGACAGAGTCTAAAGTCCTGGTTGTCCACAGCTCTTGGCCTGGTTCACCAAGACCTGGATAGAAAGACGTGCCCAATTAGGAACATAATGCTAAGCATAGTCTTCTCCTGGGGGGTCTATGTAAGTTATGTTAACCATTGCTTCCAAGGGCACATTGCCTCACATGGTATACTTACCAACAGAAAGGGAATCTTCCTCTCTGAGACAGACATGTCCCCCTCCTCCCACTTCTGGACTTGAATTTCCATTGATGTTCACAGAGCACCCTTGGAGGAGCATGTGTTAATTTGGGGTAACTGTAGAAAAATGTAATATGACAGGAACTGATTGGCCTTCTCCCTCTGCCCCCAACATGAGAAACTTACTCCAGCTGAGTTAAGGCCTTCTCTGATGATTTGATTTTAAGTTATATAAACAAGGGGTTGATAAATGGATCATGGAAGGAGCCCTGGTGGTGTAGTGGTTATGTAGTGGGCTGCGATTCACATGGTTGGCAGTTTTAAACCACCAGCAGCTCCAAGAAAGAAAGATGAGGCTTTCTACTCCCATAAACAGTTAGTCTCAGGAACCCACAGAGGTGTTCCTATGAGTCAGGCCTGGAAACTACTATGATGAGAGAAGTTAATCCGTCGATGACATAATGTGTTTTGAGGTGTTTCTTCACTGGTTTTTAGGAATGCATAGTATTCCACTGTGTGTGTGTATCTGTGTTTCTTTAGTCACTCTTATATGAATAAGCATTTGGGCTGTTTCAGCTTCTTGCTACCATTGTTCACTGTGCTGGAATGAACACAGGAGAACATATGTCAGGCTTCTAGTAGGGATGGATTCATTGGATTTGATTGTCAGTCCACTGTACTTTCAATGAAAGAAAGGTTGGAATGATAGGCAATGACCAACAGGATGGTGATGACAGGCCATGAAATTCCTTAGCAACAAATAGCAGGTTCTTATATAGTCATCTTACCAAGATGGTGCTGACTATGTCCCAAGAGCATTTCCTGTGACCATACTACAATCCCAATTGGTAATGAATCCATGAATGTCTGTTAGCTAAGATAATCAAATTACCAACATCTGTGTCTTCATTTAGATAGCTTATTTTAGTGATTTTTTTCCCTCTTTAAGTGAGAAGATGAGGTCCCTTTTAAGTGTAGGGAGAGGTTATCTTATCTTTTTAGAAGAAGGGGTTTATTCTAATCTCTGAATTAGCATTATAGAAAAAACCCACAGCCCAATGTTAGGACTTTCTGTTTGGTACTAATGAATGTATGACCTTGGCCATTACTAGGTCTTCCCAAGCACTGTTTTATTCACTTGTAAAATAAAGCACTAAATCAGACTGAGTTTGTGGTCCCTTCCAGTGGAACTATTTTATTACTCCCTCTTCCCATGATGAGGCCTATTTGACTTATTCATTTCCACATCTCAGTGAGTTCCAGGGATATGAAGGCCTTGTGTAAGAGGTGAATTTTGATTGTGTTCATAATGTCAAAATAGCTTGATTATTCCTTTGGTTCAATTAACCAAACATTCAGATGTTTTTACAACCGATCTGCTTGGAACTGCACCTGGCTAGGCACCAGTTGTACTCAACAGTCACCTAATCAGATTGGTTCCAGTCAGGGAAGCTTGTTTACTTTAGTTACTTCAACAGTCCCTGGAGGGGGTGGCTTCTCCAGGTACATTAGAGGTTTCTAAACTTCAACGTGCTTCAGAATACCCACGTGTGAAAATCTAGATGCCTGACTAACCTCAGAGAGTCTGATTCTGAAGGCCTAGAAGCAGCTCCCAAGTCTGCATTTTAGCATGTTCCACTAAAAAAGAGACGGAAGTGTCCATTGACCATTATATGAGAACCACGATTCCATTGTTGTTATTAGGTGCCATAGAGCCAGCTCCAACTCATGTACTGAAAAAAACAAAACACTCTGGGTCCTGCAGCATCGTCAAAATGGCTGTTGGCTTTGAGCCCGTCATTGCAGTCAATATGTCAATCTGTGTCTTTGGGGTTTTCTCCTGTTTGATGTCCATTGGTTTTAACAAGCATGATGTCCGTTTGCAGGGACTGGATTCTTCTGATAACACATCTGAGGGACATTCTGGCTGTATGTCTTAAAACACAGAGCTATTTGTTTTTCTGGAAGTACATGGTACTTCCAAAATGTTTCACCAATACTGTAATTCAAATGCATCCGTTCTTCTGTGATCTCCCTTATTTAAAGACTAGCTTTCACATGTACATGAGGCAACTGAAAATACTACGGTTTGGGTCAGGGGCACCTCAGTCCTCCAAGTGACATTATTGCTCTCCAATATTTTAAAACGTTTTTGTGCATCAGATCTTTCCAATGAATTACATCACTTGAGTTCTTGACTGTTATTTCCATGAGCATTGATTGTGGATCCAATCAAAGTGAAATCCTTATCACCCCCACCAGTTGTATTCTTAAGTAATTTACATATTATATAATTCAATAGTTCAATCATTCGATAATATCACGGAGAATTGTACAATCACCCTATATCAATTTTAGAACCTCCATGGTCAACTTGCCTTTAAGATGGTTCATGCAATTATAATCCGTTCTAGTGCTGCCTCCCCACTGCTGTCTTCATTAGTCCTGCTGAAATCCCTTTCCTTCTCATCTCTGCCCACCCCCTGCATTCCCGATATCCCCTTGTAGCTATTATTATCATTGTGTCTCCACTCCTCCTGTGCATTTCACAGCTCGGAAACCCACTAGAAAACAAAATCACACTAAGGTCGCAAGGGTGAAAACATAAGAGTAATCAGACCAAAGTACTAATAATGCATAAGAAGGAAAAGACCCCCAACAATAATCAAAAAGTCAAGGAAGAAATTTCTTGTCATGGAACCAGTAAGAGATACTTGCAGCCAGAACAAATTCAGGTCATGTCTATGGGGTGGTCAACTGGCCAAGTGTTGTGTTCAATTACGATGGTCTCTGCCTAACAGTAAGGCTGCCCGCACTCTTGCCTGTGGCTAGAACAGATCTGCCAGTGGCTCACTCTGACCGGATCCTCTGCAAGGCCCAAAACCCATCTGAAAAATGAAATTCTTGATAATTTCAACCTTTTCTCTGTTTTCATATGTTTCCTATTGGTCCAGTTGTGAGAATGTTTGTGTTCTTTGCATTGAGTTTCAGTCCACACTGAAGGCTTCAGTCTTTGGTTTTCATCAGCAAGTGCGTCACGTCTCACCGTCAACAATCAAGATCATGGCCTCTGCGCATTGCCAGCTGTCAACGAGCCTTTTTCTAGTCCCTATGCCATATCCTTCTTCATATAGCCCAGCTTCTCGGTAACCCACAATTCATCTAGTCCTCTGTCATGAGTGTTCGATGCACCAAACCTGCTCTTGAGAAGCTCTCTAAAACCAGGTGAGATATTCTCAGCATACAGATTGAGCATGGTGAAAGAGCACAACCCCGATGTACAGCTTTCTTGATTTTAAATCACACAGAATTCATTTGTTCTATTCAAATGACCGACTCTTGGTCTACGTACAAGTTACAAATGAGCACACATGTTCTCAAATTCCCATTTTTCTAAATGTTACCCATAGTTTATTATAATGCACCCAGGAGAACGTCTTTCATGGTTAACCCCCTCCCTCTCCCCCCCCCCCCCACACACAAGTAAAAACCTCTCTGGTCTTCTCTGCTCTCAGTCATCCGATGTCAGCAACGATATCCGTGGTGCCGTGTCCTCTTTTGAATCTGGCAGCTTCCTGCTGATGGACTGTTACAACTGTTTTTAAATTATCTTCGGTAAAAATTTACTTGCATGTAATATTAGTGATATTGCTGAATAAGTTCTGCATTCAGTTGGGTCACCTTTCTTTGGAATGGGCAGAGATACGATCTCTTGCAGTCATTTGGCCCGGGAGGAGCCTTCCACTTTTGGCATAGATAAGTGAGTGCTTTCAGTGCTTCATCGGCTGATTGAAATATTTCCATTGAAATTGCATCCATTCCCGGAGTCTCATTTTTCACTACTGCCTTCGGTGCAGCTTGGACTTATTCCTCCAATACTGTGGTTGCTGATCATATGATACCTCTTAAAATGGGAGAATGTTGATTATTGATTCTTAATATTTCTTCCATCTTCTTTTGATGTTTTTTGAATCATTCAATATTTTGCCAATGGAATCTTTCAGTGTTGCAACTTGAGGTTTGAATTCATCTTTAGTTCTTTCAGCTGGAGATATGCTAAGATGTTCTTCCCTTTTTGGTTTTCTACATGCAAGTGTTTGCAAATTTCATTATAAAATGTCTTTTTTAGCTTCCTTTTGAAATTCTCTGTTCAACTCTTCTATCTCATCACTTCTTCCATTTGTTTTAGCTGCTTTGTTTTCAAGAATAAGTTTCACAGTCTCTTTGGTTGTCTACTTCGGTCTTTTCTATGATTTTTATCTTTTTATTTGACTTTTGCTTTATTTTTAGCTGATGTTCTTGACGTCATCCCACATACCTATAGTCTTGGGTCATTAGTGATCAAGGAGTAAAATCTGCTCTTGAGTTGTTTTCTAAGCTCAGATGGAAAATACTCGAGATTGTATTTTGGTTGTTGTGGAATTGTTTTAATTTTCTTCACCTACCATCTGAACTTGCATATGAGCAATTGATCATCTAATTAATTCAGAGTTGCCCAGGTCTTTGTTCTTACTAATGCTGTGGAGCGCTCTTTTGACTCTCGCCACAGATAGAGTCAGTGTGATTGCTGTGTTTTCCAGCTGGCATGGAGAGGTGGGGTTTTTTTTAAAGTATGTTTCATTCTGTTTTCGTGAGAGTTTACATAATAAATTAAGATCCCATTAAACAATTTCTATACATATTATTCAATGACATTGGCTACATTTTTCACATTATGTCAACATTCTGTTTTTTTCTAGTAGTTTTCTTGCTATGCTATTCATAGACCATAAACCTCTTTGGTTAAGTGCTTTTACAATGCGCTGTACACACCTAATCACGACCAGTTCCAGTGTTCATTCCCTGCTCTCAGATTCCTTGCTCGCTCCTCAAATCCCCTCGTTCTCCTTATCTCCCCCGCCCCACATTCCCAATAAACAATTGCATCATGTAGCTCTATGCATCTACTGCTTCTGTGCTTCATAAACTGGGAAATCCAGCAGTAACAGTCAAAAAATGGCAAGAATAAAATAATAACAATATAAGAATGAAAATAAAGAATAAGGAAAGACCACCATCAACATTTTAAAAGCCAGGGAAGAAAGTTTTGTCGGGGAACAAGAACACAATGCTTCAGCCTAGATCACATTCAGGTTGGGTCAAGATGGAGGTCAGTTGACCAAGTGTCAGTTATGCCACATTCGATCCACCATCATCGAGTTGACATCATCTCTGAGAGTAAAGCTGTTTAAGGCCCTTGCCTGTGGCTAGAAAGGATCCGCCAGAAGCTTGATCTAACTGGATGCTCTGCAGATGGGACTTTGGGCTCCCACTGTCCCCCACAGTCTTCTACAAATTGCGGGTTCACAATTTAAGTTCTGATACCTTTCCCTTCTTCATTTTTTATTTTGTTATTGTCAGCCTTGGATCACACAGGCTGGCTGATGCTTCACTTAGATGGTTGATTGTGTGAGTATAAGTCTTTAAGACCCCAGACAAAATTACATTGTATCTGGGCACCATCTACTTTCTTCACCACACTTTGCTACAGTAACCTAATCTTCATGATCCTTTCATGAAGGTGAGTTTCAAACAGAGCCACATTATCAGAACCGTTTTTGGATCAGGGCTAGGGTTAAGTGGAAGCCCAGAATTCATCTGCTTGTCCGTGGGTTATGCAGGACTCTGATTTACTTTGGTGGTTATGTTATGTAAAATACAAAACCCCACAAGACCAACAATAACTGCAACAAACCAGCAAACAAACAAAGGGTGGGTGGTGGGACGGGACCCACAACCATGAGCAGAAACAAACAAAAGTCAGAAGAACACAACCCCAAAGAAACAAAAAGGAGGAACATTGTCAATCGTTCCTCTGAGGTATACAAAGGAGATTGCATTGATACCATCAACAATTTTTCCACGGACGCAGAACTCAAGCCACTGTCAACATAAGGAGTCCTTGCAAAGACAGTGCTGCCAGAGCCACAGCCCAGGAATTGTTGCCCTGCACAGTCTGATCTCCCAATGGAGCAGGGAGAGTTTCTATTCAAGATCTGTCTCTCAAATTCTCTTCTCCAACAGCGTTCTTTGCTACCACATAGATGTCTCTAATTACACTTGGCAATGAACTTGAACTTAATACAATGTTCTACAGATAGTTATGGGCAAGCCTGCCTTTCTAGCTAAAGTGCCCTCTCCTAGAAGGTCAAAGTCTTGTGATCTTTGTTTACACAGTGCTCTCACATCTTACTGTTGGGTCACTTCCAAGCCATCCGACCTCATGCATAACAGAGTGAGATATGGCTCAGCCTTGCACCATCGTCATGATTGTTTGGCTCATTGTTAGGGCCACTGTGTTAATCCTGTTCACTGAACGTTTCCCTTGGCTTTGCTGGCCCTGCACTTGAACTTGCATGGTCTCTACCTCCAGGTTCCTCCTGATGAAGCACCCAAAGTAAGGGAATCCAAGTCTCAGACAGCATTTTGTGATCCATAGGCTGGTCATTGATGACATTTTCAGAAGCTCGTCACCAGGCCTTTCCTCCGTGCCTGTGAGATCGTCCTACTATGGGACCTTGCATATCTCTATGGTCCTGGAAGCACAACGCCACTGATATTTTTGACATCAGCAGGGTTACCCAAGGCAGCCAGCTTTCAACAGAATTTTCACACCAGGACACACTGACATATATTAGGCACTTACAAAATATGCTGCGTATAATAAACGAACACAGCTACAATTAAAGGCATGATTCTTGCACAAGTCGACGGACAGCCAGTGGCAGTTTTCTTCCAAATGCTCTAATATATCACGTTGGGGTTCTCTGCACAATGTAAGGATGGATGGAAGAGAACATCTTAGTGTCTTATCTCTGTGTGGGTCCTTTCCCTCACTTGGCTAGCACTTAGTGAAATCTGGTGTTTAGAATTGACATTTTCTCCATTGTGCCTGTTGCCTTGTGAGGGAGTCATTGTTTCTGGGGAGAAGGATAAAGAAAACCAAAGACGGTGGGGTGGGGGAGGTGGGGGGCGAGTAGCTGCAGGAGCTGGGATCGTCATTGGCGCAGCTTCTTTCATCTCGGGCGATGAGGCCATCTTCTGTCTTGTTCTTTGTCTGCTTTTCCCTTTCTCAGAAGCAGCAGCTCCATGGGAACGGGCGTTGCCATCACATGCAGGTCTTTAGGCTGCTGTTAAGGACAGACTGAAAGACTCTGATGTGGCAGGACAGAAGACGGGCAATGGAGAGCATGGCAGAGCATGGGATCTTGATGTGGGATGGGCATTCCTTTCCTAAGGGGAATGATGCACGGTTGGAGGGGGCGGGAAGGAGTGGACTCTATTGTTAGCCTCCTTAAGATACAATTACCAAAGGACCTGCCACTGTCCCTCGTGTGCTCTAATCAGCTGCAAAGACCCGAGAGCAAGGAATACCAAGCAGAGCGCATTCAGAGTCTGAAAGTGATACTGCTTTTTAGCAACCCTGGGTTAATTCTGTAGCCTTCTTTCCTGTGTATTCTCCCGAAAGGCCTTAAATCGGGCCCGGTCCCAGAGCCAGTGTCTCTGAATCGCTCTAGTCATTTTTTAAAACACTTTTGTTGGCATATAGTTCACACATCATAGGTAAAAGTGGGAGTTTTTCCAAGATGTTTCCATTGATCGCGTCTCATCTTCACAGCCATCTTGAGATGGAGACATGTATGGCAAGAAGGCTGTTTTGTGGCTGAACAATCTAAGGCCTCCTCAATACTTTTTCCTGATGCCCCTCAATTAAAGATGGCAGAACACTGGCTGAATGTCACCTTTCCCCAGGCAGCCAGGCTGTGGCACCTGCTGTTTTTTCCCCTCTTAGGCCAAAAGTATGAAAGGATAACAAAACAAATAAATGAAATATTCAGCTAAGTCATTTCCAAGATTATGGTCAGATGCCGATTGAACTGCTGGTGGCCTCTCATCTGTGGGCAGTGGCAAAGCCGTTGTTGGAAGAATCAATGGATTTTTCTGTGAGTCACCGAGCATTGTCATGGGCAGCGGCCTTTCACAGCAGGAGCCTGATTGCCACACTGCACAGCGAGATAAGCAGGACCTCTTGTTCTTTGGATCATAGGAATTAAAGCTGTTACCATGTTGGGCCGACATTTTTAAAATCATGTGTCTACCACCAATAGCCCAGTTATGGTGGAAAGAGAACCAAGAGTAACCTTGGTATTAGACTGCCAATTTCTGGGCCATTTGGGGATTTAGATAGTGGTGTGAATTTAACGTTCTTAACCCCCAAGAAAATTATCCTTTTTCTTTTCTTTCTTTTATAGTACATATTTATAAGCACCTGAACCATATCAGGGAGTAGCTCTGAGTGTGTAGTGATTGCACATTGGGTTGTGATTTGGCAAGGTCAGCAGTTCGAAACCACCAGCAGCTCTGTGGGAGAAAGATGGGACTTCCTACACCCACTAACAATTACAGTCTCAGAAACTCACGGGGGCAGTTCCACCCTGTCATGTAGAGTCACCGTGAGTCAACATCGACTCAATAGCAGTGAGTTTGAGGGGATGTGTTTGTTTTAACCCTATCAGAGCATATTAATTCTTTTGACAGAACTGAATGAGTGCACAAGACTTCCAGAGTAAAGATAATCTATTTAGAATTCAGCAAAACTCTCCACCTTATTTAGTCATAAAATCAAAAGCCGAAACAAAAAACATATAGATAGCTGGACAATGTTGCTGAGATTGACATGACAATTACCTCATTGGTTTTTAAGAGCGTCTACATTAATAATGATCCTGCTGCTGAGTGCCTTTCTCCTTTAAAAAATACTTTTATCGAGGCACATTCTATTTCAAGTATACGATCTCGTGAGTTTTAGTACATTTCTCATGCTGTATGCGGATCATTTAAACCAGTTTCAGAACCTTTCTGTTACTCTAGTAAGATCTCTCATACTTCATCACTGGTTCCTAACCCACATTCAACCCCTAGGCAACCGCCAATCTTTCTGTTTCTATAGGTGTGCCTCTCCTGGATGTTTTATACAAATAGAGTCACACAATACATGACCTCTCCTATCTAGGTTTTGCCATGTATATTTTCCATCAATGATCGGGGCTAATGGCTTAATGCGCATGTACTAACTGAAAGGTTGACAACATGAATCCATCAGAAACACCATGAAGACTGACCTACTGGTGTGCTTCCCAAAGCCTAGGGATCAGCTCTTATCAGCACGCCTGGGTCTGACTCAACTCTCCACCTACTGACCGCCACAACAATATAGTTGGACTCCAGTGTTATATGTAGGATACATAATTTCATTCCTTTTATTGTATAGATGTATACATTGTGTTCATTTACTCACCAGTTGATGGGCATTTTGTTTGTTTTCAATTTAGGGGTGTTACAAGTTCTATTACAAAGAACATTGGTGTGAAATTCTTTGTGTGAGTATATGTCTCTATTTTGTTAAGGTTAGATACATAAGAGTGAACAAATATTCTTTTAAAATATTTTAAGTCAGCCTTACATCCTATGCCATAAGTTCCTTTAATACAGGTATTTTTATAAAAGTAAAGGAAAAGGAAATAGAGGAAAGAACTGGAAGGCAAAAGATATTTATAAAGGTATAAACATAGGCATGTACATATGTAAATATATTAATATATAATGATAGGGATACAGTTGTATGTACATATATTTATAGGCTAAATATTAAGGTAGCAGATGAACACTGGGGTCCTCTACTCAAGTAACTCCCTCAACACAAGAACATTTTGTTCTAATAACCTGGCATTCTGTGATGCTCACCTTCCTGACACAATCACTGAAGACAACATAGATGTATAAGCAAATGTGGTGAAGAAAGCTGATGGTGCCGGTCTATTAAAAGATACAGTGTCTGGGGTCTTAAAGCCTTGAAGAAAAACAAGCAGCCATCTAGTTTGGAAGCAACAAAGCCCACATGGAAAAAGCACACCACCCTATGTGATCATGAGGTGTCGATGGGATCAGGTATCAAGCATCAAAGACCCAGGAGACCCAAAGTCCATCTGTAGACAATTAAACAGCCCCTCACAGAAGGGTCACAAGGAAGGGACAAGTCAGTCAGTATAGGGTGCAGTATAGTACCAATGAAACACAAAATATCCCTCTAGTTCTTTAATGCTTCACTCCCCTTCCCCCACTATTATGATGCCAGTTCTACCTCAAAAATCCAGCTAGACCAGAGCATGTACACTACCAGTACAGATACGAGTGCTCGACACATGGACTCCCAGACAGATACATTCTTCAAGAACAATAAAGGGAGTAGTGATACCATGAGGGTAGAGGGAAGTTAGGGAGGAAAAGGGGGAACTGATTGCAATGTTTGACATATAAACCCTACACCACCACTACCACCACCACCACCACCCACACACACAGGGTGAACAACAGAAACATGGGTGAAGGGAAACAGTGGAGAGTGTAAGATATGGAAATAATAATAATTTATAATTATCAAGGGTTCATGAAGGTGTGATGGTAGAGAAGGGAGGGGGGAAAAGAGGAGCTGAAACCAAGGGCTCAAGTAAAAAAAATGTTTTGAAAAGGATTGTGGCAACATATGGACAGATGCGCTTGACACAATAGGCATATGGATTGTTATAAGAGCTGTAAGAGCCCCCAGTAAAATTATTAAACAAAAAATACAGGTATTTTTTAACCTTGTCACTTGCCCCTTCCTTTTGAAAGCTCATCAAGACAAAGGATGGTGGGTCAAGTAGACAGTGGACATTGGGGGATAGAATTCCCCTACGAGGGCTGACAATCAAACATTCCCTGAGAATTTGAGGATGAGGAAAACATTTACAATGAAATCAAATGGTTCTGTTGTATAATGGTATGTCATATTTACTGTCCCTATTTCCTTTTTCCTCCCTCTAATCTAACACCCACACTAGGGTAACTATATTTTTCACAGACATTAGGTTCTCAAAATTAAATTATACACTGCAAAACCAGTAGCATGTTTCTCAAAGTCCTCTGCGACATAATCTCAGCCAAGCACTCTCGGGTTCCATTCAGAACAACTGGACCTTTGCCAGGTAGCTCAAGACTAAATTATTAATATCAGTACCTCAACACACAGGCATTAGAAGTGCTGAAAGACCAAAGGAGGTGATGTTGAAGCAACATAGAGATTAGCAACGTCAGGAAGCTGCCACATCCCTACAACTGCACGAACAACCAAAAGCGGGGTGGGATTGTAGTCAGAGAGTGTAGGTGTGTTTCAACCCCAGCAGGCCAGCTCTGCAGCAAGGGAGTAGAGGACCTATGATGACCAGAGATTGCCCCACGAAGAGAAAAGATTGAAATATCCTCATTTTCATTTGCTCCTATTCATTAGTGTCCTACTAGTTCATCTTTTTGACCTAACCCAGCTACAAGCAAAGACATTGAGGAGAAGAGGAGGGTAGAGAAAGAGAGAGTGAAGCAGGCAAACGGCCAGGTCTACTTGTCTACTTACCTTCATTCACAGTTTTCAGAATGTGCACGCTACGAACAATCCAGCTTCCTGAATCGAGCTAGTCAAATTTTTGTACATTGTGCCTTGACTAGAATTCCAGAGCTGGAAGGGATGTCGCCAACTGTCTGAGCCGTTGGTTTTTAGCATCTCCGGAGACGCTGCTGAGAAAAACCAAAGCAGGTGGTTTTTTTTTTTTTTCACTCTCTTTTAGTGTGAAAGCATCCGAGTAAATTTATCACCATTGAATAAAGAGGTTTGTGGCTTCAAAAATGTCATCATGCACCGATTAATCCAGCTCTCTCTTTTACAAAGGGGAGAACGAAGCTTGGAGCGTTTAGTGACCTTGTCCACCCTGTTGAACTTCCTCTCACAGAATAGAAACGTTTACTAGGGACAGAGCCGGGGACAGGTGACCAAAGCTTTGTCCTGGCCACAGACTAGCAACTTCCATACTAAAGTGGTGATTCCTAGCCTCTGTTATTCCTAAAAAAATAATCTCCCTTGCCCCACACCAGAATTCCCAGGCATGGTTGTTAATTTTTAAATTCTACATGAAAATTCATAGGGACAGCTCCAATAACAACTAATTTAGAGGATTTTTCACGAATCACCACCAATCCTCAATCAAAAGGAAATTCAGTTCTCATCAGCCCACTTAATAGTTGGGTAGCACTTTCCCATTTATTATGAATCTAATCATTGCAAAACCCTGGGGAGTAGATCAGGAAAGCCGCAAAGTCTCCAAGCAGAGAATGGCCCTGTGTTTGAATACAGGCCTCCCAACTCACATGCAGCCCAGCACTCTTCCTTAGCCACTGCGGGCGATCTCTGCTACTCCAATTGCCGTACAGGAACCGGGCTGAATGCATTTGAGAAAGAGTTCCAGCAAGGTGAAATCTCTGTTTTCTTATCCACTATAAATCTCTTAACAATGGTAACAAAGGATAGTTCTCCAGTTGTTTGTATATCTATAAACTACAAGTGAGATAGTTAATGTTTACTGTACCAACCTGGCCAATGTGGGATTAATTGAAGGGCAGAGAGATAAATGGCTTAGTGAGCCTCGCCTTTCTTGTCTCTTGCTCTTTGATCATCTGACCAGTGTGCTGCTGCCTTGCTTGTTCTGTGCCTCCATTTGCAAGCTACACTACCTGTGGGACACCTAACCCGTGGACTGTGTCGCTGTAATTTGAGGTTCCTTCAAGACCTGCTTCACCACACCATTGGAATTTACATCTCTTGAGCTGGGGACTGTTGGACCCTGTCATTTGGCTGACTGTTGGCGACCTGCCTTGCTGTTTGCTGCCTGTACCCAGGTAGCCTGAATTGTTCTACAGAGGACTACCTAGAGGCCCTCAAGACTTGAAGGACTGCCAGTGTCTCACAGCTGTCTCATAGGAATGAGTTGCACTGAGCTATTTGTACTGCTTTATGATTTAATTAACTGTTTATTTCTTATGTTATCTATCTATGTATCTGTATAAACATATATACAATTATTAGCTTTCCACTTTTGTTTCTCTAGAGAACCCTGTCTAACATAGCAAGAAAGTCCCTCACTCCAAAAAGTCTTGCCAACCAAGTCTGCCGAGCAGATTTGACAGGGAGCCTGACAAGGGCCTATACTCCATCCTCTCTCTATGTCTATCTTGAGAACCACTATGACAGAGACCTCACTTAGAGTGGAATCAGAGGTTCAAGGTTAGGGGAAAAGAGAATGACCATTTAGCGGCTGCCAGGCAAAATATGTGATGGGGTCTCCTTACCCCCCAAACTAGCAGACATTCCTACCAGAATGTTAAGCTATACTGATGGGAAAATCATTAAAATGGGGGAAGGGGATCACACAGGTCTCCCAGAAGACAAATGTGTCCCTATTAGTAGAAAAGAGGGGAAGACCAACTTTCCAATGGGGAAAAATTGACTAACAATACTTTCATGGACCACAGGGGAGAATGTGCCTGGTACTATGCTCCGGGGAGGGCACATGGGTCTATTGATCTGACTTTCTGTATAGTCCCTGGGGAGCCAGGCCATGCATCCTGGACTTTTGAGACCCACAACAGAGAACACGGATGTGACATGGAAACCCTAATAGGTGAACTGGGCTTTACCTCAAACACACCTGGAGCCTGAGGACTTAAGGATGAATCTATAGGGTGTGTAAAGAAGCAGAAGTCAGTTATATGATGAATATCAGACTGTTGGCAGGTGGGCTGCCATGCTCCTACTACATCAGTGCCCCACTTGCTGCATTAAACATGTATTATTCTGGCAGACCTGGATCTGAAATTGTCAGTGAATACAGTGGTCAGTGAATTTGTCTGATGACAAACTCCATTGTTTGTGTAAATTGTATCCAGTCACATAAGGATTTAATCTGTACAAATCAATAATCCGTGTAATGTGAATTGCAATTAGGCGACACTTGTTAAATATTCTTTTCTAAATGGTGTTTTATATACATTATCATGAGCTTAATCAAAGACACTCTAAACAGAAGGGTCTCATGCTCCAGGGAGTTGATTGATAAGGTTGCTTAACATAAACAGACAGAAATGTGTCTAGGTGAACAAGAGATGTACAGCAAATGCAGATATAGGAATAGACTTGGGGCCCACACTAATCCAAGCTCCAATCTAAGAACAATTCGTTCTTATGACATGGTCCTTTAAGTGCCCTCGTGAAGGAGACATGGAAGATATGTGTCCTACAGCGGTGTGGTGAAGAAAGTAGATGGTGCCTGACTATCAGAGAGAATAGCATTTGGGGATGTAAAGCCTTGTTTGAAAAATAAACAGTCATCTAAGTGAGGCATCTGCTAATCCCACATGGAAGAAGCGCACCATGTGAAACTGTGTGCTGTACATCAGTAAGTAAGCTTAACTTAGCTTGCTGTGTCAGGTTGAGTTGAGTAGAGAAACAAATCCAGACACACTCATATATGTGCAAGAGAGAGCTTCATATAAAAGAGCAATTGCATATTGAGAAAAGATCCCAGTCCAGTCGAGATCAGGTCCATGGTTCAGATATTGGCCCATAAGTCCAATACTCGTCCAAAAATCCCTCTTCAAACTCTTTACAGTCACATGCAAAGACCCAAACGCAAGAAGAGCCAAGGTTGGTAGGTGCAAAGTCTTGTGGATCCAATGGAGGTGGAAGTATCTTACTGCTGGTTTGGGTCTCCAAATGGCTCCTCCAGCTTTTTATGTATGGCTCTAGAACAGGAGAGTGAAGCAGGTCTCAGCAAGTCTCTGCAAGTCTCTGAAGGCATGGAGAGAGAGTAAGTTCCCAGAATCCTCATGAGAAGACTATACCCACAAGGAGGCATCATCAGGCTGTGACCTGATTGGCAGGCTAGACTCCACCCCTACACGTATTTATCAAGTTGACATGAAATTTTGAACCTACCACACTTGCTTATTGGGCAATCTGCCCCTGCCATTGTTTCTGGGCCAAGTGTGGGTTCTCCAACATCTGTTCTCCTAAGCATATGCATCTGGCGTGCAAAGAGAACCATGGTACATCTGTAACATCAGCCTGCAGGAGAGGTGGGAACTGTGGATTAGGCTCTAAAGATGGGATCTTGGTTACATTCGGTTAAGGAAAAATTCAATTAAATGAACTAGAATTCCCAATTCTATGAACGTTCAATTTTATCAAGAAAGTATTATCTGCTACCAGACAGATGTGAGCTGTTGTGGATTTTTACTTATTCTAAACCAGAAAACAATTCATTGTGGCATTCCTCAAGACAAAACACCTCACTGCCATCAAGTCAAGGCCGGCTCATCATGATCCTACAGGACAAGGCGCAACTGCTCTTGTGAGTTCCCGAGACTGTTAACTCTTACCAGAGTAGAGCATCCCATCTTTCTCTTGCAGAGGCGGTATCGAACTGCAAACCTTTGGGTCAGGAACACAAGGTGTACCACGCCATCAGGGCTCCCATTTTGATATGGTTTCTGTATTCAATCTTAAAGTCTGTGTCCATGAGAATCATTCGTCTGTAGGATATAACAAAAACGTAGTCTCATTTAGAGGTCTTCAAGGAGCTCTGGTGGGATACTGGGTTTCAAGTTGGACCGCTAACCATTAGGTCAGAGGTTGGAACCTGCCTGCTCCTCTGAGGGAGAAAGATGAGGTGTTCTGCTCCCCTAAAGATGAATAGTTTTGGAAACCCACACGGGATGTTCTGTTCTGTCTTAAGTCACTGGGAGTAGAATTTGCTTGATGGCAGTTTGTTTGCTTTTCTAAAGGCTTTGGTGCATGTGCTGCCTGAGAATCCGCTTTTTAAAATCACCCAGGTGACTGATTGGGTGGATTCTGGGTTGGCTCCAGAGACATACACAGATTCAGTCTTCTAAATCGGAACTCCCAGGAAAACATTTCTTTCAATTTCTTCACATAGGACCTGGGTGAGGCTGCTGTGTCAGAATCTTTTAAGAGAATGCATAGTGGAAGGCCAAGAGAGTATTTCTGCAGCAGATTTAAAACATTATGTAAGATTGGCAACCAGATCCATCCCAGCTGACCCACTATCAAGTGGTCATTAACTTTTTGATTTGGGAACCACATTTCCTAAAAGTCTGGCAAACAAAAAAAAAAAAGGACTAAGAGTAGGGAAATGGGCTTTGCTTTGCAAAGGTGAAAATGTATTTAAGAAAAAAAATGTATTTAAGATAACAAGTACCTCAATAACAGATGACGGTTTGTCCTTAAGTGATGACATTGAATGGCTAATAATTTCCTAAAGATTGAGTAGTTAATTTCCCTCCTCTCATCCTAGATAATGTCTTTACTGAGCGTCAGCCCCTACGAACACTAAAATCCCTTGCCTCGGCTTATCCCGAGTTCTGGAATGTTCTTATTTTTCTCGGCCTCTACCGCCAGACTATTCTACGAGGCTGAAGGCTCAAATAAGACACTCCCGTCATTCCTTTTGGTCTCTTTACGCCTGCATGCGTGCCTCTCTTCTATCAGCAACTAGAAAGAGAGGTTCATCTTACATCGCTAGCTCATTTCCTTACTCGGATTTCAGGACCGAGATCAGGGTAAAGGAAGCTAGCATGGTTCAAGAGACCACGGGAAAGGAGGTGTAAAATCAGGACTGCCTTCAAAGTGCAAAACACTTGCCTCCGTCAGACTGCGCCTTTCTCATCTCCAAGTACGCCTCTCCGCTCTTCCGAGCCCGACCAGCACCGCTCCCACCGGCACCCCAGCTGCTAGGTGTAGCCCAATTAATCTAAATACAACGTTGGCCACTGCTCTGCCCCCAGAATCCTCCCAAAGCTGTTCCAAGACGACGCACGTTGATAGTTACAGAGGTGAACATGCTGGAATCTCGGGAAGCGTTTCTGAAGCGCACTGGTGGTTTTGTGCCGGCAAGTCGGTTTCGATTTAGAGTGACTCCACAAGACAGACTCATGGGCACCCTGTAGGACAGGGCAGAGCTGCCCCTGTGGATATTTCTGAGACTAACTCTTGACAGGAGTAGAAAGCTTCGTCTTTCTCCCAGGAAGCACCGGTGCTTTCGAACTGCCGACCTTGTGCTTCAAACTGCAACCCAATGAGTAACCACTATAACACAGTTCCTCCGCTGCTGTCTGTCATAATCTACTCCATGGCAGTGGGGCCGTTCTAGCTGACGGAGCAGAATGACCTCTTAGGGTTGTCTAGGCGATTGCCTGTAGTGATGCAGATGGCCAGGCCCTCTCTCTAGACCGGGTTCAAACCACTGACCTCAGAGTGAGCAGTTTTGCTTAACCACCGCATCACCAGTGTTCTTTAGAGCCCGTTTAAAGAATCAGACCAGGTGGTTTTTCTTTCTCCTTCCCTCTTTCAGGTTTGGTATTCTCAGGTACCACCAGGTTGGTTCCGATCTGTAGTGACCCAGTGGGCAGCAGAATAAAGCACGGCCCAGTCCTGTACCTCCGTTCTCACGATGTGGACTCTGTTGGAGCTCATTGCTGCAGTTGCTGTGTCCTCTGTCCCTTCATGCCACTCTGCTTTATCAATCACGGTGGCCTTTTCCAGGGACGGGTCCCTCCTGAGACCACACCCAAAGTCAACAAGACGCAGACTCACGATCTTCACTTCTAAGACTCAATCTGGTTGTACTTCTTCCAAGACTAGGAGCTTCCTTCGACATCTGGGGTCTATTGATTCTGTGTAGCTATTGCCTTAATTCAAAGGCATCAAGTCTTCGTCAGCCTCTGTATTCATGGTGTAGCTTTCCCAGGCATCCGAAGCCCCGAAAACCAGCCTGGCTTGTGCAGCAGCACTTTCGTCCTCAGAGGGACAGCTTTGCTCTGAAACACTTTAAAGAGATCTTTTAAAGCAGATTTTCTCAGCGCCAAGCACCACTTGATTTCTTGACTGCTGCTTCCGTGGGTGTTCATTATGGCTTCAAGTAACATAAAATCCTGACAACTTCAATACTTGCTCCATTTATTCTGATTTTAGTTATTGGCTCCGTTTTGAAGATTTTCATTTTCTTTATGGTATGGTGTAATCCATACTGAAGACTGGATTTTTGTAGTCTTGGATCTTCATTTGTTATTCACCTATTCGTTCTGCAAATAGCTAGGAAGTACTAGAGCCTGTGTTAGGCCCTTGGTACAAAAATGAACCGATCCCAATCCGAGTCTGGAGCAGTGGTTCTGAATTTTCCTAATGCTGCGACCCTTTCATACAGTTCCTCATGTTGTGGTGACGCCCCAACCATAAAATTATTTTCATTGCTACTTCATAACTGTAAGTTTGATACTGTTATTAATTGGGTGACCCCTGTGAAAGGGTCATTCAACCCCCAAAAGGGTCATGACCCACAGGTTGAGAACCACTGGTCTGGAGGAAGAGAACTTGTAAAACTTATAAAGAAACCATTCTAGACACCTTTGTTATCACTGGGTGCCCAGAGTTACAGTAATCTGAAGAAGCAGCTTTGGAAAACTTGGTTAGGGAACATTGGTGATCCTAGAATATCTCCCCAGGAGATGACATCCAATGGGATCTTCAACCTTAATCAGGAATTTGCTAAGTTGAGGAGGCAGACGTGTGGAAGGGAACTAAGCCATGGAGCTTTGGAGACAAGGAGGCCTCATATCTTGAATGTGCTTGTGAGCAAATACCCTGCAGTTTGAGGAGTCCCTGAAGGGGCTTCTGCAGGAGTCTGCCAGCACGACCCCTCCTCCTTCCACATGCTGTCAGAATGACCGTGTCCTTCCTTCTGATTCAGCATGACCATGACTCCCCAGCCTCAGGGAATGGGGACTTTCAGCTGTGGCCCAATCAGAGCGAGAACACTGGCCCCCATTACCGTAGTGATGGGTGATGGGTTTGTAGGTAACACAGGCTAAAAAGGACCCTTTTCTTGAATTATTACTGCCAGAAAGACGCATTGTCAACATGAGAGAAAATCATGTTTGGCTGGAAGACAAGAAACAGTTTGGGGTACACCTAAGGAAACAGAAACATGAACCACTAAGAGGATTTTAATAAATTTTCATCTCCTAGTCTCTGAAATCTCCGAAGCTGCCCTGGTTCCTCTTTCCTAAAATTTGATTCTTCAGGATTTCTGTTTATCCTGTGTCCTCGTTATCTTCTAACTGATGGAGCGATGTTTAACTGGCAATCAAGCAACAACACATAAACATTCTGACTAGTAATGAGGCCTTTATTCACCCCTTCTTTGCCAGAAATGTCCACAGCCCCCACTCTGTAGGACAAGATATTTTGCAAGATGTTAAGTTCCTCTATGTCTTAAGAAACCCCTGTCCAAAATACCCTATCAGAAGAGCACTTTTGCTCGAACCAAACCCAACCCATAGCTGACTGGTCCTGATGCAGTGACCTGTAGGATGGAGCAGAATTGCCCCATAGGGCTTCTAAGGTGGTTCATCTTTATGGAAGCAGGCTGCCACAGCTTTCTCCCACGGAGCAGCTGGTGGGCTTCCACTTCTGACTTTCAGCCCTCAACCCTTTAGCCACCACAGGGCCGGGGCTCCTTTCTTCTGCTTAAGGAGGGGTGTGCGGGGTGGCTGAATCGAAAGAAGAGCCCTTACAACAACAACAACAGCAGCAGCAGCTGTTGGAAGAATGTCCCTGACAATGTGCTCCAGATCCTACGTCAGTTCCTCCAAAAATCAAATACAAGAACCACTGCTGCTCCCACACACCAGGCAGACAGCCCGGAACCGCTTGTCTGTGAGCCTCTCCTATTCAAGTCTCAATTGAGATGGCCGAGCCGATGGTCTTTATTTCTACCACCCCAACACAGTGGTGATAATGATCAGCCATGCATTTTAATAAGCCCTGTCAGGCTGGCTTCATGCAGAACCCCTGTGCTGTAAGTGGGTTCTTGGTCAGAGGAATCAGAACCCTTGGCCGTTTCTGAAAGAAAGTACTGGTCCATACCAACAAAAACATTCAGAATATACATTAAGATGTCAAGCAGAGGTCAAGTAGTTATTTGATGTTAATGAGCAAGGAGGAAAGTACTTTAGCTCTTTAAATCCACAAACAAAAAGTGCCCAGGAACTAAAGTTGACATCAGAACCTCCCAAACAGAATGGCTTTCTGTCAACATTAGGAGCCACCACGCTGGAAAGCCCTTTGTAAGCTGAGTGCTAAGCAGCCCAGCTGAGCTTCCTGGAGCCTGGCTGTCTCCAGCCGTGGCCTGATAACCCACCAGGGCACCAGCCTTAGCTTCTAAAGGCATTTCAAGGGCAAGTCCAAAAGAGGCTGCATTCCTGTAGCCTGGCCTGAGTGTTCCCACGCACAGGAGGAAGTGAGACTCCTGGACTTGCCAAGCGTCTCTGAAAAGCACACCCCTCTGGCGGCAGTAGCTTCTCGCAAGGACCTGGGCGAAGATCCAGACAGTGGCTCTTTATGTGGGGCAGACGAGGCTCCGATTCAGCATCCTGTTTCCTCTGCTGGCAGGCAGGCCTTTTTCTTTGTGTCTGTTGAAGAACTAGAACTGGATCATGTGCCTAAGGCACCTAAAAGATGGCAATCGGTGGCTGAGGGAAAAACTGCTGAGGAGGTTATGTGAGGGGGTGGGGAGGGGGGGACAGAACATAATTTAGGTCAGCGGTGTAAACCCCATGGGTGGGGCCAGTGCTGACAAGAGGCCTCTCGGGGTGGTGGAGTTGGCCCAGTCTGCTCAAGGGACCGCCACACATGCAGAGGCAAGCAGGTTTGGGGGATTAATGGCATGATCTCCCAGGCTCAGGGTGAAGTTCTCTTGATTTTACCTGAGGATAAAATGCTTCCTTTTGCAGCAACAGGAGAGTGAAATGAAATCGCCAGTGACAGGAAACCCCACTCTGAATACTTGGCCTGGTAAAAACCCCTGTCCTCAGTCTGGAAGTGCTCCTGTGAGATTGCTCAGAGACCCTCAATCCAGGTCAATCTAGGACCCGCCCAAAAATGCTTCACTTATTAGAAAACAGCTTTATTATTACTTTTATAACTATGCATGTTCACGGCAAGGGCAAAAAGGAGAGTAATACAGACGAGCACAAAGCTGAAAGAGAAAACAATTCAATTAATCTTTCTTCTTCCCTCAAATGTCTAACAGACACCCACTGTGGAGCAAGCACTGAGGATGCCAAGCTGTGTGCAAGAGGGAAGAGCATTCCTGTCCCTACGCCTGGCAGTCTGTGTCCTTTGAGATCTGCACTTCTCTGGGCAGAAGCAAACCTGCACACATTGATAACAACGCACGTCGAATAAGTGACTTTGAAAAGGAATTACATCAATAGACAGTGTTACACAGCGAAACTGATTTACAAGCAGCCTCAATCCAACCATTTCTCTTCAAAAACAAGCCATGAACATTTTGCCAATGTGCACCACTAGGCTTTGTGGTTGTGAGGTGCCATCACGTCAGTTCTGACCCCGTCACAACAGAATAAAACACCGCCCACAACTGTGCCAGGCTCACAAGCACTGCTTTGTGTGAGCCCGAAGTTGCCCCTACTGTGTCAATCCATTCCATTGACGTTCTTCACTGTTTCTGCTAAATTTGTTTTTGAATATTTTGCCAAAGATGGTTTCTTCCCAGGACTGGTTTTTCTTAATAATGTGTCCGCGCTGCATGAGGCGACATCTGGCTCTGCTCACTTCTGAGGAGCATTCAGGCTAGGCCTCTTCCCAGATAAATGCATTGATTCTTCTGAGCGTCAAAGGTACAAGGAACGTTCTGGGACTCCCCTCTTGGGAAAGCTGTCCATACTTGGTTATTAGTCACACAGTGCCATGCCTTTGCAGTTAAACAGAACACAAAGTAAACATCCTCCCGGTATTTTTCACTTTTAGCCGTGGTCCGTCTGACAAGATGTCCCTCATTCCATGTTCTCTCTTGAATCTAGCTGGAGTTTCTGCCATTTCTGTGCTAATAGACTGCTGCAACTATTTAGCAATGATCTTTATCAAAACTTTACTTGTATGTAATATTAATGAGATTGTTCAATAAGTGCTATATTATTTTATATCACCTTTCTTTGGAACAGGTACAAATATGGCTCTGTTCAGTTGGTTGGACAGAGAACTACCTTCCAAATTTCTTGAAACATATCAGTCTACCCATTCCTGAAGCCTTGTTTTATACACATGCTTTCACTCCACCATCAGTACCATCAACTATTGGTCATAAGTTGTCTCCTAAAGTAGTTGAGAATTATTTTTACTACAGTGATTCAGTTGTCCTTCCAGCTTCTCTTGATACTTCCTGGAATTTTTAATCTCTTTCCCATGGATTGCTTCATTACTATAACACAAAACTTGAATTTTTCTTCAGTTCTTTCAGCCTGAAAAGGTTGAGCATATTTTTTCCTTTTAGTTTTCAGACTCCAGGTCTTTGCACATTTCATGATCACACGTTTATTCCTAGTCACCGTTTGAGATCTTCTGTTCAGTTATTTTACTTCTTCATTTCCTCCATTCACTTTAGCTACTTTATGTTCAACTTCAATGACAATTTTCAAGTTTCAGAAATCAAGTTCAAGTTTTAGAAATATCTTCTAACATCTCTTTTGGCCTTTTATTTTTCTCCTAGCTTTTTAATGAACCTTTCTTTCTGCAAAGACGTCATGCTGCAACATGTCTGATCTTCTGTCATCAGTGCTCAAGGCATGAAAGTGATCATTAAATTTAGGTGGGATATACCATAGATTATATTTTGACTTTTTAGATTGGTTTTAATTTTCTTTGGCTTCAACTCAAATTTACATGAGTAATTGGAGGTCTGGTACATAACTGCTTCCCTGGCCTTATTCTGACTGTTGATTTTGAGTTTCTCTCTGAATCTCTTAGCACAGAGAGAGTTGACTTGATTCCCATGTCTTCCATCCAATGAGGCAACATATTGTCAATTAGGATACTCAACAACCTTATTTTCAATGAAGTCATTGGTCACGCAACATTTATCACGTGATCTCTTGTGCTTTTGTATTATCAAGTCCATACTTCCCATAGGACCCTTCTTTAGGAGCCACCGTTTTGTAGTGTTTACACATCGGGCTGCTAACTGCAAGGTCAGCAGTTCAAAACCACCAATTGATCTCAGGGATAAAGATGGGACATTCTACTCTCATAGGAGTTACAGTCTCAGAAACTCATAAGGGCAGTTTTACCTTGTTCTATAGGGTCACTAGGCATCAGCAATGACTCGACGGCAGTGAGTTTGGTTTTTATTTTTATTTTTTGAGCCTTCTTTTTGGTTCCAGTACTTGCATTCCAATGACTCATAGTTATCAATGCATCTTGATTACATATTTGATCTATTTTACGTTGAAGAAGTTGGGAAAATTTTTCAACTTCTTCATTTTGGTTCCAACAGTTAGTGCTATTTGATTAATAGAACACAGTGCTATTAATTTGTCTTCTTCTAGGCACATGATAGTTAGATTCCAAGTTGCCCAAATCAGTATATTTCAGCTCAGATATTTGTCCAACTGACTGGAAGAAATTCATATTTGTACCCATTCCAAAGAAATTCATATCTGTACACCACAGAATGTTCAAATTATAGGACAATATCAGTAATATAACGTGCAAGTAAAATTTTGCTCAAGTTCATCATCTAAAAATGGTTGCAGCAGTGTACACTGACACAAAACTGCCAGAGGTTTGGACCAGATTCAGAAGAGGACATGGAACAAGGGATTTCATTGCTGATGCCAGGTGGATCTTGAGAGAAGGCAACAAAAAAAATACTAGACAGATGCTCATTTGTGTTTCATTGGCTATATCAAGGCATTTGAATGTCTGGATCATAACAAACTATGGATAGCCTTGAGAAGAATGGGAATTCCAAAACGCTTCATTGTGCTTACAAGGAACTTGTACATGGATCAGGAGACAGTTGTGTGACCATAACAAGGCAATACTGCATGGTTTAAAATTAGGAAAGGTATATGTCAGAGTTGTATCCGCTCGCCATACCTATTCAATCTATATACTGAGAATATCATCAGAGAAGCTGGATTCTATGAAAAAAGAATGTAGCATCAGGATTGGAGGAAGGTTTATTAACATCCTGTGATAATGATACAAAATTGCTTGCTGAAAGTGAGGACTTGACGCACTTGCTGATAAAGATCGAGGATTGCAGCCTTCAGCATGGATTGCAACTCAATGTGGACAAGACCAAAATCCTCCCAACTGGAACAATAGTTATTCCACGAAGAATGGAGAAAACATTAAAGTTGTCAAGGACTTCATCTTGTTTGGATCCACAATTAATTCTCACGGAAGCAGTATTCGTGAGATAAATGATGCATCACAGTGGATAAATCTGCTGCACAGGACCTCTTGAAACTGTTCAAAAGCAAGCATGCTACTTTGAGGACTAAGATCTACCTGACCCAAGCTGTGGTATTTTCATTCCCCTCATATACATGTGAAAGTTAGACATTGAATAAGGAAGACTTAAGAATATTGAAAGTACCATGGATTGCCAAAGAATAAACAAATCTATCTTGGAAGAAGTACAGCCAGAATGCTCCTCAGAGGCAAAGATCTCTCATGTATTCTAGACATGCTATCAGAAGAGACCAGTCCCTGGAGAAGGACATTATGCTTGGTAAAGTTGTGGGGTAGCCAAAAAGAGGAAGACTTTCAACAAGATGGATTTCACAGTGGCTACATCAATGGGCTCAAACATAAGAACAACTGTGAGGAAGGCACAGAATTGGGCCGTACTTCAGTCTGTTGTGCATCGGGTGGAACTGACTCAGTGGCACCCACCAACAACAACCACAACGACTAAGATACCAATATTTCATTGTTGATTACTTCCAATTTTCCTTGATTCATAGTTCATGTACATTCCATGTTCCTATTATTAATGGGTCATTGTAGCTGTTTCTTCTCACTTCGAGTCATGGCACATCAGTATATGAAGGTCCCCACAGCTTCACTTCACCCAGATCATTCAAGGAAATTCGGCTTTGCAAAGGCAGCCCTTCCCCGGGCTTCTTTTGAGAGCTTCCAACCGGAGGGGCTCGTCTTTGGATCATATTGAACGCTGTCCTGCAGCTGCGCAAGAGGCTCTCACGGGTCACTATCTCAAGAGGTAGTGGAGCACCAGGCCCTTCTTCCAAATCTGTCTTACTGGGAAGCTCAGCTGCCACCTCGTTACCATAGGCAAGCCTGGCGGTATTTAAAATGTCAGTACCATAGCTTGCAGCGTCACTGAAACATGCACACTATGACAGCATGACAGACTGACCAGCAAGTGCTGGCTCATTATGCTAAGGTCCCCAAATGCACGCAGAGCTATGCCATTCCCAGAAAACCGGCACCAGCTTGAGCAGGCACTAAGGAGGTGCAGGAAACCTAATCCCCCGACACCTGGTACTCCATTGTCTTTAACCATATTATACCGATTCTTCACATTCCTGATTTTCTCTTTCCCTATGGAATCACTCGTACCCGTCTTCTTTATTTCATTCAGAAAAGCTTTTCCTATCACAAGATTAATTTAAAGGATATTTTCTTCTAACACTCTTATGTTTGTTTGTTTTCTATTCAAACCTTTGATCCATCTGAAATTAAGTTTCATGTAAGGATTTATATAAGGATACAGCTGGCTTAATTTTCTAAATATATTCAAGAATTGTTATTTAGAAAGAATGTTTTAAGCATAGACTTCAACTAAGTGGTATAATTTTCAAGTTTTTTCACATGCTATAAAAGTTCATCGTCTGAGACTGGAACCTCTAATATATAAAATATAAACATCCTGTGGAGAGGAAATACCCCAAAGCTTGGCATTCTTTGCTGTGACTTGGCATACACGGAAACATTTCTAGGAGAGCAGCACAGGATATGTGGCGAGGGGTTTGGAGCGAGGTGGTGGAGGAAACGGCATTCTGGGAGGAAGAGAGGCAAGAAGAAGAGAATTTGGCATTGCTGAAGTGTTGGAGCAAGTGGCAGGAAATGATGTGCAATGGAACCAGATGGGAGGGGCATACAAGAGCCAAATCCTAGCAGATCGTGTGGACTATGCTACAGGCTTACACTTTCTCTTAGAGGCAGCTGGGAACTCTGGAAGAAGTCAAGCATCCCAGAAAGAGCAGATTTGGACTTGGGATTGACCTCGCGATGGCTTTGTAGATACTTTATTTGGGTACAAGGACAAAGAGGGAAAGTGTAGGGGTGTGTGGAGGCAGACAGATGGAAAGAAATGAGGCTCTGAATAGAGTTTTGACAATAATCAATGGCAGTAAGTAGATGTATTCACAAAATATTCATGTAGTTGAAATAGCGCATGAGAGTTAAGAAGAGAAGAGACAAGGATGCTACCAGAGTTTGTTGTTGTTGTTCTTGGTTTTGACACCTGAGTTTTAAGCTTCCTAATTGGGTAGATGATAAGACCAACCTAATGAAACAGGTTGCACACACACACACAAAAGTCCTGCTGAAAAAAAATTAAATATGCATGCTCATCGGGGTGGCTAAAATGAAAACAACAAACAAACAAACACAAACACACTGTAGTAGTAGCTCTAACAGTATCTGGGACAAGTGTTCATAAGGTAAGACGTGTGTGAAAGTTCCCCTCAGAGACGGACGTTCATTTCACCTTGCGGGGCTCCGATGAAGCTGGGGCAAGTCGTGCCTGGGAAAGCCCTTGAGAAACTCTGGGCTAGAAAGAGGCTTGTCTGTTCTTTGAAGCCTAAACCTTCACCATTGGACAATCCAGTGGACCCCTGTGAGCTTCAGTTTACACACTGATCTGATTAAAAATGAGGATAGCCCTGCTGATTTGCTCCGTAAACCTTCACCCAATTTAAAATAAAATAAAATAAAATAAATGAAGCTATCAATACCTCCCTACTAGGATTAAATGTGTGAGAGTAAAATATGTTCAGGAAAGTCATACCCGGTATCATATCCTCACCCCCCACTTTTTTCAATATGTTTGAAAGTACGTGGCATTCTTTCGTCCTGCGGGCAGATGTGAAAATAAAATGACAGTGCATAGAATGCCCGGATATGATGTCTAATGGGAATGTAGTCCAAAGACAATACTTGTTGAACAATTTACAATTATTAATGTCAGTAATTTTTGAAATGGCATTTTCTACACCCTGCAACAATACCCAGTAAAGGGACCAGGGAGCCCAGAATCAAGCTCTTTTCACAAAGGGAAGTTCAAAGCCTAACCAGAGTAAAAGGGAACCTAATTGACCCACGTATTGAGAAACGAGGTAGATGATCAATTACAGGCATGTAAGCGGCGCCGGAGCCGCCGTTTATTCCTTAGTAACTCTTGGAAAACCGAAGGCAGCTGTGGGCACCCGGAAAGGCGATGCCATGCCTTTGGCGGTTCTGTTCATTCGGAGAGGGTTTAATTGAGCTTCGTGAGGAAGAAAGATACTATAAAATGAAATAAGGCAACAAGCCAAGATGAGTCGAGTACTGGTTCACGGCACACTGCATTACGAAGACGTAAGAGACGGTCTCCATGGCAGCCACCAAGGCTTCCTGCGTCCAGGCAGCCTGCTGCACACTTTGGCCGACGTTTTAAGATGAAGTTTCTAAAAGTGACTTCTACAGGGGAATGTTTGTGGATATGTCCCCTGTAAGGGCTCTGATAAAAGGTGTAGTATTTGCTATTCACACACTAAGGTTCTCCTAATGCCGCGAACTTTTAAAACAGTTCCTCGTGTTGTGGTCCCCCCCCAACCATAAAATTATGTTTGTTGCTACTTCAGCACCGTCATTTTGCTACTGTGATGAATCGGGTGATCCCTGTGAAAGGGTCATTCGACCCCCAAAGGGGTCGCGACCCACAGGTTGAGAACCACTGCACAAAGGGGATTTGGTACAGGCGATGTTCTAAACCCACTGACTTGGTACAGTAATTGTTTAAAGGGATTACTAGTATAATACTCATACAATATTTGTACTCTTCCTTGATACAATACTTGTTTGGAGATTACTGAAGATAGGGGTGCTAAAGCAAAGTGTGGCGAAGAAACCAGATGGTGCCCGGCTGGTTTATCAGAAAGAGTAGCACCTGTGGTCTTCAAGGCTTGTCCTCAAACAAGAAGCCGTCTAAGAGAAGTGACAACTAGGTCCACATGGAAAAAGCACACCAGCCTCTGTGATCCAAGGATCGTAAATCATAAATTCAAATCTGCAGGTGAAAAGGTATCAGACCTTATTGTAAACACCTGGTTTGCAGAAGATTATGGGTGGCAGTGGAAGCCCAACATACATTTGCAAGGTCCCCACATGGACTGAGCCTCCGGTACATCCCTCTGAGTCCAGGGAGATGAACTGCCTTGCCATCAGAGAGCATTGGCAAGTTGATTACGGCTCACGTGCCGTAGTTAGGTCACCTTATCATCTGAGCTCCCTGTTGACTCGTTTAAATATTTTCTTTTGATTGAGTTTTTTATGTTTTACGTAGTTGTTGTTGTTTTTGTTTGGTTGCTTGCTTCATCTTTGTGGTTTTTATATGAAATCTAGGATAAGTAATGCTATAGAGATGGCAACTGGATTAATAACTCCTTAGGGGCAGGGCAGTGGAGGATGGGAGGAAACAAGGAGCTAACAATGAATAAGACAAGAAAGGTCTTGAAATCAACTGTGGTGATGACTGCAGAGCTCTTCTTAATATCTCATTATCTTCTTGATATTAAGCTGTATGATATGTAAAGTATATCCCGATAAAACTCTATTTTAAAAGAAACATCCCATTTTGATTTTTACCACTATGAGAAATAACTGATATTTTGTTCGGCCAGTGATGTTTGAGAGATGCTCTGTCCTGGGGGAATGTCCTTTGTGGGCTTTGTTGTCACACCAAGCAAGTTTGGGGTTGAGATCAACAATCATTCCTTAAAGCGGCAGCTGGATCAAGTTGGCAGTGGCTGCCAATCTTTAGAGTCAGAAAGCAAAGTTAGTATAAATTGCTTGTGAAATGTCCCTCGAAGTAAAATGAAAGTTTAGTCATGATAAACTCTGACAGCCATCTAGTCAATTCCAACTCATGGTGACTCTATGGGGTGGAGCAGAACTGCCTCTGCGCACTTCCTGAGACTGTAACTCTTTCCAAGAGTAGAAAGCCTTGTCTTTTTCTCAAGGAAAGGAACATCTGCTGGTTTCAAACTGCTGACCTTGCAGTTAGCAGCCCAATGTGTAACCCACTGTGCTACTGGTGTTTCTCATACAGTTAAGGGCAAAGGCAAACTTACTCGGTTATATGCTGAGGAAAATGATTACCGATGGTTCAAAACATATAAAACCTTCAAAAGGTAACACAAGTTGGATATGAATAAGCAATGCAGGCAACCCATAAGCTACAGATGAGATCTATTCCTGTCTCTTCAAGAATTTTAGAAACTAAGTTAGAAAGTAGTAGTCTGCTACTAGAAAGAGGAGTCCCAGTGGAAAAGTGGGTTATGACGACTTGTGCTGTTCACCCCAAGATCAGCAGTTCAAACCCACGGGCTGTTTCATTAGAGAAAGATGAGATTTTTTTCTGCTGCTCTAAAGATCTGCAGCCTCTGAAATGTATGGTAGTAGTTATACTCTGTCCTATATGGTCTCTATGAGTCAGAAGCAACATGGTGGCAGTGGGTTTGATTTTTCTTTTCATGCAAGAAATGGCTCATAGTATTTCTAATCATTTAAAATCTGCTCCTGCAGCACGTGAAGGTGACTGCGATAAGTTTTTTTGTCAGTAGGGATTGGGCCATCACTTCCAAGTGAGGGCAAATAAAGGCATTACAAGGCAAGAACGAACTGTCCCTAGTCAGACATTTGTAATGTAGGAACTACATGTAACGTTGCTCAACTCATACCGTTTCTATGTACAGCAGAACAAAACATTTCCCGGTCCTGAACCGTCCTAGGTTGTAGCCACTTTGTCAATCTATCAACTTGAAGGTCTTCTTTTAAGCTGATGCTCCACTTCACCCAGCATGTTGTTCTTGGAGGAGTGGTCGCTCCTGATCTAAAGTTAATGAGATGATCTTTTGTCATCCTCATTTCTAAGGAAAACCCCGACTACCTCTGCTAAGACAGATTTCTTGGTTCTTCTGACAATCCATAGGATATTCCTTATCTTTGCCAGCGCCATAATTCAAATAAATCGATTCTTTTTCGGTCGTTATCATTCACTGGTGAGCTTTCGCAGGCATAGGAAGCAGTTGGACATATGTTGGCTTGAGTCAGGTGCCTCTTAGTCCCCAAAATGACAGTTTTGCTTCTGAATACCTTAAAGATGAACGCTTTCACAAGATGTGCCCAATGCAGTGAATACGTTGCTTAATTTCTAGACTGCTGCTTCCATGAGTACTGATTTTGGATCCAAGCAAAACAAAATTCTTAATGACTTCCCTATTTTCTCTGTTTATCATGGTGTTGTTATTGGTCCAGCCCTGTGGATTTTTGTTTTCTTTATGTTGAGGTGTAATCCGTACTGTAGGTGTGTTGGACAGGGTTCTCTAGAGAGACAAACCAGATTGCTAGTAATTATATATAGCAGTAGGCTTCTGCTGGTAAAGAACTGGTAAATACAAACACATAGACCTGATGATGTGAATAAAAAGAAGGTCACATTGGTATAAGGCATGGGAGAAGAGGACTTTTTAAAAATCTATGTACTATGCCCCTACTCCCAGCTCAAAAGCAGGCAGGAGTTTCACCAGAAAACCCAGCTGAAATAGACTGGCCAGCAGTCAGTTTTTGTTGCGGTGTTGACCATTCCTTGGCCTTTAATTCCTTGTGAATAATTGGTTACAATCAAGGTGACCGCCTGTCACAAACCACCAAGAACAGTCCAACTTGACACAGGTTGTCTAGGTCTCACTATTAATAGTGCCCCCTTTCTTTCTCCAGGATGCCCTCATTTGAATGATAAATTATATGTGATCACCCTTGTTTTGGGCCAAGCTCCAGAGATCTCTACAGACTTAAGCCACCTCTCATCAGCTGAATCTCAGGAAGGGCTACTGGTACCTTTAACAAAACAAGTTATGTTAATAAAGCAGAAAACAATTTCCTTCTCTTTAATTTCATGTAACTATTTGGTGATATTTAGGGATGAGCCTGATATGTAGTCACATTGCTCCACCCTCGTTCTATAAGAAAATCAAAATCAGAAAAGCACATTCTTAAATGCAGGTGACATTTTTTGGACCGTGGCCATCCAATTCTCTGTTATTATGGTCCCAAACTCAATCGACTATAATCCAGTGCGGGGATAATGCACACATTTAGGGTACTGAACAGACCTGGCTGTCATCCGGACTCCTTCATTGACTAGCTCGGAAACCTTGCTAAGTGTAAGTGGGGGCAATCATAGGGACTGACTCACAGGGGCATTTTGACTGCTAAAGGATGCTTGCATGCAAGGTGTTCATGACGATACACAGCGCACAGAAAGTGCTTCACAGTGCCTATTTATTATCAGTCCTTGAGAGTTCTTTTGACCCTAGTCCCTGGAAGTCCCCACGATCACATGCTGGGCACAATTTTGTTCTGGAAAATATCAAAGGACATATGGCAAAACTGGAAGCGATCCTGAAAACAAGCAACAATAGCAGCCTTATTTTATTATTTTTTTCATTGCTAAGTCACTTTTTATTTTTTATTTATTTATTTATTTTAACAATTTATTAGGGGCTCATACAATTCTTATCACAGTTCATACATATACATACATCAATTGTATAAAGCACATCTGTACAGTCTTTGCCCTAATCATTTTTTCTCCTCTTTTCTTTTTTTACATTTTATTAGGGACTCATACAACTCTTATCACCATCCATACATATACATATACATACATCAATTGTATAAAGCACATCCATACATTCCCTGCCCCAATCATTCTCAAGGCATTTGCTCTCCACTTAAGCCCCTTGCATCAGGTCCTCTTTTTTTTTCCCCTCCCTCCCCGCTCCCCTCTCCCTCATGTGCCCTTGGTAATTTATACATCGTTATTTTGTCATATCTTGCCCTATCCGGAGTCTCCCTCCCCCCCTTCTCTGCTGTCCCTCCTTATTTTATTATTTTGTGAAGTTGGGGAGCTATCCAGGAAGTGATGAAACAGGGCATTTAGCTGAGAGAAAAGGAAGCCTAACGGTGACCATAGCATTCAAGTGAAAGAAGCATTGTGAGCAGGAGGCTGACAGGTTGTTTTCCACTTCTACGGGGGTTAGTACACATAAATACTGCAGCAAAGTAACTCGGTTTGACATAAATAGAAATGTCTTCTCAGGGAGAGTAACAATGCTGGAACAGCATGCTAGAAAGAATATGGATCCATCAACCTGGTTGGTGTAGGTGGTGACCAGGCTGTAGCTGTGCTGGCTCACTTGTTATAGCGGAATCCCAGAGATCCATTTTCAATCAGTTTATGGACATAATTTGAGTAGATGTGCATATCAGGCACTGTAACATACAGGGCAGGTATGTATAGCAGGTCTTTGGGATACACATGTACAAAACTCAGTGATATCTCTTCTGAAGAAGCATCTTAGATTTAAAATCATGATGATGCTAATGTTAATAACTATGAACACTTATTAAGGACAGGCTATGTGAAAGACTGCATATTCTAAGTATGCTACATCTCTTGCCTCTTATTCTTTCAAGACTATAAAATCGGCTCCAATTCAGGCAGACTTTGAGCCTTTTACTTAAATCTATTCCGTTTGAATGCCTGATGGAAGACATCCCACCTAATCATTGTGAGTCAAGTTCAACTAGATGGCAACAGGTTTGGAGTCAGGGTTCATCATCTTGCAGAGGGACACCATGAAGAGAAAGGCGTCAAGGCTATAGATTGATTCAGTGGCTATAAAAATAGGCTTAGACATGGCAACAATTGTGTGGATGGCACAGAAGTGGGCAGCGTTTTTCCTGTTGTGCGTGGAGTCACTGTGAGTCTGAACAGACAACAGAATGCCAAACAACAGTCCCATTTTATTCATCGTTCCACACCAAGAACAAATTATCCCTTCTCGGCGAAAACTACTCCAGTCCCGAATAATATGTTCCTCTCTGAACTTACAGATTGGTATCCTCAATACCATTTACATAGGATTTAATCAAATTATTGCTGCTGATTTGGCTGCCTAGTCAACTCAACACATTCCTTTATTTAACTTTTCATGGGCCTGGGTCACATCTTCCAAACCCAATTTGAAAGTCCTCAGAGGAAGAAGCTATAATAGGTATTAACTTGGGGTTTGGGTTGCTCATCACCCATTTTCCTATTTGGGTAACGAAAATCTGTTTTTACTATTAGGAAATGATTGCCTCTTATGTGAAAACTTGATGAGACTGAAGGTCAAAGCTCTCTGCCCTTTCATTTCCCAAGGTTAAGTAATTGAAAGTAATTCCCAAGGTTGATCGGGAGGACTTTATCTCTCAGGGCTTTAAAACTTGACCAAAATGTCACAAAATAGGACAAATAGTTTTGTTTTGTTCCGGTGTTAATGACCTTAAAAAAAAATCATCTGCCTTCTGCTCCTTGGGACCTCTAGGTCCTCTTGGGGTCCAAGTCTACTATGTTCGCCTTTCTTTGAACTTTTGGGTAGCCAGGCTTTTTTTCTGTAGCTAGTTTCCAAAGCAAACTAACTGCAACAGAGATAAATACTCTATCTTTTTGTGTGGCCCACCACACAAAGCACCATTCTTTGCACAGGTGTTCATGGAGGATACCTGAGAGACCTTAAAGGGAAGATGAGCACTGACAAGAAGATCCATCACAGTTTTGCATTATCTCACGACTCCAAAAGGTCACAGTAAATAATTTCGACGGGCAGATCCCAACATGGACTCCCAGTTCCCTTTGAAGGGTAAATCAGATTTTTAGGTTACTCTGTAAGGCAAATGGTAGTATGTGGGTAACCATTATTAAGGTAACTTCACAAGGAAACGCTTTAGTGTGCAAACTTCCTTATGCGTGCACATTTCCTTCCCTGTAACTGGAAATAAGAATGCTCTTTCACAGGGTTGCTGTGAGGATTAAATGGTAACAGTGAATGTGGAGCACTTACCACCGTGCTGGGACCTCTCAGAGTCCAGAGAACAAACGCCGCTCCGTGCTCTCCCCGATCGTGCGATATGCCAGCCAATACCTGCTTCTCAGTGGGCTCCCTTTAAACCCAGCAGCCTGCCTTCCAACACATCCTGTCCACAGTTACTCCCAGGCCAATCCCCCTTTCAGTCCTCTCTCTCTGTCAGTCTCTCTCCCTCTCTCCACCCCACCACCCTGTCCCCAACCTTCTTACTGAGGCCTATGCAGAACAAGATCATTTGATCAGAATTAGAGACTTTAGTGAGAAAAGCCACATTCAATAATTCACCACCCCTGCAGACCTTCATGCGTGTAGTCAGACTTTCAGATGTGCTCAGTTCCACATGGGAAGGAAATTTAGGTTCTCGGGTAGTTAAGTGGACTACACTCTCCTATAGGATCCACCACTTGTCTGCCAACTTGTTGAGTGTTGCTTTGACCCTGGAAGCTAGGACACTGGTGTTTCCAGTGCCACCGGGGCCATGTAAAGTGAACAGGTTTCAGTAGAGCTTCCAAACCAAGGACTCGCTCAGAAGAAGGACTCAGCTGCCACCTTCAGAGGAAGTAGTCGCTGCAAACCTTACTCAGTTTCAAACCATTGTCACGTACTGAAGGCCTCGGGAATGGGAACAGCACATTGTCAGAACCGGTGCTGGAGGCTAGGCCCCGCAAGTCGGAAGGAACTCATAATGGGACTGAGAAGAAGACACGTTCTCAGAGTAGAGCTGACATGGCGACGTGAATGGAGTTAGGTCTGGGGACATGGAACCTTGGGGATCACCATTTGCAAGTGGGGCAAGACACAAGTGTAAGGAGAAAGAGCTATAAAAATCTAATGATTAGAAGTTAAAATGCTCAAAGTATGAATCTGAGAAAATTGGAAGTGTCCAAAAGTGAAATAGAATGCATGAAGAGTGATGGCCTAGGGATCAGTGAGCAGAAAGGGACTGACACCGGCAACTCTCAATCAGAGGGTCATCTGCTTTACTGTGCCAGAAACGACACCATCAAGACAAATGGCATTGTACTCATTGTCCAAAAGGACATTGCAAAATCAATCATGAAGTACAGTGCTGGCTGTAATAAGATTATATCTATCTCCCTTCAAGGAAATCTAAACAAGTCTTAAAATGTATGCACCGATCACAAAAATGAATGTGAAGAAATTGAAGAGTGCTACCAATGATCGTATTCAGAAATTGATCAAATATGTAATCAAGAGGCATTGATAATATTTGGTGATTAGAATGTGAAGCTTTGAAACAAAAAAGAAGGAACAAGAGTTAGACAAGATGGACTTGGTGATCGAACTAAAGCTGGGGATAGCATAATAGCATTTGCCAAACCAATGACTTGTTCATAGCAACTATCTTTTTTCAACAGCCCGAAAGGCAACTATTCCCATGGACTTCTCCAGATGGGACACACAGAGATCAAGTTGAAAATATCCGTGGGAAGAGATGTTGGGGAAGTGCCATAAGAGCAGCTAAAATCAGGCCAGTGACTGACTATGGAGCAGACCATCAATTGCGCATATGTCAGTGCAGGGTAAAGCTGAAGAAAATGAAAATAAATCCACAAGAGCCAAAGTATGTCCTTGACTTACCTGAAACTTGAGATCAGCTCAAGAACAGACTTGATGCTTTGAACACTAATGACAGAAGACCAGATAAGATGTGAAAGGACATCAAGAAGGTCACTAATAAAGAAAGCAATGGTTATTAAAAGCCAGAAAACATCAAAGTGATGTCAGAAGAGACTCTGAAACTTGTTCTAATCTTAGAGTAGCGAAAGTAAGTGGAAGAAATGATTAACTCAAAAGCTGAATAGAAAATTTCGAAGGGCAGCTCAAGAAGAAAATGTCAAATATAAAGAAATGTGCAAAGACCTAGAGCTAGAAAACCAAGAAGGAAGAACATGATCCGCATATCTTATACTAAAAGAACTCAAGAAAAATGTAAGCTTTGAGTTACAGTATTAAAAATTCTATGGGAAAAATATTGAATAATACAGGAAGCATCAAAAGAGCAAATACAAAGAGTCTCTGTACCAAAAAGCACTGCTCAATATTCCACCATTTTAGGAGGAAGCATAAAAGCAAGAACCAATGATGCTGAAGGAAGAAGTTCAAGCTGCATTGAAAGTGTTAACTGGAAACAAGGCTCCTGGAATTGGTGGAATTCCAATGGAAATGTTTCAATAAGCCAATGAAGCATTAAGAGCACTTATTCATGTATGCTGGGAAATTTGGAAGACAGCTGTCCGGCCAACTGACTTGAAGAGATTCATGTTTGTCCCCATTCCAAAGAAAGGCGACCCAACAGAATGCTTTAAGTTATAGAATAATATCACTGATATCACATGCAGGCAAAATTTTGCTGAAGATCATCCAATAACATTTGCAGCAGTATATTGACAGGGAGCTGCCAGAAATTCAGGCTGGATTCAGAAAAGGGTGTGGTACAAGGTCAGATGGATCTTGGGTCAAAGCAGAGAATACCAGGAAGATGTCTATTTGTGTTTTATTTACTGTGCATTTGACTGTGTGGATCATAACAAACAATGGATACACTTAAGAAGAAAAGAAATTCCAGAACACTTCATTGTGCTCATATGGAACTTGTACCTGGATCAAGAGGCAGTTATGTGAATAGAACAAGGAAATATTTCATGACTTAAAGTCAGGAAAGGTGTGTCTCTGGGTTGTATTCTCTCACCATACTTATTAACTCTGTATGCTAAGCAAATATCAGAGAAGCTGAATTACATGAAGAAGAATATAGTATGGTATTAGAATTGGAGGAAGACTATTAATAACCTGAGATACTCAGGTGACACACCTTGCTTGCTGAAAGTGAAGAGAACTTGAAGCACTTACTGATGAAGATCAAAGATTGCTTTCTTCAATATGGATTACAACTTAATGTCAAGAAGACCCAAATCCTTCCAACCAATAGGCCCATCATGATAAGTGGAGAAAAGGTTGAAGCTGTCAAGGATTTTAGCTTGCTTGGATCCACTATTAGTGCTCACGAAATCAGTAGGCAAGAAATCAAAAGATGTATTGCATTAGGTAGATCTGCCGCTCAAGACCTCTTTAGAGTACTGAAGAACAAGGATGTTACCTTGAGGACTAAGGTGCGCCTGACTCACGCTATGGTATTTTCAATTGCCTCATATGTACGTGAAAGTTGGATATTGAAAAAGGAAGGCCGAAGAAGAATTGATACTTTGGAAATGTGGCACAGAAGAATATTAAGAGTACCATGGACTACTACTAAAAAGGACAACTCCATCTCTGGGAAGAAGTATGGCCGGAGTGCTCCTTCAAGGCAAGGATGGTGAGACTTCATCTCATGTATTCTGGACATATCAGGAGAGACCAGCCATGGAGAAGCCATCGTGTTTGGTAAATTAGACAGGCAGTGAAAGAAAGGGCCTTCACAAGATGGATTGAGACAGGGGCTGCAACAATGGGTTCAAGCTTGTGAGGCTGGAGCAGGACAGGCAGTGTTTCGTTCTGTTGTGCATGAGGTGACAATGAAATGGAAAAAACTTGATGGCACCTAACAACTCCCACTTGATATAGAGGTTGATATAGGGGTTGATATAGGGGTGCTTGTGGATACAAAAGAGCTTGTGACCTCATTCCTACAGGTAAGATGGCTATTGTTTTCCACTGCTGAATCAGGCTGTTGGGGTTTCTTGGGTTTCTCCACCTCATGAAACTCACTCTGTCTCTTGGTGTCTACAGCCATGGTTCCAAGAATACTTATAGCGTAGAAATTTTCCTGGCCCCCACAAAGCACCCTTAACTGAGCTAATATTAACTAGCGTTTGCTATGTGTCAAATACAGTACTCCAGTATTTAAATCTATCACTTATACCTCAAAAGAGCCAAGTAGGTGTATAGGAAAAGGAGACTTGGAAAGCTCACATGATTTCCCTGAACTCAGTCAGCTTTAGGTAATAGAACTGGGAGCAGGGGAATCTGACCACGAAAGTCTTTTTCTAACTGCTCTACTGCATCGCTTTCCTTTACTGCCTCCATTTAGTACTAATTTCTGAAATGCAAAGTAGGCAAAAGGACAGCATAAGTAAGAAGAATACAAATGCATGATTAGCCTGAGTAAAGTGTGCATTATCATTTTGTGTCAATCCCATTTCTGTGAATGTTCCATTATAAGAGCATTTTAGTTGATAAAAATTCAGAGATGCACATTTGCTAGCTGAAGCAAGAAAACGGCAACAATCCCACTTTATTTTATTAATTTAGCTATGGCGCAGGCAAGTACAGCTGGCACTGTTATTCTTATTGCTGGAAAGAATGGAGGGGGTAGAATCCTATTTGTTAACAGACAGGCTCAATCGGATTCAGGAGATGACTCCGCTACTCAAATCCCTCGTCTTCTTGGATCCCGGTCTGCCCCTAACAAATCATCCTCTGCTGGAAAGATGAATGTGAGAACAGAATTCATCAAAACAAGACGAGGGACCAGCAGTCTTTCACAGGTGGCAGTTTGATTAATGAAAGCCAGAAAGCAGCTAGTACAATTTGGGAAATCAATGAAACTCGGGCGAAAGCAAAAACAACCAGAAAGCTCTAGCTTTTCCTAGGGAAAAAGAAGAAAAAGGAAAAAATATCCTTTGTATTTGTTTAGACCCCTTGACCTGAGAATGTCAAGGCATTTCACAAGCAATTTCTTTCATTCTTGTGGCTGGTGTAGGGGAATCAACGCAGGAGACAGTAGTGAGACGTGCCCTCTGGGCTATCAGAAGAAGCAGGAGCAGGGAAGAAAGGAGCCCAGTTGTCACAACTCTCTTTGTAATTGACGACTCCAGGAAAGGGGCGCCAAGTCTTTATGCAGCTGGTTCGATTAAGCTTGTATTCAGCATCACTGGGGCATCTGCCCCACCCAGAGTGGTTCTTCTGTAAGAAGGAGGCCTCTTTCTTTTACAGAAGGGAATACAGGCTGCCATCTGTGTGTTATGTGCCCTCCCCAAGCCCTACCACTTCATGACTGAACGGAGCATAGGTGGACACCAGAAGCAACTGCAGTTCATCAAATGCTCTTTCATCATTTTTGAACTGGGATTCAGAGAACGAGTCACGATCTAAATAAAGTACTGTGATTCGGAGTGAAATGAGTCAATCGCAAAAGGACCACTGGTACAAAGGAAAAAAAAAAACAACCAGCAAGACAGACTTTCAGACCAGAAACTCAAGTCCGATTCAGAGGAGGCCATGCATGGACCATGTCATTGTTGGTGTCAGCTAGAACTTGGCTAGAAGGGGGAAATACCAGAAAAGTGTCTGCCTGTGTTTTATTGATTATGCAAAGTCATTTGACTATTTGGACCCCAAAAATTCTAGGTAACGTTTCAAAGGAGAGTCATTCTGGATCATTTATTTCAGCTTGCGCAGAACCTACACCTGGGCCAAGAGGAAGTTCTATCAGAACAAGGAGGGCACTGTAGGGTTTAAAATCAGGAAAAATATCCATTAGGATCCTATCCTTTCATGCTACTTATTCAATGCATACGTGATCACAAAATCTGAGGAGTTGGGCTACATGAAGATGAACATGCAGCTGACCTGGGGGAAGATGCATTAGCAGCCTGTGCTCTACCGGTGATGCAAACTTGCTGAAAGTTGAACGTGAAGAGACCTTGGGGAGTATCTAAAGCCTTCGACATGGATTGCATCTCAACATAAAGAAAAGAAAGATCCCCAGAGCTGGAACAATGAGTGACATCAAGAGATATGGAGAAAAGAGTGAGGTGGTCGAGGATTTCATTTTACTTGCTTCTCCATCCTTGGTAACTCCTGTTTTGAATATGTCCCGTTAGCTAAAAATGCCATTTTGGAGCTACATATTTTCACTTTACCTCTTGCCAGTTGGGTATCGCAATACTAGGGCACATCTCAGAGTTCTCTAATGTAGAAATAATTGTATTGGTTTTTTTTCATAAGGTGATTGTGAGAATTAAATCAATTCATGTAAAACAGAAGGGTGTTTGGGACTCAATTCATGTTAAGGATCCCTGATGATGTAGTGGTTTTGTGTTGGACTCCAAACCACGTGGTTGCCAGTTCAAAAGTCACCAGAAGCTCCATGGGAGAAAGATTGGGCTTTCTACTCCTATAAATACTTCAAATCTCAGACTCCCATAGGGGAGCAGATCAGCGACATGACTCGAGGGAATCGTGAGGTCTGCCCTGTAACCCTTCCTTGGTTCATTTTCTCTATATCTCTTTATATTGGCGGGATGTTCTTCTCAGCCCTGGAGACCACGAGGTCACATCAGAATCCAGAAGGGAGTGAAGGGGGAATGTACAATTGTCTGCCTCTTGTGACCCTGGCAGCTGCCACGGCTCTCATGATAGCCAGAAGGAGCCGCAGCGAGACCAGGGAAGGCAGGGGAATCAGAATGGGTTGGAGGGGAAGGCAGCTGTGGTTTCTCTGGTCATTCGCTGATGGGGAAGAAGTCAGGAGTCCTTTCACTACTGTCCTGGTGCTGGTCCCTTCCCTACAAAGAGCCAACCTCAGGAACTGCTTGAGCCCATTCCCAAACATGGCAGTACACTCTGACGCTACCCTGATTTTCCTAACCATCGCCCTTCTCACTGCCATGGAGTTCATGCTGACCCTATAGGTAGAATCACCCCAGTGGGGTTCCGAGGCTGGATGTCTTTCAGGGAGGAGAAAGCTTCCTCTTTCGCCTATAGAGCAGCTGGGGACTTTGAACTGATGACCTGGCACGCAACAATCCAGTGTGTCCTCCATTATGCCCCTGGGGGCCCCGTACGTTCACCTTTAATGTGGTAGAGATGGATGCAGACAGGGTGGTGACATTTCTTGTATCCTGGTTGATACTCTAAGCAACATGAATATTCAGGGTAGCTTCTGTTATATTCTATGCATGAAATGTATAATTGCGTAGTTGTCCCTGCTTGGAAATAGTGCTGATACATTTGAGGGTCGAACGAAATATTACCAGCCCATCCTCATTGCCATCAAGTTGAATTCCTATCAATAGTGATGCCATGGGGCAGAGAGGACTGCCCAGCATGACTTCCAAAGCCGTTTTATTGTGATTTGGTTGCAAAGGGTTGTAGAGCAAATTGGTTTTCCATTTGACCATTGATACACTTGGTTCTGTATGATTGCTTGCAATGCCCACAATGTGACGTCAGTTCTTCTAGTATTTCTCCGTTTCCATTCCTCCTTTCCATGCTTCTGGCCTTCTTAACTGCGTCTGGGGACAAATGCTGTCCTCCAGAATCTCCTCACTCACTTTATAGACCCGCGTAGTGTTTGGGAAATTGAGCAATAGTTTCAGAGGTCTCACCAGTCTCACCTGACCAGCACGTCTGCTATTTTCTTGATGATTTTGAGCTCGGTTCCACATTTGACAAACACTCTCTCCGGGACCTTTGGATCTGATCCCCTCCAGAGTGATCAACAGTAGTGACCAGACACAACCTAGTACTTCTGGTCACAGGGTCAGAGTGTCTAAGGATCCTGGGGTCCACTTGTCTAGTAAACTAAGTGTTCTTATGTATCTTTCATTTTTTTCTTTCCTTTCTTTTTAGTGTTTCCACTCTTCTTTGCTGGTGGGCTATGTGATGCCAGTTGACCTGGGGGTCCTCCCAGATTACGGCCCCAATCCCAGGCCCAGCCATTAATTCCTTAAGGTATTTGTTTATGCTTAAGATGTTTCCATAACATTGCCCCCTGGATATATTTACATCATAGGTAAATAAGATATGTAGAAATATCTTCTGCCAAATCTATTTATGGTCATGAGTTTTATCCTAGTCTTCTGCCTATGCCTGCTCTAAACGTCCATGACAAAAAGACAATTTTAAAATGGATGAAGGGCAGGAGCAGACACTTCACAGAGGAGGAAACGCTCCTGGTCATTAGCCCTTTGAGTGACGCAGAGCCAAACAACAGTGAGCTGTCATCTCCTCTCCGCATTAATTATGAAGTGTCAAACGCATAGGAGGCTGCAAGTGCTGATGAGGATGTGGAGGGATGGGAGAGCCTGAACTCCTGAAGCAATGCTGGTGGTATTGTTGACTGTTATAATTACTGTGGAAAGCAACATGGCAATTCCTTGAAAAGTCGGAGATAGGAAAGCCATCTGCTCCAGCGATCCCACTGGCTGTTTATTAGGTACACATCCTAGAGAGCTGGGAGAGTGACAGGAACAGGTATATGCACACCCATGCTTATCGCAGTGCTATTGACAACAGCCAAGAGAAATCAAGAACCTCCATATTTGTCAATGGATAAACAAGCGGTGTTCCATATATACAATGAATCTTCAAAACACCTTATAACATGTGTGAAGCCGGAAGACATGCTGAGTAACATAAGGCTTCAAATCTTGATCCAAACGAACGGTCATATCTTTGTCCTCCAGAATGGTGAGTGGGTTCAAGACACGGATCTCTTAGTTAACAGTTGATTGCTTAACCATGACACCAACACAGGACGTTTTAGGTGGTGTAACTGGGGAAAAAGTTAGCTAAGCAGTTGGATAAATGTGCCCCCACCAGCTAGACGGGAAACACAGTGTTGATAAAGGTGAAGGACTTATCCAGAGACCTTGAAAAGCGATGGTAGGTTTGCGTGAAGTTGGAACCCGTGACAGAGAGATGAGGAATCGTTGGGGCTGTGAGTCAACAAGGCTGCCCTGCTGGCTGCTTTTCTCTCCCTGTTAACGGAGCAGCGTGAAGCTCCAGCAGCTGTAGCCAGCTGTCCCACCAGCCACCATCACTGAAACGTGGACACCCTGAGGTCGGGAAAGCACGTTTATCCTCTGCGGTCTTTGCGGAGCTGGCCTGGGTTGCTAACATGCTTAGTAGTTCACTTCCTAAAGGTTTGCTCTGCCCTTTGCTGTATTAGAGAGTCAAGCCCAGCTAGAAAGGATAGTAGGTTAATAATACAAGTGTAGCAAGGAAACATCTTTTCAAAAATCACTATTTTATATAGCATAGCACATTTTGCCAAGATTAGTAAGCATTGCCAAAGATATTTGGTTGACATATGATCAATGATCCACAAGCGTCTCAAGTCTGTGGTACTAGAGTCCTGTCTAGACCCAGCTTGTTCTGTTAGAAGTGATGACAATGTTACAATGATTTCCAGTCCTTCCCAGGATGTGATCCAGAGAACCAAGGTGGCCCCGCCAGCTCCTAACCTGAGCAAGCTTAACAAATACTCTAGTTTTCACCAGTGCCTCTAATCCCCAAACAGTTAAAGAAAAATGAGCTCCCATACATGGCCCCCAGGAGCGCTGGTGACATAGTAAATTATAGGTTGGCCTGCTAACTGCAAGGTCAGCAGTTGAAAACCACTGGCCACTTTGCAGGAGGAAGATGAGGCTTTCTACTCCCCAAATAATGTATAGCCTCAGAAACCCACAAGGGCAGTTTACTCTGTCCTATAGGGCTGTTAGGAGTCGGAATCGACTTGATTGTCGTGGAATCTACCTGGAGCCAACTCTCCCCTTTTTAAGTTTCAGAACACTAGCTAGGAATTCTATGGTCCTCACAGCTGTCCTGATTCTATCATCTGAACGTCCTATTCTTGTTGGTAATGTTTTTATTGTGCTTATATAAGGCCTTTATTGGACTTCATTTTAAGATTACCAATTACCCTTCCCAGGGGTAGTATGTGGCATAGAAATAACTAGAATGTGTAATCAGGCCATTCTGTTCTCAAACCCACGTCCTACTGCACATTAGCTATCCTAATCTATGTGATTTTAGGTTTCTTCACAGCTGAAATGTAGATAATAATTAGCTCATCACTTGGGGCTGGACATCTGTAAAAATGGTCATGTTGTAAGCATGTCAGAATTGTTCTATAGAGGTAGGGCATACTCTTCGGGTTTTGTTATAACCAATCCTACTATCAGTTGCCCCTCCCCTTTTTAGGCATGAGAACACATTGCACGTGGAACTCAAGGACTGGACTTGCAGTGAAGTGACTTACTAAGGAAGCAACAGGGTACTACTTGGGACCAGTCTCATAGACTATAACTCAGGGTTAGGACACTGGTGGTAAAGTTATTCTTTTTCAATTAAGGACAACTTTCTCAGCCCCTTTCCCCTGTGCAGGTCTCATCTGCAGCTCCTCTTGAACTCCCTCAGGACGAGCTCCTTTTGACCCATGGTACAGCTCGTTGAAGGGATTCCTTGCCTCCCCCTCTCTTTCTCTATTTCTTCTCTCCTTTGCTTAACTTTTCTTTCTTCCTCCCAGAAAAATATTTGCTGTGGGGTTGGTCATATATATTTCAATTTCAAGGAGTGACACTTTCACCAGGGCCAAGAACTGACCGATCCCCTCCTGGTAGGTCACAGACCCTTCATTTGCATAGTCCATCACCCAGTCTCTGCAGGGCACACACAACCATCTTGCAAAATCAGACAAAAAGCACCAAACCAGTCCAGAGATGTCAACCAACAGGGACAAAAGTAAGCAACCCTCTAGGGTAGGAAATGAAGTCAAAAGAAAAGTCCTCAGGCTTTAGCTGGGGAATTCTCTCCAACTGTTGTTCCACAGAAACGAGGCAAAGGCCACATAAAGGAACTCCTTTCACCACAGATCCTCAAATCAGATAATAAAGTACCTAAGACAGTTTTAATATTAGCTTCCCGATCTCTGCCTTCCTCCTCCAGAACACCCTCAGGTCCTCACCATGTTGTAGCTGACAATGGCTCCAGGGGTCTCTTGTGAGGAGGACCATCTTACTGCCTAGTTTCACCCACGTACACAGGGCTTGTCTTAATTCAAAACTGTATGTTTTTCCTAGGAGGCCACTAAAAATCACGTGTTCCTGAGGCATACGTGATGTAATGAAGAAAGAAACAAAATATATTAGTAGGAAAAAAAGAGAGAAAACATACACCCCAAGTTCCATTTTCTAAAAGGATATGTTTACACGTTCACATACATGACATTTGGTAACTTCATAATTTCTTCTCACCTGCGTAAAAATGGCAACTGTTCAGCAAGGGGGGGGGAGCTTTTCTCTTTTTTTCCTGATGAATTATGACATTTGTAAGCCGAGAAGAGGAACAGAATTGCCTACGTGGGAGAAATATCCAGAAAAAGAGAAAGGCTGTAGCTGAGAGCTAAATAGAGAATGGAGTTTTGAAGCAAAATTTGTTTTGTACTCTGTGAGACAGCTTCTACCCACTTTCCCTCGTGTGATTGAAATTATCAGTAAAATACCAGTTTCTCATTGCATAAAAAAGCTACCAGGTTAGTGGGGGAGGGGGGAAGCCAGGGGTTTTTGACAGGGCCCAACCATATATGAGAGAATCGATACACAATTTGCTCACCTACACATACGGGATTAAGAAAAGACACTAAAATATGTGAGGATTTTCATGTAGTGCCATCCCTTGCTGATTGTCACTTTCAAAGCTTAGCTATGCCGCTTGCATTTACATGATTTGTCCAGCAGAACGAATAAGCCTAGCGCCGAGTCCCAAGGGAAATCAAAGCTGTCCAGAATTAGGACTCCAATATTTTATAGAATTTTAAATGTTACCATTTTCCAACACCCAAATGTTCAGATCCTACAGCAATAACATACCAGACTGTGAGGAGGTCACTTTACAGATAGTGAGTCCACTAAGATCACACAGAATTAGTAGGAGAATCAATCTTAAAAGCCTTGACTTCAAGGTCTTGTTGCTTTGGGCATGTATGAACTTTAGGATAAAACTCTGTGTGTGTGTGTGTGTGTGTGTGTGTGTAGAGAGAGAGAATTTATATATATGCACATTTATACAGACACATAGATGTACATACATTCCTGCCCTTGAAGAGGCAAATATACACTTCCATGCCAGAAATATTTCAAGATGTGTGAACCTCTGTCAAAGTTACTCCATGATGGATCTGAGATTGAGGAAATCTACTGAGGGAGATAAATTAGTATGGAAATTCCAGAATAATTCATTGCGCACTTGCAGAACTTGTACATGGATCAAGAGGCAATGTGAGAACCGAACAGAAGGGAATACTGCCTGGTTTAACATCAGGAAAGGTGTGGGTCAGGGTTGTATCCTCTCACCGTATTTGTTCAGTATATAATTTGCCAAGCAAATAATCAGAGAAGCAGGATTATATGAAAAAGAATGTGACATTTTGATTGGAGGTGTGTTTATTAACAACCTGAGATATGCAGATGACACAATCTTGGGACTGGAAGGACCTGCTAATGAAGATCAAGAATTGCAGCCTTAATATAAAGAAGCCCCAAAGCTTCACAACTGGACCCATAGGTAACATCATGATAGTGGAGAAAAGGTTGAAGTTGTCAAGGATTTTTTTCTTACTTAAATCCTCAATCAATGCTCATGGACGCAGCAATCAAGAGACCCAAAGTCGCATTGCGTTGGGCAAATCTGCTGCACAAGACCTCTTTAGAGTGTTGAAGAGCAGGGAGGCTAGTCTCAGGACGACAGTGTCCATGGCCCAAGTCATGGTATTTTCTTTTTCTTTTCTGTTTTTTTTAATCATTTTATTGGGGCTCATACAACTCTCACCACAATCCACACACACATCAATTGTGTAAAGGACACATACATTCGTTGCCCCCATCATTCTTAAAACTCTTGCTTTCCAATTGGGCTCCTGGAATCAGCTCCTCATTTTCCTTCCCCCCTCCCTCTTCACTCCCCCTTCCCCCATGAGTCCTTGATAATTTATAAATTATTATTTTATCATATCTTATGCTTCTAGGCATCTCCCTTCACCCACTTTTCAGTTGTCCATCCTCCAGGGAGGGGGTTATATGTAGATCCTTGTAATTGGTTCCCCTTTCTCCCCACTTCTTCCCTCCCGGTATCGCCTCTCTCACCACCAGTCCTGAGGGGTTCATCTGTCTTGGATTCCCTGTGATTACAGTTCCCATCTGAATTGCTGTGTATCCTCTGGTCTAATCAGGTTTGCAAGGTAGAATTGGGATCATGATAGTGCGGGGGTGGGTGGGGGGTGGAAGCATTTAAGAACTAGAGGAAGGTTGTGAGTTTCATTGATGCTACACTGCACCCTGAGTGACTCATCTCCCCACTACTCCTCTGCAAGGGATGTCCAGCTGTCTACAGCTGGGCATTGGGTCCCCATCACACACTCCCCTCATTCATGATGATATGCTTTCCCACCCACCCCCTTTGGTGCTTGATACCTGGTCCCTTGACCCTTCCTGATCGCATGCTGGTGTGCTTCTTCCATGTGGGCTTTGTTGCTTCTGGGCTAGATGGCCGCTTGTTTATTTTCAAACCTTTAAGACCCCAAATGTTATATCTCTCAATAGCCGGGCACCATCATCCTTCTTCCCCACACTTACTTATGCACACATTCGTCTTCAGCGTTTATGTGGGAAAGGTGATCACACAATGATGGTTTTTGTTCTTTGGTGTCTGCTACCTGATCCCTTCATCACCTCATGATCACATAGGCTTGTGTGCTTCTTCCATGTGGGCTTTGTTTCTTCTGAGCTAAAATGCTGCTTGTTTACCTTTAAGCCTTTAAGACCTCAGACTTTATATCTTTTGATAGCCGGGCACCATCAGCTTTCTTCACCATGTTTGTTTATGTACACGTTTGTCTTTAGCGATCATGTCAGGGAGGTAGGTATCATGGAATGACCGTTTAGCTGAGCAAAGTGATCTTGTATTAAGGGAATGTGTGCGAGGAGGCCCAATGTCCACCTGCTACCCTACTACTAAACCTATAAATATATACACATAGATCTATTTCCCCCACAATCATAAATATATTTACATATGTACATGTCTGTATTAAGCCTCTCTGTATGCCCTTTGCCTCCTGCTCCTTTCCTCTATTTCCTTATGCTTTCCTCCTGTCCCACTACCATGTTCAGCCTTCAGTCTGGTTTCAGTAATTCCTTTTGGTTCCATTGCCCTTGGCCACTCCCTAACAGTCCTCCCATCCTCTCCCTGCCACTGGTTTTGAACCACTCATTGCTCCCTTGAGCATGGTATTTTCAGTCACCTCATATGCATGTGAAAGGTAGACATTGAATAAGGAAAACCAAAGAATAATTAATGCATTTGAATTGTGGTGCTGGTAAAGAATATTGGAAGTATCATGGACTGCCAAAAGGACAAGAAAATCTGTCTTGGAAGAAGGACAGCCGCAGAGCTCCTTAGAAGCTAGGATGGCAAGAGTTGGTCTTACATATTTTGGACGTGTCAGTAGAGACACCCCATGGAGAAGGACATCAAGCTTGGTTACATCGAGGGGCAGTGATAAGGAGGAAGGCCTTAACGAGATGGACTGAGACTTGAGGCTGGGGCTGCACGAATGGGCTCAAGCAAAGAAACAATTGTGAGGATGGCTCAGGACTGAGCGTGCTTCCTGTGGCTGTGCAGATGGGTCGGTCCCAGCTCGATGGCACCTAAGAACAATGTGTAGGGAAGTATGATGAAGAAGCTTCTTAAGACTTATTTCTTCCTTAGACATCATGAAAAACCTTTGGGACGTGAGCCCCAGAAATATATGTTTCCTCTCCACTGACCAGGATGAATCTCGGCTTCTTAGTTTGCTACTCTGTGAGGTGCACCTCTTGCTGAAGTCACAGCAGACATTCAGTCTTATTTTGTGCAACTGATTCACCCCGCTCCATAGGCAGGCCCAATCAGGTACCTCACAAATAAATCCCCCTTCCCAAAGCGAGACTGCCTGTGCTGTAGAAAGTCAAATACTTAGTTCGCCTCTCTTCCACTCCTAGGCCAATAGCTAAGTTCAATGCTCTTCCCTCCTGGCTTCAACTTGTTCAAAATTTCTCTTTGGTTTATATCTTGATCATCATCACTGGACAGAGACAGCTCAAGAGCAATACGGGGGCCACAGATGAAAAACTAATCCAAGTAGCACATATACGCATCGAAAACTAGGAACTATCATATGTCGATAATTAAAGACCAGTGAAAGACAGATGCAAGTTTAACACTGGAAACGTGCTTAATTAAAGATCCTCTAGGCAGGAATTTTCAAAACTACTTTGTGGCACTCAATACCTTCTTAAGGGATCTTTTTTTGGCCAAAAGACTTAGGACTTCAGTGCTTTTGTGAACTGAGAAATCTTTAATATAGTGTATTTGAGCAAGGGTTTTAGTTCTGCACGCACTCATTCTCCTCTTTCATGATCAAATTACACTCCCACGTTCTCTCCAATGTGGAACCCCATTGCGGTGCTGATGCCCTAAGGCCAGTGGAAGGGATATGCGCTGTCTTAGTTAGGGTGTTAGGACAGGTTGACTAGTAACACTCATATATGGATAAGAAAGAGTTTTACCTCCGGAAGGAATTGTATATAAGGAAAATTTCCCAGCCCAGTCCAACTCAAGTCCATGAATCCCATACTAGTCCATAAGTCCGATACTAGTCCATAAGTCCAATTCTAGTCCATAGATCCCTCTGTAGATTCACGAAGCCACATACAATGATGCAGGAAGATCACAGGCTGGTGGGTACAAAATCTTGTGCATTCAATGGTGGTGGATGCATTTCCGGGGCTCTGGTAGGTCTTAACCAACTGCATGGATCACCAACAGGAAGGTGAAACAGAGAGTGGTGGGGGGTGGGGTGGGGGGAGGGACTGGTCTTGAGTGAGCCATTTATCTCAGTAGTGCCTCCAAATGAGGTCATCAAGCTGTGACCTGCTTGAGAGGCTAAACTCCTCCCCTAGACTTTATTTTATCAAGGCTGACACTAAATTATGTAATTATCCACAGTCAGCTAGTGCAGTTATAACACAAATACCCCAGCTGAGTGGCTTTGAAAACCATAACTTAATTTTTTCATAGTTCAGAAGGCTCTAAGTTCAAATCCAGGGTCATCTAGAGGAATGACCTCCTTTCCCTAGTTCAGGTTTTGTGGTGCACCATCTAGTCAGTTCTATCTCACAGTATCCCTGAAAGACCTATCAGAACTGCCCCATAGAGTTTCCTAGACAGTCATCTTCATGGGAGTAGATCTCCAGGTCTTTTCTCCCATAGAGTTGTGGGTGGTTTGAACTTCTGACCTTTCAACCAGCAGCTGAGTGCTTACCCATCGCACCACCAGCATCTTTGGAATTGCTGGACTTATTGATTCATCTGCCTCCATCACCTTCAGATAATGTCTATCTTTCCCCTCTGTCTGTGTGCCTAGCTCTGTGTCTATGTTGCTCCCAACATACATTAGTATTACCTCAACTGATTGACCGATGATATCACCTTATATCAGGGGTGTCAAACTCAATTAAAACACGGACCATTTGGTGCAACAGACAAGATTCATGTGGGCCACATCACATTTACAAATTTTGTTAAATCTTTATTTTGAAGTGAGGATTCAGGAATATGGATAGGATAATTTAAACACTACATAATTGATTTTATTTAAACATTTATTTTATTTTTTGTATTTATAAAACTAAAATTATTCTTTTTTACCCAAAACTTGCCAGCGCTTTCCTCCTACTAGATTTTACCTACCTCTTAGGTTTTGACCGGAAAATATAACAAAGTAACTAATAAAAAACACAAAAAGTTGGACAGCTGACAAACGTGATGCACAATCATAATGGCTTCCCTCTAAAAATGGTAACTAGCGCTGCAGCTAGGTATGATTCATAACAGCACAACCCAGAGTGCTCTTTTAAACCTTTTCGCTATTGGGATCTGTGTACATTTGTGACACTGAGAATGGCAGACATATCGCCTCCAAACATCGCCAGAACTAAGTCAGCGTTTATATGTGTCCACAGGCTCCAAGGAAAGGCACTGGGCCACGTGTAGCCTCGTCTTCAGTAGTTCTAGGGCTAACGAGGGAATTGTGTGTACGGTATTGCCTCATCTCCCATAAACGCTATTTTCTTCATAACAATTTTTTCTATTTTCATTTTATTTCAGAGCATCACGGGCCACAAAAAAATCACCTTGGGGCCGTATGCGGCCCGCCAATTTGACACCCCTGTCTTATATTATGGAAGTGATGGCATCAAATTACATTAAGTTACATTGACAGTGGTAGGGTGCAGAATTCCCTTACAGAGTCGAACTGTACCTTAGTTTCCAAGATGGTAAATCTTCAAGAGAGATGACAATCTCATCTTTGTCTCCCAGAGTGGCTGATGGGTTTGAACCTCCAACCTTGCAGTCAGCAGCCCAGGGCTTGGCCCACTACACAACCAGAGATAATAATGCATAACTTGAGAAGGCACAGTTCAATCTATAATATGGGCTTTGAAGCCAAACAAGCCAGACCCCACTAGTGTAGTTCTGCTAGTTCTGGGCCTTAGTTCATTCATCTAGAAAAGCTAGTTATTATTACTACTATTGGCCCAAGTATCTCTGACAATCTGCTGTATATTGCCACCTGCAGGTGAAAATTTAATAGCTAATTTGACATGCCTCAGAAAAAAACTGACATGAAAAAGTGGGGGCGGGGGGGGGGATAGAGGAAACTGTTATAATGTTCATACCTAATCTTATTTTTAGTACTTCATTAAGTTGTTATTATTTTTGGAGTTTCTCGACCATTTCTGCATAATTTTATTTTTAAGCCATGGCTCATAGAATCCAAACTGGCATAGCTCTTGCTCCGTTATAATTTGCCATATGTGGTCATGCTCACTATATTTAGCCGATGCATATAAAAACTTCACCATGCTGCTGAAGTGCCAGGATTTTTTCAAAGCTCTTGGGTTTGCAAAGGAAATACAGTCCCAGAAAATGTACGATACTTACCCAAATGGACCAAAGGCCAGAATTTGGATTTTCTTGTTCCTTGGAGACTAGTTTGTCAAAAATTTGGTAAGGCTCAAAGAGCAACCATTTTACTAAGACATCTGAGAAGCGCATGTGATTTTGCTGGGTTTTTGATTCAAACAAAGATGTCAATGGGAATTGTGTTATCTTTCACCCTTATATCAGTTATGTTATATCTGCTCAATCCCACACATCGGGGAAGAAACCATCTCAACTAGATCCCATGCTCCCTCCCAAAAGTCCAGGCCAGGTTTTTCATTTTTAAAAATCTGGTTTTATAAAAAGGAAAGAGAAAAACAGAAAGAAAACAAGAAACCTTATTATTGTCTGACTGATTCCTCACAGCCTTTTCCTAAAAATATCCCTTGATGTGTCGCTATCTACGACAGTCTACTTACTGCTCACGTGTCAAAAGGTTGGGAAGGTTCTGCACATTTAAAAAATGCTCCTTAAATAACTATTTGGTTCAAAATCATTTAAAAATTTTAAGGGTTCTTCTTTTTGGTGGTGATTTTTCTGAGAGAGGACTCTTTGTTTGTTTGTTTGACTTTATTTTTTCGTGGGTCGTGGTGAGGTGCTTGCTTGGAGGAAATGCGCTTAATTTCCTGGAGAATTATCTTGATCAGGTAGCTGTAGAAAAGGCTTTACAAATCCAAAGGGGGATCTATGGAGAATGCATTCTAAAAATAGCTCCATACAGACTAGAAGATTGATTATCAACACACACACACACACACACACACACACAATTGGTAAGCCTGTAATTCACTGCCATCAATAAGCGTGCAGAGGTGGATGGAGAATATGCCTGACTCCCTGGTCCCATCAACCTTCTCTCTCTCTTCAAAGTTGGACTGCAGTTTAGTCTCCCCCAGGCTGCCTCCATGCAGGTCAGAGGTCTCTGGGCGACATCGAACCCTGCCCTGCTTCCCGCTAGCCATGTCTAGCCAGGAGCCAGTGTCCACAGGGGCCTTGGTTTCAGCTTTGTTTGAGTTTGTTTCTACCCGTGACAAGCTCAAGGACGCACATCTCTATTTTAGCCCAGTGGGCCCCAGTTCTTAGGCTTCTTCAGTGCAGTAGTTTTTTCCTGTCAAACTCCCCTAAGAACTTAGATTCCATCCATCAGCAGTGATTTTATTTCAAACTTTCCTAATACCAGCTACTAGCCAATTGGCTTGGGTCACTGCACATTGCCTGCTCCTAGACTTACTTTTTCTAACTCTGCCCTACAGTCTAGAGCATGGAGCACAGAGCCCTGGTGGTGTACTGGTTCTGAGTTACAGTGATAAAGAGTTACAGTCTCAGCCACGGTGACAGACCCACCTTATTGTAAAGGATCGCTACGAGTCGTCATCAACGCGATGACAGTGATTTTGTTTGTTTTGTTGCTTTTATGATGTGAGTTTTGTTTGTAGTTTAATCATATGTCAAAGTGCAAGGGTGTCACGTTGAGGACTAAAGTGTGCTTGGCCCAATCCCTGGTGCTTGTAATCAAATCATATGCATTTGAAAGTTGGACGATGGATAAGGAAGATTAAGAAGAAGTGATGCATTTTAATTACAATGTTGGCAGGGAATATTCAGTCCTGTGGACTGCTAGAAGAATAAACAAATCCGTCTCGGAAGAAGTAGAACCTAAATGCTCCTTCGAATGGTGGATAGTGAAACGTGGTCACAAATACTTTCGGCATCTTATCAGGTCTAGCCAGTCCTTGTGAAAGGGCATCCCGCGACCCACTACTCTTCCCCTGCCCCTAAGTGACCCGAGGAGATCTGGCAAATAGCTCGCAACTCATTGGACCCAGAAAACTCCACAAAATCAGGCAAATAAAATCCAAGGGTTCAAATCCCCACATTAATTTTAAGATCACATGTGAAACTGTCCAGGCCATGAGGTTGTGCAAGTTTGAAAAGCCACCAAGTACCCTTGGGTTACCCTTCACATTCTTCATAGGACTTTGGAGAGACTGTGCTCCTCTTCCAGCTGGACACAAATCCAGGCCTATCTAATTTCCTGACCTCAGTGTGGGTGAAAGTTTAGCAGTTTGGGCCAAGTCAACTCAATCAGATATTAGTCCAACATTTATGCAGCTCTGTTGGGGAAAGAAGTTATCTTTTTCCCCCTGCTGGAAGGTCTCAATTTTTAGTGCTAATTAGGACTCATTGACAGCCTAGGGTTTTGTTTTTTGGGGGGCAAAGGAAAATCCAACTGGAAATAGAGCAAACGGTGGGTAAAGCGGGGTCTAGAGATGCAGTAAGCAAAATCTCTAATGGGTTTATCTATTCCCCTAGATCCTGCCCATTGGAAGGCAGTGCCACACTGAACTTCTACGTTCAATGAACCAACAACGCCATGCTGTTATACAAGCAAGTTGTAGTTGTATTTCTGTCACTTGAAAACCAAAACTACTTGACTAATACAAGAATTCATCTAAGTCTTGTGTTCATGAACTTAGAATTGAGATCTTTAGAAATGATCAGATACAAAGGAACTGACTTATAGTAACCAAATTTAAAAGACGGTGGTGTACAACACAAGACGCTAATACAGTTGAGCTTTGTGGGATCAAAAGCGTACACATACTCTACTTGGGTCACCCATGGCCCAGGATTAGATGACCGAAAGCCCAAGCAGTAAACAAATTCCACATCATGAATGGGAATCAGAGCCAAGACAGGAGGCTAATTTGGGGTCTCTTATCTAAATCAAAATGGAATTCCATGATCCACACTGGCACCCAAAGAGCACCTCTTTCACACCTGAGTTTGAATTTAATAGAATCAGCACATCTTCCCCCTAGACAGGATCAGACAATTCTTATACTTCCATTGTATGCTCACGATCGACTATCCTTCTTCTGTTCACGGAACCTAATCAGTTGTTTTGCATTCAATTAGTTGCCATTTCCTGGAGAGCAAACACATTTTTTTGCTGTCTTCACAACTCTGTATCCCGATCACCCAGGTTGACATTACAGCCGTTTGTCACACTTTCTAGTCACACAATTGCAGGTAGTTTCTTGGCTTGCACTTACCCGTGGCCAGTTTCCTGCACTGATTGTGATTTGAGTAGGAGACCATCTGGGGAGGAGGACCTTGCTGTTTTCCCGAGTACTGCAACGTCCCTTATAAGGGGAAAGCTAGTCAGAACCTGAGATCTTGGTGTACTTCAGGGTCACCAACATGTTAAATACCCAGAGGACTCAATTTATTAAAACTGAGATAAAATACATCTTAACAGTGAAATGACACACAGTTTTAATGTATAATTCAGTATATTCTGACAAATGTGTATACTCATGAAACCAATACCCAATCAAGTGATAAAACATTCCCGTAACCCCAGGAAGTTCATAGAGCCTCATTATTTTAATCAAATTTTAATATTAACGATTTTAATGCTAAGTATTTTGATATTGAAGTAAACATTGAAGTAAGTTTCACAGCTCCAGGTTGTGTTTGTTGCTTAATTGTACCCAGTATTTGAGAAACTATAGGACAGTGAGGTATTATTAATTCAATACTGTTTTTACATACGTATTTTAAAAATAATCTCAATGGCATTGGGATATTTGAGTAATAAAAGGACTTCACCCATAAGTTTGAGGCTATTACTTAGTTGGTGAACGGGTAGTCTACATGTGTATGGTCACAAGCAGTTGATTGAAAAGTACATGGCAAAGAGCAAACGATTGCTAATAACATCATGGCCATTGGCACAAGCAGTTCACCGTGGGATAAAAGAGCATGAACACAAAGATCTACCACTTCCATCTATTTTTAACATCTTTATTGGCACTCCATCTATTAATAATATAAACCTAGTAAAAAAATAACTCTTTTTAAGCCTCAGTTCTTTTCTTGTGTTCAATTGAAATGACCTAATTTATAGAGTTTTCATGAAGATCAAATGAGACATTAGGTGAAGACTTTGCAAACTCTATCTTTCTTTTTTACAGGAGTACAACATATATTAGCACTATATCTTAATATATTTTCTATATTAATTATTATAAATATAATATCTCAGAGGCGATGTTTCATTGAACTTTTCCATTACTGGTTATTTTATCTGGCATGTCACATGCTAACTTCAGTGGTGTGATCCTTTAACATAATACCAAAAAAGTATCCTCCTGGTATATATATATTTGTTATATACATGTATATAATAAATCATTTTATTGGGGGCTCTCTTACAGCTTTTATAACAATCTACACATCAATTGTATCAAGCACATTTGTACATACATAGCCTCCTAGAATATTTTTATCCCAATCAAGGGATCTCAGCTCTGTCATAGAAACTTTCACAAATGCATTATGATATATTCCATAAAGATATGCTTGAATTTTATAAATTAGGGGAAAGGACCAAAACTGGTGGATGATTTGTTCAAATTATTACAATACATTGGAGTCTAATCAGAACTAAAATCCAGTTCTTCAAACTCCTATGATAATTTTTGCTGCTCCTGCTTAATAAACATTTCACAGAATTTCTCAGCCTGGGTTTTCTAGGGGAGCAAAACCAGTGGAGAGTACCTATAAATATATTGAGGCTGACCTCAAGGAAATGACTCATTTAGTTATGACTCACTGCCATTGAGTCAGTGCTGACTCACAGTGACCCCCTGTGGGTTTCTGAGGCTGTAACTGTTTACTGGAGTAGAAAGCCCCAGGCTTTCTCCCTCAGAGCTGCTGATGGTTTTGAACTGCTGACTATGTGGATCACAGCCCAATGTATAACCACTACAACACGAGGGCTCCTTTACGGTGGTTGGCAAATCCCATAGCTGTTGACTCACATGGTTGCAAAGAGTGGAGAATCCAAAACCTGCAGGCCAGGCAAAAGTTCGAACCATCTGCAGGCTTCTATACAGACAAAGAGGTCAGGTGACAAGAAAAGTGCACCGTCAAGACAGAGAGAACTCAGAGACCATTTATATACTGCAGGGGGGCACACTTAGCTGAGGAACTCCGTTTTCAACAGATTGACTGATCACATCAGAACCCCATGACAGAAATGATTACATTATATTACATGACAGCAGAGCAATCGGACTTGTGTCTGCCAAGCCACTGAGAATCATATCCCAGCTACACATACTATTAACCATCACAAAGAGCGACCAACTAGTGTCCATTTCATCACCAAACACAACAAAACTGCAAACTTTTGGGTATATAGACTCACATCCCAATTTGAGAAGATATATTAAATGTATTACAATAATTACCTTTCTAACAATTTCCAAGTCCCTTTAGTTCTGCCTGAGGACTATGTCCATGGCTTAAGAGACTCAAACATTTGTTCCCCTGTGT